>NW_008796051.1:1299172-1324848 GCF_000699145.1 Aptenodytes forsteri | reverse complement strand
GGCATGGTGGTGTTGGGTCGACGGTTGGACTCGATGATCTTAGAGGTCTTTTCCAACCTTAAAAAAGAAAGGGGGGGGAAAAAAAAAAAAGAGGCTTTCATCCAGGATGGAATGAGTGCAGAAATTGGCCAGGACATTATCCAGCACAGCAGACTACTTTACAGAGGTGCAACCTGGCTTTTAGCCCTTTACTCTTATGAGTGCACAGCTGAGCATGCACAGTATGTAGCTCACAGATCTCCCAAGCCCTGCTCCATCCCTGGCACAGCGTATGGTCCAGGAGGACAGCCCTGCTGGCACGGGGACCCTGGGAAAGCCAGATGCCTTCTCATGGCAGGCAGGAATTGCAGGCATGCCGAGGTAGCCTCCTCTCTATACGTTCAGCTCAGTTGCATCTCTTCCCTCCTCTCTTGTGGCATAAGACATTTTGCATGGGGTCAGGAAGGTGAGCCACCCCACAACTAGGGCACTGACCCCCAACAAGAGTCAGCAGGAGGTCTCAAGCCAGTGAGAAGTTGACGGTCCAAGAGCAGCACTGGGTCCACAGCATCTTCCTTTTCATGTTCCTGGTGAAGTCACACACTGCAGCTGGACCTAACAGAACTGCCCTATTTGCACCTGCTGAAAAAACTTCATTGCTTAGCTTCACTCCTGACCAAGCTTACCTAAGCTGGAACTGAGCCTGAAATATACCTTTCCTTTGAAAAAATGTTAGTTAAGCACTATGCAACAATTAAAAGAAACCAGGATGATTGCAGGGCCTGGAAATATACAGATTCCTCTCTGATCCCAAAGCATTAGCACTTATTTGGAACATCATTGATTGCTAATCAAGTGCCTGAGAACTACTTTCACAGATCATATCCCTATTTGATAGCTGTTGTACAAGCACAAAACAAAAAAGGATATTCATTCATCATTAACTTTATAATATTTGGCAGCATAAGAGCCAAAGTGCTGCCCTTCTGGGTGGGAATATATGGCCCATAGTCTTGTCAGTGAGAGTAGCCAGAAGTGAGGCAAGTGTAAGGAATGGTGTGTGTACGTAGAGTGATCTTTGTCCTGAAACACTTTTACAGATCATAAGAACGCAGGCAGAAACTGGGAGACGATACTGGACAGCAAGACAGGTAGTAATTTCAGATACCAAATGATTATATATCTGCTGTAAACCTCAAAAGAAAGGACATTTTTAAGGAGGCTGAAAATGTCATTCTGGAAACCAGCCCTCTTTCTTGTTCTAGGAGCGGAAGGAGGCTAACTTTACAGAATATAAAAGGCCCAACGAAGTAAAGCCTATGCCCCCACTAGGGCTGGTGTAGGACTTCCACTCCCAGAGATGCTGGGTGTATGCAGAATACATATGCATCCAGTTCTTCTTTTGCTTCTCTTTCTTTCACTGTCTACAGATCCTAGATGCCGAAAGACAGCTCATGACTTTAATTTATTATATTGCAGAAGTCATGCCATGCTTCTTGGACTTGTAGCAAAGCATGATGAGATGTGCAGAGGTCCTTAGTTTCTGAGCCATCACATTCTGCACATGTATATTAACCCTTTCTGTCTGGTAAATATACAAGTTGTACCTCAGAAGGTACTGCTGGATATGAGGAATGGAAATGCTCAATAAAGCCCTCTACAAAAGAGTAATTAAGGACTGGATGTTAAAAGCCAGGCCAAAAAACACATTTAAGAGAACTATAGTACTGAATTAACTTTCTATTCCTTTGGAGGCCAGCATAGATATCCGGTTTTCAGACTACACTGGAGAAATTTTCTTGTTTTTGTTGAATGAATAAAGATTGATCTCAACAAGGTGCTTCCATTTCATCTATTTCCCAAAGTGAAAGGAAATATAACGCCTGAGTTTTAGCATCAATCAATAAATGCAACTACAGTTTAATACAAATGTTGCTTTTCATTACTTTATGCTATAATGACTTAACTTGACGTAAAAGCTGAAAAATCAAGAAACAAGGCTCCTGTTAGGCACCAGATATTTAACAGCAGTCCTCTTCAGGCTCACTGCTGTAAATATGCATGAAGAAGAAAGATCCCACGTGTGGTATGTTGGAAAGCAGGAGCTAACTGAATTAATAAAATGATCCCAATTTCATGGTATTGAAACTAGCATTGGAATAGAACTACCTACAGCCTAATAAAGACCTTGGGGTGTCTGTTGCCTTAATATTTCTATTATTTAAAGGAACCAGCAATAGAATCCTTAGGCTTTTAATAATACTGAACACTATGTGAAAATGAATGCAAACACTTGCAACTTTTAATTCAGCACTATGAAATAAGACATTCCCCTCTTTTTCTATCTTTTCCCCCCACATTTATTTCAAGCAGGATTTTCACTGCAAATGACATTTCCCATTTGCTGTTACTAACCTCTCATTTAAATACGTATTCATGTCAGTGACAAAAGCATGCTAAAGTATATTTCTTCTTCTCTTTTTTAGGGGGGAAATTGTGGGGAGGTTTTCCACATGAAAGTTGATTCTCCTTGTTTTATCATTTTCTAATCATGTTTACCTGAGTGCAAGACAAATTCAAAGTTCTGGTTGATTTGGATTCTTCACCCCTAGCAGTAGAAGATTAATTTCCTGGGACATGATTGGAGATCTGCTGGAGAACTGCTTGACTTATTGGAGTTGCAGGTATAAAACATTTCTTAAAGTAAAAGCTTTAAAGGTTAAGGCAACTGTAGTTAATATGCTATTAGTATGCAGTTAATACTTTCAATGTCATTGAAAGATGCCCTTGACACATTTTATACAAGCATAGTAATGTTAGTTGCAACTGCTTTCTTTTTTGTTTTCCCCCCTTGTCAATATAGCGGTATGGACTTCGATACTGATGCCTCTTAAAACTGCTCTTTCCTCCTTCTGGTCAAGAGTAACCTGTACTAGGATGTACTGTGTCCATGCGGGATAAATTAGTTTAACCTCAAAAGTGTTGGAGCTTTGCACCCAATTGGTGCTCCTGGACAAGACCCACGTCTGTCCCTGAGGAGTGTTTTGTGGACAGTGAAGTCTGAATGAGTTTTCAAGTGATTTTGTCTTTTAGCTTTTCCTTTCAGAAACACTATGGCAACACTGAAACAAGATTCACTCACTACGGTGTTTTTGAAAATGTTACCGCACTGCAAATAATGGTGGACACTGATGGCTTAGGCTTCAGGGTAAATACAAGAGGAGGATTCATGTTTTATTTTAATAGAGTGCTTAGAGAATTCATTATATGTAACTACTATTTTGGAGTCAGAGACAGTTTTGTATTTTATATTGCCCACAAGTGCAGCAGGACATTGAATGTGATCAACTGACATTTGAAACCCTATATAAATAGTAAGTAATGGGGAAATTGAGGCAAGGGACAAAACACGAACAGTAGGACAGACTTAAAGCAAATTTCAGAAAGCCCAGATGGCTACACTGAAAATTAACTTCACAGCGGGAGACAATGGATAATCCCCTATTCAAATTTGTCAGTAAGTTGGCTGAGAATCTGGCCATGGTTATGGGTCACAGGATAACAAAATATATTTCTTCAGGGATAGTAAAGTATCGGTATATGAATACTATGTACTGTAAACTAAAATATGAATAAAATATTAAAATTATTAACCTTAGCAAACAGAAAAGAGTTTCACCAGTAAAATCAAGTACATTGTCTCCCTTGCTGCTTGACTGCCCTTCAGGCAGCAACCAGCCACTTCAAGGAGGTTTCCAGTTGTTATCGATGCACTCCTCTTGAACTCCTTCGAGATACTTGCAAGGATCTGCAAAACATGAAGTCTCTAAGGCTCCCCTGAAATCTTCTTCGCGTGTGTATCACAGACACTTGAAGTCTTGCAGGGGTCAGGAGTTGATCTTCAGAGAAAACTGGCTGTGCTTCAGGGTGGTCCTGGAGGAGGATGCCCCTTCATCCAGAGGCATGGCAGTGGTGGCCACCTGCGGCCAGACAGCAACAGTGTCCCAGGAGTGGAGCCCTGCGGGGTACCTGTGTACCACCCAGGAGGACAGGAGGGAAGGGCAGGCAGCAAGGTGTATCCTGATTTGGGTATAGCAAGTCCCAGGTGAAGGACTATGGAAAACAGGGGCAATATACCGTTTAAACATATGCATTTCCGTGCATATCTTGAGTGCCAGTGAGATGCTATCATGCACCCCCAGTAGTCATCTGCAGATAATTTCTTTAGGGTGCAGAATTACCATCCCACACTTGCTTTGAACACCAGGTGCTTGGGTCCACCAATTATCCAGAATATTTTGGTGGTAACCACAGCTACACCACAACATGAGTGTTTCAGTACCTACTCCTCTACGTGCTTACCTTAAAGAAATGCAAGGTCATTTTACAGTGCAGGTGGAATTCACTAAATTCAATATTGATATAAGAAAGTCTCTGAAAATAAAGAGCTCCCCCTCCCTATCCACCTAATTATCCTGATAGCACCAGAGAATTCAACAGCCTCTGCTAAACCAAATGGAGTATTTGAATATAAAAGGAGAAACGTAGTAAAACAAAACCAGAAACCAAACAACTTATCAAGCTGATAAATTCAGGATCCAAACCAGAAAACAAAGCCACTGATCAAAAAACTCTAGCACCTTCTTCTGCAGATCAGAGTCCTCACAGGGGCCTCTCAACACTTCATGAAAGCAATCCTCCGCTCACAAATCAACTGAATTTCAAAGACAGAGGCGAAAAAGTGAATTTTAAAGCAGTCAGTAGGAAATAGACTTTGTTTCACAGTAAGAGCTCCACCAGGAGTGTTGTGCAGAGCTCCTGGCAGTCGGAAAGAGAGAAGTCCAGGTTAAGCATTTCGGGTGGACTACTATATGCTGCCAAATCTAATGCAAAATAGGGAGTTGGTAGATCTTCTGTACAGAGGGCGGTGCCTGACATACTGTGATCAACAGTGCACGAAAATGCCACTATAACCCGGATATATGGGTGATACTCTAAAGCATGGAAAATATTGAAAGGCATTTCAAATTACACAATTTTTCTTTCTGTTCTTTGGAGGATGGTATGAAACATCTGTCACTGAATCTGTGCACTGAAGGCAATACAGTATAATTTAGGGCTGTATGTTTCCACCCCAGTAAGAGAAAATTAGATGCTTTAGGGTTTGTTTGTTTGTTTGTTTGTCTGTATGTCAAATATTTTCTTTCCTAATGTTTTCCCTTCAGTTGTAAGATTTGTATAGAAATTGTGTGGAGACTGTCAGTCACTGTCAATATATATCTAGGCTTTAGTCTCCAGATGTCATTTATATTATCAGGGCTAATCCGTACGTACCGAATTGAAGTACTTCTATTTAGATGCATATGTCATTACTAGTCTGAAGTTTGGTAGTTACCCTGGGGATGGTGGTTGGTCTTTTAGGTCTGGCTGGATTGTACTGCCGGTGTGAAAACAATTGTGTGTCAAGGACCATTAGGTCAATGTAATTTCTTCTGCGATCACAGGGAGTCTCATATTGCAGTGTATCTTGTACCTGGAGAAATCTTTTTGCCTGTAAAGTTTTGCCACTGCTGATAAACACTAATAACAATTAGCTCTGCAAGGCAGTGAATTTGTCCAGAGATTTTTAAGTACATTGATAAGTGTGAATTTCCTTATCGTACAGTTAAAGAAACTGAGGCACAGGTAAAGTAAATAATTTGTGCAGTGATAAGACCACTGTGACAAAGGAGATTAGGTAAGAAAAAAAGCCTGCAATAAAAACATTCCTGACAGTATGACTCTCAGGTTCACACATCAGTCATGCTGCTCACTGAAGCACATATCTAACTCTTTAGTTAGGATATTTTATTGCGGCTATCATATATTATGTGTGATACAGGAGACCTAACACAGCTCCATAAAATTTCCATGAAAATTTATCACATATTCTATCTGCTACTACATATACCACAAAATCATGATTGGTGACACGGCCCATTGCCATTAAATGGCTTGAGCACAATACACTGCAACAGTTTATTTTTGGCTTTTATCATGTAACCCAGCGAGATGCAAAGACTATGTAAAGAAGCTACCACCCTCTGAAGGCTGTAGGAGGCTGAACCCCGTTTGGTTGAAGGAGGTGCAGTACTTCCATGCGACCACTGGAGCACTGGCTGTCTTGGTTTTGCAAAAGGAAACTCAAGAGTAGGGATGTCAGTGTCACAGGGCACAGTGGAGCAATGGTTAGGGTGGTCGGTCAGTTTGGTGGCCAGGATGCATTTGGGGGGGATCTGCTGGCCCTGATGCACCAGGAAAGGAGAAGGTGGAATCCAGACTGGGATTTGGGTCTAGCTTTAATTTATGCAGAACCTTGTGGCAGGCATTTGGGGGCTAAAGCCAGTGTGAAATTACCAGCTATGTAAACATGCCTCGCAGCAGCAAAAGCTGCATGTAGGAAACTTCAAGCAGAATCAGGCCCCAAACCTCTCCACCCATTCACCTGCTTCCATGGAGAGACTGCTGTTTTTCTGCATGCCCTGTGCCAGTGTTTTAACATTTAACAAACATCACTTAATGCTTGCAGAGCGCTTTGAAGATGAAAAGTGCTTTCTGAAGTGCTTAAGTGTCATGATAAGTAAGGAAAGTACTGAATTGCTTTGTCAAGCAGGCAAAGAAAGGACAGTTTTCCAAAAATGAATTGTACATTGATAATACTGCGGTAAAGTTCTTTGTCGAAAGTGAAAGAGAGCCCATACTACTGCACTGGTACTGTGATTAAACCTCTGGAGGATTTCATGGCCAGGTGCTCAATTCAAGATTTAAGGCTTTTGGCTGAAAGGTTTTATTCTGTAAAAGTCTAAAGAGATGAAAAAAAAATTCTGGAAAACCTGTTAAAACAAACCTTTAAGGAGAGAATCTTGGTAGAGAATACATACGTGTAGGCTTTTACTCCTCTTTTCTAAAATATTCCTCCAAGAGGCTGTTTCTGAAGAGTGGTACAAGTGAGAAATTTGTAGTTTCACATCATTTTGATGTGAAGCCAGGCAAAACTTGGCAGATATAAAAACATGGGTTTGTAGCATCTATATGCAAGTGTTTGGGGTTTTTTCTTGGTTTTTCCAGAGTGGCCTAGTTTGATAGTAAAACTGTTTCAAAAATGGCAATACTTCTCACAAAATAACCAGGGGATGTGGTGATGTGCTCCCCGCCCCCCGCGTAAGCCATGACCACCAGTGGGGTTCGTGATGGCTGCATCCAGCTTATGCTGGACTTTGGGAATGGATGGCAACACAGTAGCCAAGGGCTGCCTGGAGCAGTGACTCAAACGACTTGCTGATATGCAAATACGACTATAAGTCAACCATCTTACTCTATAATTAGTGGACAGTCCAGGGCCCGTTGAGCTCTCCTACATGGCAGTGGGCTGCATGGCAGGATCTCCCCTTGAGTAGGGACCTCTCCAGTGAAATCTCGGCTAAGTGATATAAAGGATTGATTGCGCATATATAATCCTTTAGACATAAACCGTTGACCAAGTCTGGGACTAGGACTGGATCCAGCTGCACCTAGACTCCTCGCTGAGAAGGAGTTTAGAAAGCAAGGGGGTCCTTTCTGAACATCATGACTCAATGGGAGGGTGTCCCTGACAGTTTTTTCTGACCCTGTCCTCTATGCAGTAAATAATCAAGTGTACCTTGCCATCGAATCTTGTTAAACCACTGTCGCATTTACCATTGAACTTTGTTAACTCACTGTTTTCTATCAAGTGTATTGTTGCTTCTCTCTTACAAGTGAAGTGCAGTCTCACTCCATCCGCGACAGGGGAAAAGGTGAAATTGTCCCTGAATTTTAGCTATACATTTTATTTAAATTAAAAAAAAAAAAATTACTCCATGCAACATTCCTCAGAGAGGGCAATAATCTCTTTTAGAGGCAACATTGCCTTTTTGCTCTGTGTTTCTACAGAACCTTGTGAAGTTTTTACATATCCTAGTGAACCTCTTCAACTTGTAAGCAATAATTAAAAATGCGGAGCCTCTCAATCAGAGGAAGGTAGAGCTTGGAAAAATCTCAGATTCACTCAAACGCAGGCTGAAATTCTGAGAATACCTGAGGGAGAGAGAAACCATTTTACTTCAGCTGTAGGCTAAAAGTCGAACAGAACTGTTGAATCCACCAAGTTATAACAAATTCATTCTTTTTCCCTCTTTCTTTAGTTCGTGCAACTTATAAAAATTCTAATTTAGAAAGCAATGATAAAAGTACTGGTAGCTCTACTCCTTGTTTGTGTTCAGAGAGTTGCTGGTAGCATTATGTGAAGAAAATACTTTTATTCTTTTCCCATCAGTATATGAACATAGCTGGGAGAATGGGTTAGGTCCTCTTCTGATTGCTATCAACAGAATGGTTGGAAAACTGATGATCTCAGAATCCTTATTTTTGGTGAAATGTAAAGGGCAAACTTCCACTTTCAGGTTCCAAGAACTTTTCAGAGCCAGCTATTATAAAATGTTTTAATGTTACTTGTAAATGGCCCAAATTAAGCGATGATGAAGAAATAAATAAAATGCCATGAGAACATATATTTTCAAAGTAGAATGGCGCTTTAATTTGTTCACTTTCTTTACAATATGAGTCTGACTCACATCCTAGATTCAGCCTTCTCCTTCCCAAAACCAAGTGATGTGTGAACATGAATTCTTGAAACTTTTGTATATTGCTTTTTTGGGTGTTTACAGTGTTATACACACAAGAAAATATTGTTCTCCAACGTGGAAAGCTGAGCAATTTCTGTTCTTGTTTAAGCCTGTACAAATATGAAAAGTAACATAATCAGTTATATCATCCATTTAATCACCATTCCCTTCCATTCGTAATCCAGCTTCCTCATCAGGAATTTTGAAGCAGAACATGCCAGTTCCATGTATTCCGTCTTGCTTAGCTACAAGCCACCACACTCTTATGAAATAGTGCAAACAACAACTGAAAATCACATTGGAGATGTACTTTGTTTTCACAATTAGAAGAATCAAAAGCAGCAAAGTCAATTCTTTTCCTACATCCTTTGACTGTACTTTGCAACAGTTGTTATGCTACTAAGTTTGACGGGAATCCAGATTCTACAAAAACTTATTTCCAAACAAAGTTTTATGGAGTCTTTTTTATGAGTATGTTTTCCTTCTGTGACAATGCAGTCAAAAGAGTTTAAGTCAACTCACAATGGAGGCAAAACTTTCAAACTCTTCAGGACGCTGTAGTGTAGACATGGAAAAGGTAAGAAAATTACTCATTTATAGTACAGCACTAGTGTTTTCCATTTGGAAGCCTGCAGAACTCCTATATCACAGAGAAGATACCATGTCAGACGAAAAGTAAAAATACATTTTAGGCAACTTCTTTTTAACTCCAGCTTCTGTGTTTTTTCCTGCAGACACTTCATATAAGGAGCCAAGATGAATTTTTCTTCTGATAAACTGATGTGTACAAACCAGGGTCTGCTTGGTTTGTTTTTAACTCTATTGCACAGCTAAATTGCATTATAATTTCTGGCTTTGTCTGCCTTTAGCAACATCTGAAGGTCCAAAGTCAGCCTAAAAAGCTCAGAAAGGGAGAGAATACATACGCATACTCAGGATTCATGTTGATATACCTTAAAAAAAACAAACAACCTTAATGAAAAAAGATCGAAACAGCTTGCTCCAATGCAATAAAGCAGGGTATTTATGGAAATCAGACTCTTCCCATTCTTGTTGGAGTCATCCAAACACCAGTGTCAACTTGACACTGTAATGAGCAAAAAGCACATCTAACATCTATAAAGTAAGCTTTCACTTCAGCAGACAAAATCCTCTCAGTTTTCCTATGTTGCAACAAAGTGTTTTTGAAAACATAAAGGTATCTGATAGTCGCTTTTGTAGGAGGTAAAAACTAAAGGACACCAAGAAAAGGCCAGGATACAGCCTGTACCTTATTTGCATTTGTCAGTGTAATACTTAAATGATGCATCAGTTAGCTTTTAGGCATTCAGAACTTGATTTAAGTTTCATTGATCAGAATAGTACAACTCCTGATGATTTCAGCAGAGGTGGGATCTAATTCTTAGCGAATGGAGATAATAAAAATTTGCATAGAGCGGGAAAACAGTAAAATATCATGAAGAAAAAAGAAGTTATTGTGGTCAAGATCAAGAAACAGATCTACAGGAAGTAAAAATCAGCCTTCAAAGCCTTCAATGGATGTAGCAGTTACACAGCACATGAGAATTTGGTCATTAGCCAATAGTGGGGGGAAAAAAATAAATTCCAAATTATAATAAATGCCATTTCAGCAAAAACAATGCTGGGAACTCCTTCCTCAGTGAAGTCCTGACTGCACTGGCTGAAGCACTGACTCCAGGAGTACTGCATCTGGTTCCAGGCACCATATTTGAAAAAAATATAGTGATAAGCTGGAAAGGGTTTGAAACAGGCTTAAAAAAAGAAAAGGTGGCAAAGGGTTGAAAGAACACTAGATTTCATTTAATGTAAATAAAAAAAAGACGTGTAGGGTAGAAGAATAAGGCAATTTTCCTCAAATAAGTGGATCTTTTTTATAAAGAGAATCATGATCATTTGTTCTTCCTGTATGTCATTGGCAGTACAACAGATTTCAAATACAGATGATAGATTACAAGGAAAGCTATGTGTGCTGGTTTAACCTCAGTCAGCAACTGAGCACCGTGGGATGGGGGAGAGAATTGGAAGAGTAGGAGTGAGAAAACTCATGGGTTGAGATAAAAACAGTTTAACAATTGAAATAAAATAAAATAAAATAATGATAATAATAATATACAAATCACGTGATGCACAATGCAATTGCTCACCACCCGCCGACCGATGCCCAGCCAGTCCCCGAGCAGCGGCCCCCCCGGCCAGCTTTCCCCAGTTTATGTACTGAGCATGACGTCACATGGTATGGAATGTCCCTTTGGCCAGTTTGGGTCAGCTGTCCTGGCTGTGCCCCCTCCCAGCTTCTTGTGCACCCCCAGCCTTCTCAGTCGGTAGAGCATGGGAAGCTGAAAAGTCCTTGACTAGTGTAAGCACTGCTTAGCAACAACTAAAACATCCGTGTTTTACCAACATTGTTCTCATCCTAAATCCAAAACACAGCACTGTACCAGCTACTAGGAAGAAAAATAACTCTATCCCAGCCGAAACCAGGACACTATGCTAGAGATTAGCAAAAGCTCTCAAACTCTCAGTGCAGGAACATTTTGAGTGACTTGTGGAACATCCTTCCCACTGGAATTTCTTTTCCAACAGCTTAGGCAAGAAATTTAAGCCATGGCCTACATCCATATTTGCTCAACAACAGGGAGATGAATTCTACAGTCTTTTTGACCTCTAAACTTGCATTTCTGTAAAACGCAGTACTCTCAAAGCTCAGACAGAGTAATAGCGGTGGAGGGACAGTCAGGGCAACTTAGGGTTATACAAAGGCTCAGCTCAAGCTTTTCCTGTCCCCTGCACCCCACCATACCTCTCCTTGTCCACTCTACAGCAGCTGGGAAAGCCAATCATTTCCTTCCAAGTTTGCTGCATTGCTGGCTTTGAACTTGTTTGACAAGTCCCCTTGCTTCTGAAGGGCAAGCTGATGCTTGACTTGACATTGTAATAATGTCACCTTGTTTGAAACCCATCTTGAAGCTGCAAAGTAGAAACTTGACTTTGCAGTGTCAAAAGAAAGTACCAAGAGTCTGTTTGCTGTCTCAACTATGGCTCCTTGCTATGCTGGAAGAGGACATCCTCAGCCAGCCCACTCGTGTTTTAGAGCAGGAACACATTCAGAACACAAAGGTCTGAATGTGACCCTTTATCTGCAAGCATACGTGCTAGATGGGGCCAAGCCATGATTTCTGAATGGCCATTCTTAGCTCTAGTTGAGATCTATTTGGATGAGCCATTTGCTAATACAAATCCCACAGGAAGGCTTTATATTACCTCTAGTAAATCTGCCATCCTTCATAGACAGCTGTGATTTAGGTAGGTGCCTAAATCACATAGACACCTCCTGAGCCACCATAAGCTGGCATTGTTCCCTGTGTCTGCAGACTGCTGCTTTTCACCAGATGGAGACCTACTCTCTAACGACATCTTCAGAAAATGTTTTTTCTTTGCATTGTCATGGTAAAGTAGTATTCATATGTGAGAATATAGGTGTACATTCTGCTGGGAAATAGGGTAGGAAAAACTGGAAATACTCAGAGTGCGTGTGTGTGTGTGTGTGTGTGCACTTGCGCATGTGTGTAGAGAGACAGACACACAGTCCAAGCTGCCCTGCTTCATACGAAAAAGGGAAAAAAATCAGCTTTTGCTTAAGACTCGGGATTTGCTATTTCAGCTTCCTTACTCCCACTTGCTTTCTTGCCAAGCTTAGACTAAATCAGAGGTCAAAAGAATTGCAGGATTCTTATGATGATGGTGGGAAAATGTGTTTGTATTTCTCAGTTAGGAATAGGGGAGGCTGTTGTGTTCATTCTGATGGTGGTTCCCATCATGGCTGAACAGGCTCTTTATTGTATGTTTATGGCAACTCACTGCTATGCAGCATTTCATGACCTATGGATTTTTTAACATTGATTAGAATGAGATTCAGAGTAAGATTTGGCATAATAAAATATTAATTAATATTCCTAATGAAATACCTCTTTCCTAATATGCATTTGTCACTACATTTGTGACTTTCTCCTTTTTTGTCACTTGAGATGTCTTTTCTGCTTGAAATTTTTTTTCCCAGGCAAAATAATTTGTGCGTTCTCACTATTCAGTTAACAGCAGACTTCATATGTGAACACTTTGCTGCAATAAGAATGAAAAAATATGTATGTGAGAGAGAAATCTGTACACACAAACACACACACTTCAGTGAAAAAATATCTTACGTGATTGTAATTAGCTCTTGCAGCCAATTTTGTCTTGCTATCAAAAAGTGCCATGGTATATGATCCTACTTACTATAAAATACATTCTGCTCTGTCTGGCCACAAAAGAGTGAACTAAAGTTGGAGCTTTCCCTGTGACTCTGTAACATCCTCATTCTCGTTCATTTATCAAACCCGTATCTTCTATTTTCACAGAGGTTTTTATGTGTCTCCCTACCTCTTTTCCCGTAAATTTCACAACTCCTCACTGCCATCTTGTGGGAAAAATCGTGCATCATTAGTTCTTCACAAAAAAGTGAAGAAAACTCTAAATACTGTGTTCTGAAGACATTGCTAGGAGTTAGCTGAAAAATATTACTTCATATAGAAACCAAAAATCATACGATTAATATATTTACCATGAAATTAAAACCCGAAAATACTAATTTCATAAACTTCTAAAAATTTGCCAACACCATAAAAACATTTTGTTCTCAAAGAGAACACTCTATTATAAAACTTTAGACTCTAAATACTGTGTTCTGAAGACATTGCTAGGAGTTAGCTGAAAAATATTACTTCATATAGAAACCAAAAATCATACGATTAATATATTTACCATGAAATTAAAACCCGAAAATACTAATTTCATAAACTTCTAAAAATTTGCCAACACCATAAAAACATTTTGTTCTCAAAGAGAACACTCTATTATAAAACTTTAGAGGTGGAATGTTAAGCTTATACTAATATAATTTAAAATATATACACATACAGCACATTAATATACTCTATAAATTGAAGCAAATCTGTTTTGACATTCATGAAATGCTTTGACATAAGAAAACTGAAAATGCTAAAAGGCTTTAATTTCTTGTCATTTTTTCTGTCAAAATGGGGAAAATTCCTACAAAACATTTCAATTTTTCACAAACTGCATTTTACCATAGACTTTTTATCCCCCAAAAAGTTCCAGCATGTGCTAAAAATTGATAAGGTTATTAACACTAACAGAACAAACTTTATCAGGCCATAATTTCAAACTGTACAATGTTTCACATCAAAGTATGACATCTTTAAAAAGTGGTAGAATTGCAAAAATACATCATGATCTAATAAAAATTATCTTCCTTGTCGTCACCTCTTCCAAAATGTGCATGAACACAAACATTTTCTAGACCACACAGATAAGGGAAAGAGAATATCCTCACGTTTGTTTCAAGGTCCACAGCTGCAATATAATGGGCTGGCTGCCCCCTCACATGATGCAAGTGTTACTGTACCCAAGCTGTGGCACAGTATCGTTCTGGTTTGTGTCCTATGATGTACTGCTGTGCTTCATGAATGTTCCAGATGTACTGATACCTACCACAGCCTTGGAGAGTCTGTGTTACAATGGTGCTTACAGTGATTTTCTTTCACAATAAAAGTTTGATACCTTTTGGCAATAACCAACAACCTTATCCGGCTGCCTCTCGATAAACAATATTAAGGGGTAGTCTTCTGTTAGGAATTTGCTGGATTATGCTCTTTAGACACATCAGCCTTTTCATGTGTAACACTTTTTCCTTTTTATAATACTGCTTTTCCTGTCTTATCAGGATGTCTCTGAATGCAGACACATTGCTCCTTCTGGAGCCTGAGATGGGACATCCAAGTCCTTTAATGGGACTTTAATGCCCCCTCTCCCAGGCAACATGACAGCCAAGCTGCACCTGGACAGGGATGCCTAAGTCATTCTAGTACAGTGTCCTTAAAACACCACCTAAACAAAGGAGAACTAGATTTAACATAAATCCAGAGCGCAGAAAAGTTGATGAAGTCCTTATATAGGTCCTGGTCTACTGTGAGAATGGCAAGATTTGATAGCAGAACCGAGAGCACATGAAATCCTTGGACACACACCGTCAGGCACTGCAGTGCCTACAGCAGTCACAGAAGAGAAGGAAACCAGGCGATTCCCCCTTCCAAATGCTGGAGTCGGTTCTCCAGCCAAAGCAGCTACAAGGATTGTTCTGCCTGAGAGAAGAGGCTCTCTGGAAGATGCTAACACCTGTGAACCAGAAGGGTGAACAGATTCCCCATGGTGAAAGTTCTGCAAACTTCTGGCTTCACATCTTCAAAATGGATCCAGTGATGCAAACACTCAAATTTCTGTAGTATTAACTACAGCTGATTCCTTCTATGTCTGAAAAGACAACCCAGCCTGCAGTCTGAGCAGGAAATTCACTAGTATATTACTTCTCTTCCCTGCCTCCTGCAGCTGAGAAAAAGAGGGTTGGATCAGAACAAAGACTACATTACGATCACAAAAGTTAAAGAACTGTGAGATGAATTAGCTTGTGAAGTGTAGAAACAGAAACATGTAGGAATGAATGGGGAATCAGGCAGTGTTCGATGCAGCTTATCTGTCCTGATCCCCAAGACAAATAGGAGCACATGCTACCATATGGATTTCTGGATAATAAACACACTCTCCAGACCAATGCCTATGCAATGAATGTGACCATATTGGGCAGAGAGGAAAGCCTTGAATTAGCACTTTTTTAAAGTTCCTGGGAGGATCTACCGACACAGAAATTATTTCTTGTTGTTTATGGAATTATAGGAGAAACATCCCTGCCAGTCCGGTTGTATTACTGACCTCATCAGGATGTCTGGAACCCATATTCCAGGCATCTTTCACAACACATTGCGCTAACATTAGTGAAATGAAGTGCTTGGATGAAATACTGGAATGACTGTAGTTGTGATGGACAATCATAACTATGTGGTGTAAGTACAACCCGTTTTGAGGGAGGCCAGTCTCAGTGCTAACCAGAAATTGTCACTTCTTTTAACATTCTTCAGTATGTATATATGTATTTATTTACAAAGAAGTAAAATTTAAAAGTCAAACAAAGAAAAATATCAAAGCATAACATCCAAATATAAAATACAACTAAACATTTTAGATAGAACAAGGGGGTTTTTTACACTTTTTTGAAGCTTCATCAGCCAACTGGAAAGCTGATATTTTGCCTGGGTTTGGAAAAGTAACACATTTAGTGTGAAACAGAAACTAGTGCCTGCCTAGCTCCATTTGTTTATTTCAGAGCAGTAGTACTAAAGGGACAACAACAACAGTCCCATGAAAGCCACAATATCACTTCAAATTGTTTCGGGAACCATTCAGCCCTAGAGAGTGTACCTCAGCCTGGGCTGCACCTACATTAAAAGGTCACCTGCTGGCTGCAGGGCCTGTTTCCACACGCCTGTCCTGCTGCCTAAGAGAAGCCAACCCAGAAGTCCAAGGTGGCTTTGCTCCTGGGGAAGACACCGTGGCAACATACTGAATCTGGAGGGAGCGAGCAGAGAGGTATGTATCCTTAGCTAAAAGCTGCTGCCTCACCTATCAATCAGGACTGTTTCCAGGGAAATAGCAATGCAGGCTCTGAGCTAAACCTTTCCTGCTTCATACACTTTAAAGTAAATACAGCAGGGTCACAGACTTTCTGCCCTGCCAGGTGCATCCTGGTGTCCATTCCACAGTGGAGTTCGTGGGACTGTTGGGTTTGGGAAAAAGCCCTTTGCGAGTCAGGAGTGGTGAAGACCACTTCTGGTCATTGTCGTGTGCCTAGTAGACAGACCAGAGTGTAAGGAGAGCAGCAGCTAAGCAGTGTGCCACAGACACTGTCCTATTGAGAAAATGAGAAGAAGCCACTCTCTGAGGGCACTGAAGTACACAAATGCTCAGAAGAAGTGAGTAGATGTCACCACTGGGCATGGAGCTTACTGAAGGCTCTCACAGCAGGTGCAAAAACGGGGGTAGGTCTGCACAGCAGGGGACAGACAGACAGAAAAGTCATTCAGACCTTCCCTCTGTTAACAGCGAGGTTTGATCAGCTTGGCCGTCTTATGCGATTTTACTCTTTCTATCCAGCTGCCAGTTGGTCTGGAGTTTGGGAGAACAGGGATACATTTGAAAGGTTGCGTGCTGTGTCCTGAAAGGATCAGATTTTTTGGAGTTCCAACCATCTTCTTAAATGCATTCTCCCATTTAGGCATGCATAAAAAAGAGCTTAACAAGCAAAGCTTTCTGGTCAGCTGAATACTTTTGCAGCTGCTGCTGCAGGCTGAACTGAAACTGTAGAAATGCTGCAAGCAGTCTATGTTGTCATATGAATTTTTCCCCATTATAGGACCAGACTCAACAGTGTTCTCTGGCTGGCTCTCTGAAAAATATCTTAAATGCCGGTTAACTGGTCTGAAAGTCTAGGCGTGCAGTTGACTGGTTTTGTCGAAATACCAGGACCTATTGCCTTAATCTTAGGTACAGCAGATCCTCCAGTCATTTGATTTAGTCATGCTTAATGTACAACAAATACAGAAGTGTTTCCAGTAGATGCACAAAGAGAGCAAAATCAAAGTGGCCTTTTATCCTGGCCACTGCCCCTCATGCACAAAAGTGAGTTTTCAGCAGTCCGTGCAGCATTTTGCTAGTTTGTCCACTTTGCAGACAGAAGCCTCTCTCTTCTTTGAATCAGAAGCATATTTAAGTCAAAAGAGAATATTAAAATCCTTATGGCTGCAGTGCATGGTGGCTTTTGGATGTGAACTGCATGGAGAACAACACTAGAGGGTGTAAGATTTCTGGATTTTCTGCCATGAAAACATAGGCAGAAGCACCCAGGAAGCTGATGGAAAGGGTGTGATTTGAGGAAGGTCAAAGATAAGATAGTAAGTGGACAAAGCAATGGTAAATTTGGGATCCCTCACATGCCTTTGAGTCTTGAACTACACCCTTTAGCATATACTTTCTTTGTTTCTGAATGGAGGTGGGTAGGAATTAGTAGTTCCTCATTGCACAAGATATTTTTAAGATTGTGAAACCCACCCTTTCTTCTTTTGCACTGAGATCAAGTTAAAACTTTTCTGTGATGTTTAACAGTAGGATCAGAAAAAGGAGCAAACAGGCATTAATGTGCAATTCCCTCATCTATCTTGCACATTCTTCACAAATGCCCCTTACAGTCACTTCCTTTCTGGTCCATTAGGTATGTATTCGTACAATGTGAAAAAACTCCAGGAATGTATTTGTATAGAGCTTCAGTTTTTGATAAACTGTCACTTCCTGGGAAAAGAAAAATATCAGCTTTTAATTGGAAAATGGCCCAACTCTTCTGACTGTGTCAGAAATACAAACAATGAACGGAAGAATAGGAACAGATAATGTCTTTGCCTTATTCCCTCCAAACTTCTCTCTGAGCTTGAATGAAAACGTAATATTCACCACCATAAAAGGAGAAAGATCATTGCCTTCTGCTTATGCCCAAGACAGACATAGGACTTTATTTCTGCAAGTCTCCGCACCTTTACCGTTCGCTCACCAGTAACTGTGGTGGTTATGGCACAGCATGTTGGAAGCAGCTGCCTAAAAGCCAAACGAGTCAAATAATTACCTAATAAAAGAGCCAGTTTGCAAAGAGCTACCCAAGGCCAGAGAGCAACTCAGACAAATGATCTGTTCATGGGCACGTATTAGAGCATGTTTCTCTGCTACTGCTGAATGAGTGTTCACCAACTACTCACAGCTACTGACAGGGTGGGCTGTATGGTGGCAGACACTGGGGTATCGCTTCACCAGTAAACCACCTTCACCAGTGTGGCAACATGGATGCAACTGCTTGGTGTACTCCTGCATGCACGTGTTCTTTGATGTGTCCCACAACTAAGTCCGCAAGTCAAGAGTTAGACATCTGGAAAAAAGTGGAGGGAACAGTGTTAAAGATTAGACTTGCAAATCTCAAAGTACAAGGTGTCAGTCTAGTCACGTTAAAACATCCGCTTAGAATAACTCACACAGTAACTGTAGCATATATAGACAGGAATCATGAATATGCAATCAGAAAACAGTTTCAGAGCCTGATCACCATCTCTGTCAATTACAGCAGTCACTTTCTGTAATGTTGCCTTGTCATTTTGACAGTGATTATACCTTTACATGATGTATTGCAGATATCACGTTTCAGTTGTTTACAAATAGAACTGTATCTTACACTTTCACTATAAGAGTAGGACATTTTAAGTAAGGAAAACACTCCTCACAATGATACTTCCACCTAAGTCAGTCATGCATGACTGCAAGAGTTGCAGCTGAGAAAATCATCCTCTGCCACAACTGCACGACATGATCAACCCTAACAAAACCAAGTCATTTTGGAGGTCTGCAGTCAGCGTCCAAAATCAGTGTGTGGGATTTTTCACTTGATAATCCTCATAGCAGAACATTTTTCTCCAAGACAGCAAGTTGGTTTTAAATAAATCATTAACATTATAAGCTTGTAAAAGCAATGTTTTTTAAATACAGCAAGGTATAAACATCAGTTGTCTGACTGAACATTTTACAGAGCTCCTGTGTGCAATGTTCGTATTTATAAACAGACTTGTTCATGATGCTATATTTTAACTGTTCAGTATTTCACAATGATCTAAGACAATGCAAGACTTCTCATTTACAGAGAACTTAAGAAAATTGTAGAATCATCATAATGAATGAGGCTTTTAGAAATCCTTGTTCAATAATTACTTACAGGACTATTATATATTTTAACAGTAAATAGTAAATATATCTGTATATATCTGTATATAACCTCATCGTTCAGTTTGTTTGGGATGGAGATTATGAAGGTTACATATCTCAGTTGTCAATAATTATTACAGCGTAAATATCCTCCCAAACTCTAGTTATAATGGACTTTCAGAGATCAGATTGTAGCCCATACCAGCTAATTTAAAGTAAATATAATAAAAGATTGAGATTGTTTTCCATGCGATTTTTAGAAACTCCTGTATTATTTTTTCTGCATTCGTTGTCCCTTTGATATCAAATCAGGAATCTTATATTGGTGATGACTTCAGACAGAGTTACATGTGGATGTAGTATCAGATCTATTCCAGGTATTAAATTTTTAATCAGAGTCTTTAGACATTGTTCTAGTAATGATGTATTGGAGATGGTATGAGTAACTATATGATAAACATTGCTGTGAGAAATGCACATAACTGGACCAGTTATTATCTTTTCAGTAATAACTTTTAGTCTCCAAATTTGACACCAGAACTGCCCAGCAAGCAATTAGGGCTTCCATATAAAGTTTCTGAATGAAATATTTATTAACTAGCTGGTAAAAGACATTTCAGAACATTTTGCCTTAGAATTTTTACACACTTTTCATTGCTTTCCATCAGCGCAGCTAAACAGCAACAGTGGAACAGGGCAGGGAAGAAAATAAACCCTGAGTGAAATACGATTTATTAAACCTACTGGGAATCTACATAGCCAGTGAAAGAAATCTGTCCATAGAGACCCAACACTGAACAAATCACTTCAATATTTGTCATCTCTACCAGTTTCTCCTATGTGGCACTATTTACATGATACTGTTTAACTAGCAGCAGTCAGAACAAAGAACAAAATGATACTTATTTCTGGACTCCAGAAAGACAATGACTGCAAAACCTGGCATCAGCATTGTTACTATTGCTAGCCAAAGTACTCCCAAATAGCTGTGACAAACAGATGGGGTGAAAGCTTAATAACATATTACCGCCCCTCTTCTGGGTCAATTTAATCATTCAGAGATACTCTGCAAGCAGAATAAAGCCAAACTTAAAAGCACAAACAGTTATTTAGTGGCTATAGTACACCAAAGGCACATAGAAGGAAACACGCACTGTTCCTTCTAGCCCCTCTAATCCTGAAAATAATGAAGTGCAGAATTACAGAATCACATTGAAGAGATTCAGAGTAAGTACAGCAACAGTAGTACGGTTGTCTGGATGGCGCAAGTTTACCAGGAACTCTCAAGAGGAGCTTGCTTACCATGGCACTGCTCTATCCTCTTGAATACTGTTTCCACAGCAAGTATTGCATGTTCTTTCCACAGAAATTGCCTCTTAAGATTACTTCAGATTTTTAAGTGTTTGTTTGCCAAATGTCATTTCAGGTAGCTTTGCATTTTATTTCAACAGATATAGTAGCGACAAATTGTTTCAGAGAAATATTTTCTTCCAGTACTTGTTTTCCTGTCTGTTGAAGGCTTATTACCACCTTCTCCTGGGTCAGTTTGTACAGCTGCTTTTAGGTCCACACACCGAGACTCTGCATGTAAGATACAAAGAACTTTAAAGTATAAAGCAACTATATAATGACTCAACACACATAAAAACCAGCTAGGTTTTAATGGGCTGATAGTGCCCATTTCCTCACCAGCCTCATAAGACTCCCCAAAGGTGCCTGGGCAGGCACCATCTCCACGAGCAACACCACACTGGTGCACTAATAGCCTGACTGCCTACAAAAAAACACTCAACCCGACTCCCTCTGCTTTGTTCCTTTGTTTTTCTTTAACAATTTTTTACCTTTCCTGCTGAAACCTTGAGCTACTGCCCCCCCTCAACAACCCTGCCTCTGTAATTTTTCCTCTTTTATCTTTCTCACAGCTCTTTCTCACAATAGAGCAATGCTCTTGGCCATCTGAGAAGAGCCTAGACATGGGGCCACACCAGAGCTCTGCCTTGGGTCCCTGCGGCACAGGCTGTAGAGCCATGGGGGAAGGACATCAGAAGGCTACACCCCCCTCACAATGACCTCTCAGTCCACTTTTGCAGTGGGATGTGCTATACAGAAACCCTATGTTAAACAGACTTAATGTCACAGAATGTAGAGAAGAGAAGAGAAGAGAAGAGAAGAGAAGAGAAGAGAAGAGAAGAGAAGAGAAGAGAAGAGAAGAGAAGAGAAGAGAAGAGAAGAGAAGAGAAGAGAAGAGAAGAGAAGAGAAGAGAAGAGAAGAGAAGAGAAGGAGAAGGAGAAGGAGAAGGAGAAGGAGAAGGGAAGGGAAGAGAAGGGAAGGGAAGGGAAGGGAAGGGACGGGAAGGGAAGGGAAGGGAAGGGACGGGAAGGGAAGGGAAGGGAAGGGACGGGAAGGGAAGGGAAGGGAAGGAAAGGGAAGGAAAGGAAAGGAAAGGAAAGGTAAGGAAAGGAAAGGAAAGGAAAGGTAAGGAAAGGAAAGGAAAGGAAAGGTAAGGAAAGGAAAGGAAAGGAAAGGTAAGGAAAGGAAAGGAAAGGAAATAGCCTATGCAACTGACAGACAATACATTTCAGACTACTGGAAGGAAATGCATTTTTTTAGTGCATAATTAACTTGTGAAATTCATTGCCAAGAAACATTACTGAGGTCAGAAGCTTTGTAGCACTCAAAGGCATTCATCTCTTTGGGCTGTAAGAACATTTACAGTCATTCTGAACATGACAAAGGGAGCAAGCTGTCATCATTTTGTCCATAATTAAATCATATTTGGTGTAACATAACATTTTTTATGCAGTCTCACATTTGTCCAGTGAGATGGGTTTTTACACTGTTCTGCTGCAGCTGATAGTGCCCAAGTTTGGAAATGTATTACTGAGCTGGATGGATCACTGCCTCTACCTTCTGTGCTGCCAGGTTCTGTAGCAGGTAAAATGTTTGGTTCAGAAAACCTTGATCTATTTTAAGAAAACAGAAATGTATTCTAGAGCAAATTTGAACTGATTCCCAAGGCATATCCAAACACCTTTTCTTCTGCAGTTTTAAATTTTTAATCTCAAAAAAGATTAGCCTGTTAGATATTACAAGCAAGTAAACCAGGAATCCTAGTGATAATGGCTAGATACTTGTTTGTTAAATGCTTTTCTAATGGGCAAAATGCACTAGGATTTTCTAAAATAAATAAATATGGCAATTAGAATATGAATTACTGAATATTAACTAAGCATATGACACCATTTACAGCATGAAAAATTAAAATATTGTTACTACTGTCACTTTGAAGAATCTGTCCCACAAACCCACTTTTTTTTACTGGACAATTTGCTTCAGACTTGACTCTGGGATGTTCATTCATCAAGAAGATACATCACTGTGTTTCTTAATGGCATAAAATACCTACTCAAATATGTATGCTTCTAAGAGTGCTCTATTCTCACTTCAGAAACTGAACAATCTAGGACCCATCCTCAGCTTGGGTAAATCGTTTAGCTCCAGAAAAGTTAGTGGAATCATGCCAGCTGATGTACAGCATTTTGTTTCTCAATGCTTTTGTTCCCCCCTGTGCTTCTTTCACACATATTCAGGCAAGGAGGGACCATTATTTCACCCAGTTTAACCTCCATTGTAACACAAAGTTACAGCACACTCGCAGCAGTTGCTCCAGGACACACCTGCAACACCCTTCTATAAATGCTACACTCTCATGGGCCAAGGTAGTTAAAAAATCCAACTGAACAAAGAATGGGGAAAGCTGTAGATGCTGGGAGGTGTAATGCATGTGCATTACCTGGAAGAAAAGGAAAGTTGCTGGTAAAGAATATAAAGCAGAAGGTGGGAACTGGAGAAAGTTTAAAGCAAAATAAAGCGAAAGAAGCAAAAGATAGAAGGAAAGATCTACGGGCAGCAAATAAGGAGTTTCACACTTACAAAGCAGTATTAATAAAATGTGTTAAAGTGCCAGATGACTCATACCAAAACATTTGCCTCTGCAGTCAAAGCAAAACGGTTCAAGCTGATCCTCACAAATATGAAGCATAAAGAAATGCACCAAAGGGACTTTCAGTGGGCTGAAATAGATGACAGACCAAAAGGTGCGGCAGGTTTAAATAGCCAAGTGAAGAGGTCAGCTTTAACATTTAAGTGTTTCTCAAGACTGCCGTTTGAACCTGCTGTCAGCTATGCTCAGTCCTTGTGTGAGGACTTGCAGGGAATCCTGTGGTCCTCATTCAGGTCATGAGCGCTGCAGTTGCCCGAGGGAAACGGCACAACAGCAGTTCACAACCACAGAGTGCCAAATGGTCATAGGAAATGCTTCTCAGTCAGGCATGGTTTGAAAAAGCCAAACTTGGTGGAAATGGAATTCTTCTCAAAACATACTGCACAGAAATTGCTGGGGTCAGCAGAGGGATTGTTTTGACTCTGAGGTTTGAGAGAGGTGGAGGCAAGCTGGAAAACAGCAGGGGGGAAGCTCCGGTCAGGGCACAAGGGTCTGAGCTCTTCAGAGATAAGAGTAGCATTAGCTCCGGTGAATCCAGAAGAGTCTCTTCTGGTTCAGCTTTCACTAGAGATGCTTTAAAAGCAAGCAGTAGATGTATTTTAGGCCCTGCTGTACATCTCCAGCAGTGAAATAAGAAATGATGTTGCAGTTGTTAATTCATGGACTGTTTACCTCATTTACCCTCCAACAAAATAATTGCTTCTTGATTATAACTACAAAAAGGTTTTGCCAGCCAGTCATACAGCAGATGTTATTTTCTCCCTGAGCAACTCTCACAGGGCTGAAGCTGCACATCTCACAAATCAAATTATAGTATACCAGGCCGAAGTTCACATCCGTCTAGTCACAGGCTTTTAGCTGTTGCAAGCCCGTCATAGACCTTTTGCTTTTGGGGACCACTTAGTTTCACTCTCATTTGTACAGAGCAGGCTCATACCAGGCAGATTTATCTGGAGGTAACAGACACGCTGGCCCAGATCCTCAGCTGAAATCTGTGGAGGTCTGCGAATTTAATGTTAGTTGAAAGGCTAGTTTTTTGCTGGTGACAGCCTGCCTTCCCTTCTTTCACTGCAAGAGGCATAGCAAAGTCTTCCCCCACACC
The DNA here is from genome assembly GCF_000699145.1 of Aptenodytes forsteri. Taxonomy (NCBI): domain Eukaryota; kingdom Metazoa; phylum Chordata; class Aves; order Sphenisciformes; family Spheniscidae; genus Aptenodytes; species Aptenodytes forsteri. Next base: position 1,300,318 of record NW_008796051.1, on the reverse strand, counting down.
TGTTACACACACAGTGCACAAAGACATGTATATGCATGCATCAGAACAGCATTATATGCAGATAAGAGACCAAACAATCGTAGGGCTCACGTGAGAATTACATTTTCCTTTGTAATGGTAATACCTTTGGGAAAATAAAAGTAGTACTTGTTTAGCAAAAAAGTGATGTAAGGTCCTTCCACTGAAACCTCTTCACAATAGACTACCTTCTGTCAACTGTTTAAACTTTCCAAAATTTATAGGTACTATTTTTGCCTTTTTTGTTTAGATGGAATAAAAATTGATGGGGATCTATATCTCAGGCCTGCTTTTTATACAGAGTATTGACATCACAGCAGTTTGCTCCCACATTTAGTGAAGAAAGAAAAATAAACATGGCATTGAGTGGGTGTATCACATCCCCTATCATGCACCAGCCTCTGGGAAAATCGAACGATACAATGGACTGTTAAAGACTACACTGAGAGCAATGGGTGGCGGGACGTTCAGACATTGGGACACACATTTAGCAAAGGCCACCTGGTTAGTCAACACGAGGGGATCTGCCAAGCGAGCTGGCCCTGCCCAGTCAAAAGTTTTACGTACTGTAGATGGGAATAAAGGCCTGTAGCGCATGTAAAAAACAAGTTGGGGAAAACAGTTTGGGTTATTCCTGCCTCGGGCAAAGGCAAACCCATCCGTGGGATTGCTTTTGCACAAGGACCCGGGTGCACTTGGTGGATAATGCGGAAGGATGGGGAAGTCCGATGTGTACCTCAAGGGGATTTGATTTTGGGTGAGAATAGCCAATGATCTGAATTATGTGATGTTAAGTACTAATTATAGTTATAATAATTATACTAATAATACACAGATATACTAATAATACTAATAATATTATATGCCATACTAATGTTATTACAATAAGAATCACCCAGACTAATGAAGAATAACTTCAGTGAAACCAAGCAAAGCACAGTGATGATGGTACCAGAACTGACTTCAACATGAAACAATCCAACACCACATACCATCTCCATTTTTCCTGCCCTGAAAGATTATTATGACAGATGGAGCCCAAAGTCATGGACTAAATGAACTCACCGAACATTTTAGAGGGATGGCCCACAGACGAAGGGAATGATATCTCTGTGTGTGTGTGTGTGT
>NW_008796051.1:1266743-1299008 GCF_000699145.1 Aptenodytes forsteri | reverse complement strand
CGGCTGGGTGGGACTCAGTTGCCAACTGAGGTTAAACCACGACAAGCAGTCAAAAAATTTTTCAAACTGAATAAGCTAGAAAATAAAATTACCTAATTAACTGCAAAACAAGTTCCAGTAATTAAAATAATGCTACAGGAACCAAAATCAGGAAGGAGGGCCCTAGAGATGTTTTATTTTCTATTCAAGACAGCTTTCCGGCTGAGACCATGGTGCGGCTGCGCGCTGACGCGAGGTGTCATGCTGAATCTGGGGAACACGGCAATGCAGGTGCTGCTGTCAGTAGACGTGCCTGTGGCACACAGGGGTTTCTTTCTCAGGTTCCTCACCTCCCTGTGTACCCCAGTGAAAGTTCAGCCTGAGCAGGTCCAGAAGTGGCACTGAGGGGCTGGGTGGCCCATGCTAGTGCGGGGCTCTGTGAGCAACCTCATCTGCCGCCCCATCTGCAGCTGCATGGACAGAGTGCAATTGCTTCTCTGTGTCCCTGGACATGCCTCTGCTGTGCAAAAGAGTAAGTCAAAGGAGAGAGGATGGGAAAGAGGACAAAACTTGCTGCCTGGGACCATGGCATATGTATTTTGTGGGTGAGTCCACTGTGGTATGCAACTGGAAAGGGACAGAGAGCTGTTTCCCCTCCCAGTGCTCTTCCTGGAGAGACGCACCTCTGTGTGGTCTGGCTAAGGATGTTTTTATAAGCCTCTTTCTTAGTTAATACGCTGCTATGCAATAGCTACAGTCACAGTTTGGCATCTCTAATCAGTTGTTTCCTTCCACCATATTTCAGGAAGCCTGCACTGCTTGACTTACTCAGCTGGAGAGGAGTGGGCAGGCAAAGGTAACAAGTTTCACCTGTAGAAAGACATAGGTGAGAACTCAGGGATATAAGCATAGCCTGACTTATCCAAAGCAGCCATCTGAGTATCCTGTTTGAGACATCAACTATCACAACAAAGTCTTGCAGCAGAACACATCAGCTAGTAACAGAGCGTGGAGGGAAGATGCCAGCTTCCACTTCATTAATTCCTTTCCACACCAAAACCGGTGATATTTCTTAAAGTCTACATGTGCAGACTTGGAGCAGTCATTATTTGGGGATGGGAGGGAAGGAGAGGTTCCCACCAGTTACACAATGTTTCACAAATTTTCTGTTGGACAAATAGCAGAAAACTCTTGTCCCATCCAAGTGAATCACATAAAAGATCATATTTATGTTGTTTGTCAGGTAAAGAAATGTAAAGAAGCATAAAGCTACTGCCAGCAATGGTCCTTTGCAATAACTTACCAGCATATGTTCAAAATAATAGCACAGAAAAAAAGATAGTATCTTTTATAAAACAATAAAAATACTATTACTAACATACAGTTATTACTACTAACTTTAGAAATGTTAAAAATGGTAGCACCTTACTAGTCCTCATACTTTAGGGAAGTTTGTATAAATTCTTTGTATTTCGCAGAAACAATCCAGAGACTTTTCCAAGCTCATACATGATTTTCAAGGGGAATTTAGTGATGACACCAATATTAACAGGAGATTGTCAGTCAGAGTTGTTAGGACGTTATTAGGACCTTGGTTTTCTGACGCTTCCCACAGCAGCTGGACTTTGGACTGCATCATCCACTAGAGTTTTGCTAAGCCACTGATTACTGTGATTAAGGAATTCCCCTCACTATCTCTGAACAAAAGCCAGATTTAACTAAAAAACATTTACTTAATTTTTGTTACAATTTTAAGAAACTCTACAAACCATTTCCAGTCTTTCCAGATTTCTTAATGTGCAGTCTGACACACTTCAAAAATGCCTGGCTTTCCAGAAACATGCTAATAATCCACTTTTAAGAAGTTTACCAGTTGACAGTTAGGAAAGGAATTAACTACCCTTGCTAATATCCTCTAGAAGTCTTGTTCTGGTCCACTGCTTATATAATGAATAAACATGTGGTGCACGACATCTCCCTTCCACACACACAGCTCCTCTGTCTCTCAATGTAACACGGGTTATGAAATAATTTGGAGCACCAGGCAGCAGAAATAAAGCGTTTCTCCAGCAATTAAGCTTCTTCTTTGGGTCATCAGCTATGGTGTAAGTTTTCAAGAGCAAACCTGCAATGTAAGGTTTATTTAAAAAACATGGGAGTGCTGGTAATGGCATTTTTTGGTTTTGCCTTTTTAAACTTGTGTTGCCGAAGCTTCCAAATTTTCCTTTCTCTCCTTTTCTCTGTCTGCTTCACAATGCCAGCAGCAGAAAAGTATTGTTGCTGCCGTGCTTCTTTCTCTCTCTTCTGGCCATCTGATGCCATAAAATGTCCTTTGAGGTTATTCTCTTGAAGCTCTGGGGGATCAGTGCTATGGTGTGCCAAATACCACAACTGCCTCCAACTCTCTACAAACCAGCTATTAAGAAGAGTGTAATGTTCCTGCTCCTACTGGCTTCCTGCATGCACAAGGAGCTGAGAATGCACTGGTAATGGATGCTGTGTCACCAGGACTACCAAGCAGGAGCTGCTGATGCAGTCTGTTATGGAGAATCATAAACAGTGAATGTTTCTGTTGAGGGTTTTTCTCTGTTATAAAAAACAATGTTTGGTAGCTTTTACTGGGTCTCAGCCTTCTGCAGCCAAGAAGTAACTAGTCTGATGCTAAGGGCTTGTTATTAGTCTTTCCTCAGGTGAGCAGGTAGTAACTGCTCTGTAATCCCATCCAGCTCCCCCAGGTCAGAGCCAAGAACTGGGCTGGTGGCTGTGTTTATTTTGTACCAGACGTAGGTTTGTGAGGTTGCAAATATCTGACTTCAAGATCCGACTTGTACCTAAGGCTGATACAAAATAGGGAAAAACTCCTGGCGCCTTGATAGTGTTTCCTGACATTTTGAGATTACTTGAAGTCAGATATTTGCAATCTCACATCATATCTAGTCAAACACAAGTAGATTCTCTTTGAGAAAACAATGTTCCTCTTTGCTGAAAGGCAGGACTGCAGACCTTGCTGCTTAAGGAGCTTTTGCACTCAATTCATAAAATACTTTCATTGCACTGAAAAGCAAATGACCAGCCTGCCCAGCCAAAAACACTATGACACACTGCCCAGTACAGAGAAGACTAAGGTGTAGTTTTTCTTGAGATCAGCTCTCCTCTCCTCTTACAAACAGAATGGATAATATTTAGGAGTAAAAGTGCCTGCACTTTTAGATATTTAATTTGCATTTTTATAAGAATCATTAGAGGTATAAGCTCTTAGCTATGGAGAAGCAATCTCAATGTAATGTGGATTGCTTATATCCTAATAGTCAAGAAAGCAAGCTTTGGAATAACCAAAATAAATCAAAAGTTTGGGTGAAATTTAGTCAGCAGCTTCAGACTGAAGTGTGTGTATGTCCCTGAGCTTGTTTTCATGACAGTGCACAGAGAAAATGAGAAAAATTTTTCATTTTTAACTTTTAAAAGGTTGCCTGGTAATTTTCACCTTTGTAAAGTGAAACAAAAGTGAACCCTAATGACAGTGTTTTCTTTTCACTTATCATAGTTATGCAAGGAGCATGTGAGGAACACAGAAAAGAACCCACCATCTCTAGGCCTCTGACAGAGTCACAATGAAGCCATGATTAAAGGATGAAAATCATACAAATATCAAACACTGCGCTGTAGTAGACGAATGGAGATGAGAGAAAACAAAATACAGAAAAACATTTTCCAGGGAAACTGAGGCCAATTCAAACTTCAGAAATGGCACCAATTTAATTTAAACAGAGGAGTCTTAATCTAAAACAATCTGAATTGATATCCAAATAGGCTATCCCATCATTCTTCAACATGACTGTGGCCTATTCCGGTGTCTCTTCACACCATTTATAACATGCAAAAATTAAATTAATACAGCTTGGGGTAATATAAGTTCAGAATGATACACAACCTTGTGCAGTGACTTAGCTAACTTGTCTGTCAGGAGAGGCTGTGAGACCTGTAATTGTTTAGTGTGGAGAAGAGGAGGCACGGGTCGGGGGGATATACACATATACATGTGTATATAAACCAGATGGGGGTAAAGAAGACTGAGGCAGGCTCTTCTCAGTGGTATCCAGTGAGCAGATTAGAGGCAATGGGCACAAATTGAATCACAGTAAATCCCATTTAAACATTTAAAAAACCTCCACCTTTTGCTGTGAGGGTGGTCATGCAGTTGAGCAGGTTGCTCAGAGAGATCGTGGAGTTTCCATCCCTGGAGATATTCAACACCTGACCAGGTCATGGTCCTGGTCAACCTTCTCCAAGAGATCCTGCTTTGATGGGTCAGCTAGATGATCTCCAGAGGTACAATTCTGTAATTCTGTAAATTAACATCCTTAGTTAAAAAAAACAGAGATTAGGATAAAGGAATCCAAAACACAGGAGGGAAATATATTCTAAGATTAAATTGCATTTAATGTACAAAATGCTAATCTACATGTTTAGATCACGGTTCTGCCTTGTCCTGTCTACATATGCCTCAGTGCTGGTACTCTGAAGGAAGAAAGTACGGGGTGGGGGAAAGGCTGCTTAAAAGACAGAAAACTAGTAGGGAAGAAGGAAACAGGAGATTTCATGGGACCTAATGATTCAGCAAATGTAAAGCAACAGAAGCTCTCCTGAGCTCTGAACACTGCTTGAAACAACGCACAGACACAAAGCTCTGTGAACATCTGTGTCTTTCTATAAACAATGACTTGTCTTGGAAGGTAAGCCTTGCTGTTTATCTAAGGCTAACTATGTCATTTGAAAATCCAATATATGGCACCATGAGGATAATATCATTAATAAGTGGGTAAAACAGATGACACTGGATGCATTGCAGATCAATTCTGCAAGCATGTCTGACAAATAGCATGGGAATTGTATAAAGACTTCAGGTGTTGAAAACAGTCCTTCTGGATATCCAAGGCCTATAAGTACTAACACAAGGAACTAGTCAGATTCTCAATTTTGTAAAAAAGTTTTGGTCTACCGATGTGAGCTAAATACCTGGTCTGTTGGGGTCCAGCGCACCTTCTGATCTCTGCCAGCTTGCAGATCACACTGTGTGAAACTGAGCCAACACCACAACAGTTATTATATAGCAGCACCCTTTCCACTGATTTCAGAAATCTAAGCATCAGCTCTGAAGAGCGATCCTCTGCCTTTCCACTGAGCATTAATGTTTTTCAATCAAATACTTTCTTAAAATTAATTCCTTTAGAAACCCACCACCACCACCACCACTGAAGATGACATGCCATTGCCTGTAGTTCATTTTTTCCTAAGAAATTAGTTAGCTTTAACTTACATGAGTTTTAAAATTAATATATTTGAATCTCTACCTATTTCCTCAGATTCCTTTTTCCACAAATCATGTTTTTCTCTTGCTGTTCTGTGACACTGAGCACATTATTGCCAGTGGAAATAATTTTACTAAGTGTAATAGTTTTACTAAGCTGAATCCCAGTTTTTCTGCTGGCCCTCATTTCCAAGGAGGCTGCAGTTTCTCTTCCAGACAAACCAGAAGGAAGGCTTCTGGTCATATCCTGGCCAAGGAACCAGAAGGATGTGGCTCAATGCTGTGTGACTTTGGCTAACTGGTGTGGTTTTCATCCTTCAGTTCCACATCATCAAAAGGACGGTGATAATACGTCTTTTCCGCTGACCTTGATTCTTGCCTATCAAGAGGGCAAGACCTCTGTAACAGGGACCACCTCTCTTTTGGTGTTGTACATGCCACAATATGGCCTGTAAGGTCTCAAAAAAAATGACTGAGAGGCCACACTGCAGCTGTTCGACTCAGTGCAGAGAGATGGCCAGTGTTTAACTAAGGCAAAGGAGGTCCCTGGAAGCATTTGTCCAAATTTCTGAAACTTACAGCACTGCTGAACAGGGTGATCTATCCTGTACGCTAACCCATGAAGGCTGACTTGGTTCAGTGAGGAGGTAGTTTCATAAATTTTTCCTAACGGTCAGTTTCTGCAAGGCTTATTCCCAGCAGCAACCCCTCTGGCATGAGTAGGCTCATTAGCAGTGCTATGTGTGCACAGGTTGCCTGATCCAGTCCTCATTTTTGTTCTTTGCTAAAACACAAAATATCCAAGGGAACTCTAAACCTTTGTGATGAAATTATGTGGCTAGAAAATGAATCTCTTTGTATGTATATATAAACAATGATGATCTTAATTCACTTATGATAATTTCAAAACAAATTGCATTGATTTTTAACGTTAACTACATTATATGGTGTACTCACCACTTCCTGTCCCTTCCTTACACAAAAATAACTAATAATCTTTCTTCTTTAATTTTGAAAAACACCATGATTTTTGCTTGCTTCTGCAATGTTCTGCAATGTAGGCATATATGAAAGCCTAGTATAAATGATAATATTTTCCATATGAAATACTGTTATTTCATCACTTCTCATAACTCATGTCAGGTCCTAAAAGGCAAAAGCTTTCCACCCCCAAATTGCATGCAGTCTGGCACGTATGAAATGCAAGCATTTCAGGAGAGGAGTTAGGGTGACCGTACACTCCAAGAACACTTCTCCAGTTATATCAGTTGCAGACTACTGGCAGCTCTTTCCTCTGTCTGGCCTGCAGACTTGACACTGGTTACAGAGGCATGGACATCTTGGCTCATGGTGATGGCTCTTCTCAGCCAGTACTTAGAAGTTGACATTTAGGGAAGGAGTTAAAGACTGGGGAGGGCATTTGGTGACCTCTTTTACCCTGTCAGAACCTTCTGATATTCTGACAATCTGTGTTTTAAAAATTTCAGTGAAATTTAATCAAAGCACTATACTCTAGGGGCTTGTGTACTGGTGTGGAAAACTGAATAAGAGCAAAAGGAGAGAGAGGTATACTGAAATTGGCACCATAGCATGTTAGTGGAGTACCAAACAGGGCAGAGTATGACAAGCAGGTCAGTGGGAAGAAGCAAAGACATGGTCACAAAGAAGTCAAAGGAAAAGAATGAGATGGGAGCTAATGAAATTATTCAAAACACTAGCAATGTAACAGTCAGAAGGATGGGAAATCAGTGGGCATTCACCTCCTGTGTGAAAGAAAACTGTGCATGTGAAGGAAGCCAAGACAGAGAAACACAAGGACATGGGTGGGAAGTTCTCTGTGTATGGTGAGGGAAAGGGTAGTCCCTCTGAAAGCATTTGACTGGAACAAGAAGATGTAGCTATGATTCAAGTTAGGGAGAGATCAAGGATGACCAAAGTCATAGGTCTGAATGGCAAGTGGCCCATGCTGCTGATGGTGATGGTTTGGGAGATGAAGGCAGGCTTGAGAAGTATGGTTTCAGAAGAGTTTGGTTTTGACCATGCTGAGTGATGCTGAAATGCACAAGGGATGGCTCTAGAGACGGTTGATACAGAGGGTTGGATAGATGGTGACAGACCTTATAAAGGGCAGTAGGCCCATCAGTGTCTGGAAGAGGAGTGAGAACTGAAACCAAATTAACATCTCTGCTCAGAGACAACTCCAGGCTGTAAAAAAAGGAGAAAGAGAAAAATGACAGACCTCTGTGGAAAATCAGACAGAAGAGGAATACCTAATGAAAAATATACTAACAGTTAGGCATTGTCATTTCTTGGAACAAACACCAGGTTTTCTTCCTCTAATGGGGTTAATATTTGGCAGGCTGCAGTAGCTTAACTTGCATAAGACTAGCAATTATCAATTAAGTAATTTGAATAAGCAAATGAAATCTTCACATTCCTAGTTTGCTGGTTTTCAGGCAATAAGTTCCTAATCAATATTTATTTGCTCAGTATTCCCAACTGGAACCAACTGTGGCAATTTACAGTCACTCCAAGTAACCAAAAACCAAACAGAAAATCCTATTCTAGTATTTTTAAACTGCTGTGTAACTTATTCCCCTCTTTGGGAATTCATTTGCTATACTTTAATTATAATTCTCTACTAAAATGTGCTTAGAAGTATTTCATATGAAGACTAAACAAAACAACATCCTAAACTTGGGCCATTTATTGTGACAGTCTGACAATTTGTTGTGACAGTTGTAACAGATTGGGTAGCAAAAGCTGAGCAGCAAAGGCTGGCTGACTGACTTTTGTTTCAGCAGATGTTACTTTTGCTTGCTTACATTTTCAAGAGTGATCAGAACTAGCAAGACCATTTTCAAAGTAATTAAATTTTTGTAAAATCTGCAATGTAAGCAGTGCAGATTTGGGGGAGGAGGTGAAGCCACAGCTCTATAATCCATGGAAAGCCATAGAGGAGACATGAACTTTGTTCCTTGCATGCAAGAAATTTGGGATCAGGATTTCTTCCTGACTCAGTCCTGGTTGATAGGGAGCTTGAGTCGGGGCTGGGCTGGAGACAGTGCCACTGAAGATGTGGCACTTAGGGACATTGTTTAGTGGTGGACTTGTCAGTATTAGGTTTACGGTTGGACTCGATGATCTTAAAGTTCTTTTCCAACCTAAATGATTCTATGATTCTATGATTCTGTGAATCTCTGTTAAAATCACAATTTCCCAGCCTCCCCTCCTGAAGGCAGGCTGTAAGGTCTTGACTAAGAAATCAGCTCACCTTTCTCCTTCCCTGTGCTATGAGGTGTGGATTTGGAAGTCCTTATCCATCTCTGCCACCCCTTCATATACTTATGAATGGGAATGGCCTACTCGTTTCCCCATTTCTTGTCCCAGCTCAGGAGCTATTCAGAAGGCTGCACATCAGCATCTCTCTCTTGTATGCCAGGCCAAGTCCTAACTGTTCCCAGTGGAGGCTTAGATAGACTGAGGAAAAACAGTTTTAGTACTAGATAGATATCCCTTTGGCAAAAGAAGAGGTGTTGTCTGCATCGTTGCACAGCTGAAGTGCTCTGATTGATCAAGGCCCCACAAAAAAATCAGCATTTTGCTTAAATTTATGGAAAAACCAAACCATACTTGGAAACTTCTTGCTGGGAAACAGAATTGCTGACCTCTGGCCAGCTCTGTTCATGACTTCAGCACCATCAAAAGCCAAATCATCCACCAGTCACTAGTCCATGACCATGAAGACCTCAGTCAAAACTCAAAACACTCCTGAAAAGGCTTGGAAGTCTGCATACCTGTACAGTCAGAGGTGCACAGAGTGCATTTGAAAGCCATCTACAATTTCCCAGACAGCCAATTTGCCAGAATTCACTTGCCACGTACCCAGACTGCACACATAATAACCATAGGCAGACTGAGACTGCAACACTGTGGAAGCAAGGAGCTCAAAACTATCCTGGAGATTAAGGCCTCACGTCTGTTTCTGGTTTGCTTAAAAGAAAAACACAGCCAGAGTAAAGATTAATACAGATGCTTATAAAAAGCAGCTATTATAAATCCAAAGTGTGCAACACCTCTTTCAATGCTAATGTCCCATAATCACTATATTTATACATTGCCACAATCATTTAATCAGATGGAAACTGTGGAAGATGGATCAGTTAGTCATGCAGAGGCTGTACTGGGAGCAGGAAACATGAGCAGCTTAAGAGAAGGAGATGGAGATGAAAACTACATATAAAGGTAGGCATGCATGTGTGTCTGTGTCCATGCAGCAGAAGGAGGTGTGAAGATAGACACCCGTTTTTATCTTGCGTTGTGCAAATGTCACACAAGATACTGAAAGAGAAGAAGATGTCCTACAGAAATGCTGAAATTCCACACAATTTAAGGAAAAAGGCCTTTCAAGTTTCCTATTCAAAGCATGTGTAAATTTAAAATAAATATGACAGCAAGAAGTCATGAAATGCTATGAAAAGGTGCAGTAGAAGGATTTAGGGTTCTCTACACATTCATTTTTTTTTCTGTGCCACGAAGCCAGGCAGAAACCCAGCCCAGGCAGGAAAAGAGAAAGGGAAAATGATGTCTGACTAGTGTACTTTCCAGACTGTGTAGACACCATCAAAATTTATTGGATGATCTTCCGTCACTGATGACAAGTGTTGGTACTGCTAATGGTGCCACAGGGCATTGCTGGCTCTTACCCATGCTCCAGAAAGGCTGAGGGCACTCTCAGTACTCCCACCTTGCACAAAAGCCCCTCTTAAGCCCCTTCACGTCAGTAGCTATGATTAAACTGTGAGATTTTCTCACTAACATGGCAGGGGAGGAGGGAGTCTGGCGTCAAGAGGCTAGAAGATCTTTGACAAAGGAAAATGCAAAAAAGAGGGAATTTCTGAGGTCTCCAGAAAGTGCTGAAATGAAACAAATAGTCCTAATGTCCCCGTAAGAGGTTGTAATTCAGAAGGAGTGGCTTATCTAGAATCACCTCCACCCTAACTCAGGTCTTAGGAAAACTCTATTTTTAATTGGACTTTAAAGGAAATACCCTAAAGACCTTTAGAGTTTTTACATTTTTATTCCCCTGTATTAAGCTATTCACAAATTCTATATCAACAAAAATGCTGTTCTACAGCATAGTTCACAAAATCTGTAGAAATAAAATAATTCACTAATAAATCCTACATACTTTCACTAGAAAGAAGGTTTTATGTCTGATTTAATTTTGTACATGCAAATGCCCACGTAAGAGACTCAGTGAAAATTCACCGAAGCAGTAGCTTCACAAAAAAAAACGATGAGATTAGGCTTAAAAATCATACTGCTGTCCAGATATCCTGTTATCATGTAATTATGAAGCTTTCTTATTCTGTCCTGTATCCCACATTTTCCATAAGAGTTACCCTAGAGCCAGGAAAGCTGCAAGGCAGTGACAAAGAACATTGCAGGGTTTCCATTTCAGCAGGCCTGCAAAGGAAACCTAAATATTGTTTACACTTATAGTAATGTATAGACTCAGAATCAGACAACACATGCTAGCCAAATATTGCTATACATTTTGTCCATGTTTTCTTATTTTCCACCTTTGGAAGGTAGGATGCTGTGGGGTTCAACTCAAGGCATGAATGTTGAAAGCACGTTTTGAGGAGACAGATGGCTGAAAATTTACTTACCCTATTCTGATTTGTCTCTCTTCTTCCGAAATAAAAGTCATTTCCTCAGATCTACAATATTTCCAGTATGTATAAATGTATGAAACTTTAAGTGCACTCCCATAAGCTTATCATATTCTGTGAAAACAGTATATAATTAGCCTGCAGTCTATTTACATATGTGTGCTGTAATTTGCACAGAACCATGTATGGGTACAATAGGAATAGTCTTCTGGACACTACTGAAGTATGTTTCAGTTTCAGCCTGATTTTGCCCAGTTAATCTCTCCTCAGGATGAGTCTTGAACACCTCTGAGGATCCAAAGATCCAACAGCCACTTTGGGCAACCTGTTCCAGTACTACACCCCCACCATCATAAAAAATTTGTCACTAGTATCTAATTGGGATTTCCCACATTGCAGTGTGTACCCGTTATCTCCTCCTGTCATTATGGACTTCCGAGAAGAGTCTGGCTCCCTCTTCTTATACCATCCCACCAGGCAGCTGCAGACAGCAGTGAGGTCTCCCCTTACCCTCCTCTGCTCCAGGAGAAACCAGCCCAGCACCCTCCACCTCCCCTCTCATGTCCCAGGCTCCAGCCTCGACCATCACAGGGACCCTCCGCTGGACTCGATCCTGTATGTCAGGGTCTGTCCTGCAGCAGGAGCCCAGACCTGGACCCTGCATTCTTTGTGCGGTCTCACCGGTGCTGAGCAGCGGGGCAGGATCAGTGCCTGGCCCTGCTGCTGCACCCATGCTGGTGCAGACCTGGGTGTGGGTCTGCACCAGCTTTGCTGCCCAGGAGCACCGCTGCCTCCTGGCAACTTGCTGCTCCCCAGGGCATTTCCACAGAGCTGCTGCTCCTGGAGACTTGATTCCAGCATGTCCCGCTCTGGGGGTGAGCCTGTCCCAGGGGACAGGCTTTGCCTTGGCCTTTGGGAAACCCCATCAGTCCATTGCTGCAGCCTGTCCAAGTCTCTCTCAATAACAGTGCTGCCCTCCAGGCCACTAACCACTTCCCTCAATCTGGTGTCCACCAGTATCTTGCTGGGAGTGTCCTCTGTCATTAAAGACACTAAAGAGCACTGGTCAAAGGCAGTAGAGAGCTGCCTCCAATGAAAGCAGCCAGCTGCATCAGCTCCCTTGGGTGCATCCCACCAGGTCCCACTGACCTATATTTGTCTCACTGACTTAAGTCCTCTTTAACTCAATCTTCTCCTGCCTGCCCTGCCTCACTCCCCTAGATTGTGCTAGTTCACCTAGGGACCTGGGCAGCCTGAGGGCAAACCTTACAAGCAAAAAAAAAAAGGCATTGAGTACATCATCCTTTTCCACGCCCTTTGTCGCTAGGTCCCCCACCCTGGTGAGCAACAGGACTATGCTCCCAAAAAGCTTGCCCCTGCTTCCACCTCCTGTGTACTGCCTTAATGTGTTTAAGCTCAGGCAGGAGCTCTATGTTTATCCAAGCAGGACTTCTCCTGCACTTGCTTGACTTTCTGCACATTGCAATGGACTGCTTTTGTGCTCCGATGAGGTCATACTTCAAGATTAGCCAGCTGTTCTTAGTTCCTTTGCCCCTAAGGCAGTTTTCCACAGGATTCAGTCAAGCAAGTGCCTGAGCAGGCCAAAATCTGATCTTCTGAAGTTCAGGGTTGTAATTCTGCTGTTTGACTTGCTCACGCCTCTCAGGATTTTAAATGGCAAAATCTGATGGCCACTGCAGCCAAGGATTCCCTTGACCTTCATGTCTACAACTGGTTCTTTCTCATTTGAAAGAATTATTATTATATAATAATAATTATTTTTATACCCCTTTTTGCAGACGTGTGGTGCAGTCTCAGCTGGCTCTGATGCATCCCCTGTTGAATGTTTGTCCTCACCACTGCCAGGGCACTGTGCCTGTTCTGCAGTTACAGATCTTCAGGCGGAGCAGAAGCCTTCCCACTGTTGCCAAAAGCCAGAGCACCTGCACCGCTGGTGGCAGAAAGCATGCCTTGCACCATAATGAGACCATCACATCGCAGTCTCCGAGCAGCCCCACATCATCCCCAGCAGCACACCCATGCCCCTCTGTACCCTGCACCCCTACTGTGATCACTACTACCACGTGTTGGCACCCTGTTTGTGGGGCCTGACCCTCCCTTACCAGGAGGCACACACCTCAGAACCAAAGTCCAGCTATCAGCAAAGGCATTTCCATGAACTTTTCCAGAGGGATACAGAACAGATGAAGCAGCGACATGCAAACAGGAGCTGCTGTAGTGTCCAAAGCAAGGAACACAGGAGAAAGAACGTCGGACTCATTAATTGCTCCATCAACGGTATCTGCCAATGCTACAGCCAAACTTTGCTACTCCCACTGAAGGTTCAGCACTAGCTAAATAGTCTCCGGCAAGATGCCAGCAGCCTCCTACTAATGCTTCTTTCCACATCTGAAATGCTAGGAAAAGATAAACTTCGTAATCCTAAAACTATTGTGGATTAGTCTGTGGGAAGTGGACTTGAAATCCTTTTATTTGGCATTCCAAACTTGCATTTCTTGTACATAGGAAAGAAAAGTGACATGCTGTAGATGTCACTTGCAGCCTATTTTGATGACTGGGAGTGGGGCGTGTGCTGTGCAGTCCACCTCAGTTAAATCTCCATGGGACAGGAAAGAATTTAGAATTAAGTCTTCCCAAAAAATTACACTATGCTTTTTGAGACTTTCTAGAAAAGCTTGTTACTTCATTTGCAAGAACCTTTGTGGTGATGTCTCAGATACTTTTAGATTAAGGTTCAAGCTACTTCTTCCAATACCTTTTGAATCCACACAGGGTGGGAAAAAAATCAGATATATCTTAGAAAAATGTGTTTCTGTAGTGAATTCTAATTCCACAGGCTGCAGGGAGATGCCTGCTCCACTGTGGTCCTCTCCACGAGTGGCAGGGAAATGCCTGCTCCACCATGGTCTCTCCATGGGCTGCAGGAGTCTGCTCCAATGCCTGGAGCACCTCCTCCCCTCCTCCTTCTCTGACCCTGGTGTTCACAGGGCTGTTTTTCACACTTTTTTCCTCACTCCTCACACTACCATGTGATGTTTTGCCCTTTCTTAAATATATTTTCATAGAGGTGCCACCGTCTTGGCTGATGGGCTCAGCTGTGTCCTGCAGTGGGCCTGCTGTGGAGCCGTCTGGAACCATCTGTGTCCTCTTCTTACAGAGGCAACCCCTGCAGCCCCCCTCTGCCAAAACTTGGACATGGACACCCAATACAGCAGAAAATACCAGAATTTTTGCACAAAAGCCTGAATTAATAATATTTTCTTTTAGTTCTGCAAAGTAGAAGGAAAGTGCAAACCTCCAAAACCACAGCCATCCTTGTAGCTTTTTCACTGTCTCTGACATGAGCAAACACAGCTGTACCTTCTGCTTTTGAAAAATAACAGCTACTACAAGATGGTAGCACGGATAGCATTAATCAGCAGCAGGTATGAAATGTCATGTCTGTAATGAAAGACACTTTATAAGGCACTGATGTAGTTACTATGCAAAACTGTATTTTTATAGGAGTTTGCTGGATTGACAACACTTCCTTTTCCTTCCAAGCTTTGGACCCAGAACAACAGCTGTATGTTGCTTTCATAAGAGCACCATAAGTCCAATTATTTTCATGTGTGTAGTTTAAAAACAAGCCAGTTGGTTTATTAGGAAGTTGTGCTATAACTAAAAATAACACAATCATTCAAAGTATCTGGAATTATTAGTAAGCATCCTAAACATCATCGATCTGTTTTTAGTTAATTATTTGAAAAAGACACAGTGTGCATCCTGGGGAAATTTCAATTAGAAATGTTCAGAGTAAGCTTGCCAGTCACACCAGAAAATTTTAGAAAGCTTCACTCCAGTTTAAAGTACACATTGTAAACGTGGTTGCAATGGAGGTCCAGTGTCCCAGAAAGCCCTGGAAGAGTGGGTATGTGACAGCAAAAAGCTTCATACAAGGCTTTGGAGATTACCTTTAAAACATTGCATAATTGCCAGATGTAGCATATGTTTGTTAGTTCTTCTGACTGGTAATTTAAATACAGTCCTTTCCTAGTTGCTAAGATCTCATCCTATCGGAATAGTCCAATTAACTATGGCTTGTGGAAATCCCAAGTGTTTTCCTCTGTGCCAAGTTAACATCTTCTTAGGATGAGATTTAAAAAAATGTTACACTATGCCCGTCACATCCCATTGCATAATGCTGGTAAATACATTTTACTTCTACTTTTTCTGAGAAGGTGATTGCTAACCTTTCAGAATTTTTGTGCAATTCATACGGTGGATGACAGTATTTGACATAGACAGCAATGCTCATATTCTGAATTATCATCCCAAATGTGCAGAGTGCTTCTTAACCACAGAAGTTTTTGACGGTTCTCAACCCACAATTTGCAGCCTGAAGAAATAAGAAGACAGACATCATAGGACAGCAGATGACACAGAATAGGGGGGAAGCTTTTGGTGGGAAAGCACATTATTTATAAATTCTTGGGCTTTGTTCAATATTAAAAACACAAATTTCATCCTCATAGTACCAGTGGCTAAACCCTCTCAATTTCTTCTACAGCCATCTCACCCAGTATCTCTGAGCCTTCCCAATTAGATGAGAATTTCAATCTTCAGATAAGGCACAGTAACACCTGGTGAAGGAGGATGACTCCATGATATCTTTTCTTTTGTCTCCTGCAAATATGGGCTGCTTGAAGGATTTAAATAGGCAATGATTGATCTGGGCAAATAAAGTATTTCAGAGAGAAGGACGAACATAAGATTTTAGATTTTCTAGGTTTCCAAGCACACAGAAATCACATACGAACTCTAGCACTGTTCATTTTTCTAAAAATTGCTTGCCAGCTCCCACTCACTTTTGTAACATGTTTCTGTAGGGAATTCAAGGGGATATCAACACCATTGTACAGTTTATTATCCCTAGAAAGGTAAGAATGTGCCACAGCTTTTAACCTCATTTCATTCACCTGAACACTTAGGGACATGCTTCTACTTCAACAGCCCAAACTTTTCTTCCCCTGTATTCCTGGTAATTTCAAAAGAGTTAAAAGAACTTGCTGTTATGACTGGCATATTTCTCAAGAATTTCTATTAATTTGAGATGCAAATTGGATGCTAATTGAAGTTGTCTTCAGGAAAAAGACTGAAAATTAGATTTTTTAGATCCATAAAAAAACAGTCTGTGCAAAGCATATGCCTATAGATATTAGCAAGGTTTGATCTTGACAGATGTCACTTTGAATTCTATTACAACAGAGAAAATATAACCAGTTAGGTTATTATTACTCTGCTTATTCTCAACTTTACTCTGCAACTTCAGTTTTACTGCTACAAAATGTACAGAGAGGGGAAGAGAATTTAACAGCAGTAGAGCAATTAAGCTGTATTTCTGAAATATCTGTATAATTCAATACAGAAGAAAAAGGAAAACAAACTGCCTGAGCAAGTTGATGGAAAGTACATTCAGAAGTGAATGAGCAATGCATGGACAAACTTAAAGTGGGAAAGGAAGTGGGAAAGCAGGGGACAGAAACTTGCACCGGCTGTGCAGAACAGTTCACCATTATGGAGGCATTTGTTTCCCTGGCCATTTTAACCAAGGGCTGCACAGACAATGAGCAACTTGAAAGCATGGCAGGGCCAACACAAAACTGTCCTTGTGAAAATATTCCAACTTCTCTTGTTAGACAGTGCTAAGCAGCACCAGCAATATAAGACTTCAGGACCTGGAACTGGAGCAGCACCCAGCCAGACTCAAGGCTGGCAGCACAAACCTCAAGTAGCTGGAAGCTGAACCAGTTTGCATCCCTACCAAGTACTGGCCAGCAGCAAGAGCGGGTTCTCCGGCAGGGGAGCTGGAAGCCCGGGCACAGGGAAGGACCAGAGGGGCTGAGCTGACACACAGCTCCCGAGCAATGGGGAGGCCCCCAGCACAGGCCCTGGCACCTCTGCTTGCAGCAGCCCGATCCCAGGCTACATGGACGCACCACGCCAGAGCTGGCAACCAGTACAGGCAGCCAAGCCCTGGGGAGAGGGCTGGAGCGGGGTGCACTTAGGGCCGTGACATCAACTTCATGTGATTCATGCTCTGCCCGTATTGCTCTATCTGGTCAGATATCTGAGCTGTTCAGGGCACATACAGAAAAAAGGAAAGTGCTAAAAGGAGAAAAGGATGAAGAAAGAAGAGAAGAAAGAGCAGAGAAGAAATGTCAGCTCTGGACGTGTTAGGCGTTTTGTAGAGATGTTGTTAATCACTGATGAAATTTATGATTTATGAGCTTCTTTATGATGTTTCAACAGGAAGGAAGATGCTCCATGCAACACCTCTGCTGTCCCTTCAGGAACACCTTGGCTAAGTGTAAACAGATGCATCTATATAACTGCTGCAGGTTTTTGAATATCAAATGGCCTCCTTGCTGACATTTGTTTGGATGGGAGAAAATAGACATCCCTCTTTCTCCAGGGCTGTATTCATCACAGGACAAGAAAACCAGAGTGGACCAGTATGAAGACTTTCTCAGTGTCTCACTGGCTGTGGGTGACACTGGATATTTGCAATGTTGTTGCTGCTGTGGAAGCTGCTGCCCAATGCAGGGGAACATCGTCTGACTGTCAGGAAGCATGCATAGTTGAGATTGGATGCAACATCAGCTCTGGTAGGGTCACCACAGCGTATCAACCAGCAGAAGAAAGCTGATTCCTCCTGGTCTCAGTGACAGACAATCCTACAGTCTGAGACAGCGGCTGGATGGATGTGTCACACTGCCTGAATCATGACCTTCATAGAAAAGAAATCTGTCAAATGCTATTAAAAGCAAACAACCCAGGCAGGGTGATGTGCATACAACAGTTATTCAGCTATTTGTATTTCATAACTCTGGCTTGGGATGTTCTTGTGCTGCAGATGCCAAGGATACCATAAACTTTCCTGATTCTTACATTGCTCTCAGCTAACCAATTCTGTCTTAGTATCCATGGAGACTAGGTAACCACTTTTGGGAACTGTCAGAGCTTAGATTATGAACTGTCATTTTATGTTTTTAAGATCACCATTAAGCACTCTAAGTATGTGGACCTTGCAGAAGAGCCTATGATCTCCTGGCAAGAAGCAGAGCTTTGCTGTTGGTGTCCATTCTTTATCTCAAACTCTGGGATGCAGAAAGATGGCTTCACACTCTCAGACTGTAACAAGTGACTTCTTGTAATGAAGAAGCCCAGATCTTCCAAGATACGTATATAACTTCCACTCAGCTGAAAGCCTAAAAACATATATCTGTCTAGGATCACACTAAACACACTAAACAGCACAATATTGATGTGATGAACACTCAAACAGGGGAAATAGGCTAAGGTAGTCAGTTAAACACAAGGTCATCATTCATCCTAAATCCACTTAAACTTATAAAACTTTGGCTCTCTAGGCCACCTTTTTTAGGAAGTAAAGGTACGCAAATTCATTTAGTTATCCCATGCTGTGTGTAAGGAAAGAAATGTTCCTTCCTGCATCTACACCCTCCTATATACCCACACCTGATCCAAATTCACTCCAGACAAGACATATGTTCTTTGAGTTTAGAAATCCAGCAGCCTGAGGACATGTGGTGAGGAGGAAGCACACCCAGAAAGTATGCTAAAGGTGGCAGGGATCTGGTTAAGCACGATTACTCAGAACAACTGAGTTGCTATCACAGAGTAGTTCTCCATAGGCAAAGGCTGGCCTTCATTTTCTAAATTACATCAATATCACTGGAGGAACTATACATGGAAGTGGCACTGATAATGATAATCTCTAATTGGTGGCAACAAGGCATTGTTATAAGAAACTATCTCACTGGCAGCAGTGGTTACAACACGGATAATATGCTGCATGCTATTTCAACATGTCTGTTCAGTGCTGTGTGGGAGATGGCATCATTATTCACCTGTTTCACCTATATGACATGGTATGGGTATTTTGTGACATCAATTTGTTCTTTGGCAGTCTTCACTGTGGTGCCAGCTGTTAGCATCTGAATAAGTCTGTTTTCTTATGTATTGTACACCAGTATTGTTTTCCGCCACTGCCCTGTAGCAATCAGTAATCCTGTGCAAAAAGACAGCAATAGTGCAATTAACTTCTGACAATAGTATAAATTTTGGCTTGTTAAAACAAGGATTATTAATATTCCCAGAGATAATCACCCTAACCTAGTTTAGCCAAGCATAAAGTATAATAAAATACAGCCATGTAAATCTGATAGCAAATATTAAAGCTCACATAAAGCAACAGAAAATTTGGAAGGAAAGTATAATAAATTGATGGTCTTTAATCATACTTCAGGATACATACTGCTGGAATTCTTCATTAACTTTAAAGCCAGCAACAGCACCTAGTGTGTAATGATGATCGTAATCTCTCACACTCTGAAATCAAGATGCCAGCACAAAAGACCTTGACATTAAACAACATGAGGTTCTGCTTTGTGGCTGAACTTTTTATCTTCATAGCTTTATTTCCCCCCCCCCCTTTTTTAGGCTGGAAGGGACAATTTAGTCTAATTGTTTATTATGACCCATTCCATAGCAAAAGCCAAAGAGCGATACAGAGTTATTTCTGCATCAAACCTTGCCATGAAAAATGAACTGTAGAGATTTCCTTTTTTGTTCTTCAAAAAAATAAACAATACAAAGGGGCTGATAAAATCTATTTCCACTCATTAATGCCTCAGCCCAAAATTACTGGTTTCTTCTGCAATGATCCTGGTGATGTGGTTTGGAACACAGCTGACCCCCATGAAAAAACATCTATGGCTACAGGTAAAGCAGTAGAGGTCACCTGTGCAGCACCAGAACACAGCCCGATCACTAGCTTGTGATGATCCATTGTATTTAATTATCTGTGTGATTCCTGCAGAGTTTTCACCTGTGCCAATCCAAGCTGGAGTGCTGGAAATTACCAGTCACAAAGGAACACCACCTGAGAAAAAGAAGCAGCAAAAAAAGACAAACAGTTCAACACAAGCTTCATAATGACCACATATTTTGAGATCCAGCAGGCTGCTGCCTGGTCCATGCAGGAAAATGACAAATGAATGCTGTTTAACATTTTGCTTGAACAGTTTTTCCTTTCAGAAAACTATTTGCAATACAATAATGAGAAAAGCAGAGCGGTGGAGAGAAGCATTTTATAAGGCTGATTACCTTTCTAGGGTATATCATTTGATACACACTTTGTTTATCCAGAGTGAATTCAGTGGTTAAAAAGATTAATTGAGCCTATTTTATGTTACTTGTACATGCTCTCACAGAGGAAGTGACTTGTGTTTTTTCTTATTGACTCACGCACAAGAGCCTGCAATACCAGGAGCAGCAAAATGACTTTCCTAAATTTAGCAGTTCATAAATCTTAGAAGACGCCAGCCCATCCAGTGGTTTTTTTTCCCCTCCTTTCTTTCAGGTCTTTCTCATACGTCCAAAAAAACTAAATGTGCATGCAGGAGATGCACAGTATCTGCCTTTGCTTTTCTGCTCTGCTCTTCCAGGGTACAATAGGCATCTGACAGCTCACTCACGCTCTCTCCCTCTCCCTCTCTTTCCCCATAAACACGTCTGCAGGTGTGCAAGCACATACACACATACGTACATTTTTTCTGCTTCAGCTAATGAAGAAGAAGTTACTGTGATTTCAAGGTACAAAGCCCTGTGGTTTGAAGGAGTCCTGTGATCTTGTTCATGTAGGTGGCCGAGGATCAAACTGTTATTATCCCAACTACACTCACCAGGTGAATGATCTTAAAAAAAGGTGTCTCACAGCTCTGCACCTCTTTGCCCCTACGCATTTCATTTTCATCTCAATGACCTGGACAGCAGCTTGTCACTTAGTTCAGGCTTATTCTGTGCATAACATACTGGATACCTAATCTCTAAGGGCTACAGGTTTTCAAAAGATAAATAGTAATATTGCCATACATACTGGTTCACATGTTTCTGATGAGTGGCCAGCCACATTATTCATCAGGATTAAGGACTAACTTAGTTGCATGCTGGTTCACTCTACACCTTATACCCTAGACCTAAGACCCTAAGAGCTTATTCTGTGCATAACATACTGGATACCTAATCTCTAAGGGCTACAGGTTTTCAAAAGATAAATAGTAATATTGCCATACATACTGGTTCACATGTTTCTGATGAGTGGCCAGCCACATTATTCATCAGGATTAAGGACTAACTTAGTTGCATGCTGGTTCACTCTACACCTCATACCCTAGACCTAAGACCCTAAGACCCTAGACCTAACAGCATCCCAAGGAGGGGAGCTTTTCCTCTACTTTCCACCGGCCTTTGCTAATCCAGAAGACTTGCCCCAGTTAATTTAGTTCCCCTTTTGGAGACCACTGAAAATGTACCTACATGAGCAGGTTACCTAGCTAGGCTCGTCACTCCACGGCAAAGGCTGTGAAAGCTATTGAACTGCAGATAGACCCAGCCTGCTGCAAAGTGAGACTTGAAAATTCTTGAAACTGAGGCACCAAGCATCTCTGACACTGCCGATGACTGATCTATCAACTAATAAAATGTTCAACAGGTATGCATGCTAGCAGCACCGGTATTTTCTGCGGCCAGCCTTTGGATGCTGGTCCAGTTCAGAGGCAGGAATGTACACTGCAACATGCTTCTTCCCCAGAGAATTTCTCTACAATGACATGAACAACGTACCCATGGAATGTCCCTTCGTCTTTAAGTATGCATTTGAAGCACAGAAGGTGGATGCTAAAGGGAGAGAGCCCTTTGCAGTGCAGTCTGGATTATTACCTATTCCTTACAGAATGGTCCTCAAATGAGACCCCAGTCCTGTATTGACAGGCTCTGCACACATGCAGAGCAAGAGATACCCTTGGTGGATTTATCTGTCCACACGTCTCACCTGAGATTTCAAGGTACTCCAGGTCTAGCAGATAAGACACCTTCTTTCTCAAAAGGCACCTGGAAGCCAGGCAGAGTATCCAGGGAATCTCAAACGGCCCCAGATAATGTTATGTGGGCCGCTAAATCCAGCACTATTGCCAGCAGAAGTCTTCTTGCCTAAGCCTACAAAATTACACCAGGTGAACCCTGGAAGAGGTGTAATAGGTCTCATTCTTATTCAGAGCCGATTAATGCAGCTTGGTTCTCTTCAGCAGAAGTGGGTTGCTTGATAGCAGCTGATGCTGTGAATCAGCTTGCTTATTCCCACTTTGCAGGTGGGTACAGAAGAAGTGATGAGCTGGTTTACCCAAAGCAGCACTGGGAAGCCATGGCTGCCTGTGGCAGGCTTCTGATTTCCTAAGGTGAGCTCACTGCCCTAGACACGGAAGACAATCCTTTGCATTTTAATGCCAATTTCCTAATAATGCATGTTACAAAAAACAGCCAGATGAAGTTTCCCACAGTGTAAATGTCTCTTTGAAATATTGATAAATGCTTTTGACAGCTTGCTTTTTTCTAGTGTTTGCAGCACATCCCATGCAGCATGCAGCTCCCTGCGTCACTGAGCTGTACAGGGCACTGTCGCTGCCAGCAGCAGGGCACCAGCTCTGTTCCGAGTGTGCAAGGCCTCCCAGCTGGGGCTGCTCAGCCTTGTTCTGCCATGGAGCAGGGCTTTCGCTGGGATTACCTGCCAAAATCAGCAGCAGGCGCAGCCCCGTTTTTACACAGAGCGGCACCAAGCCATGGTGCTACGTACCGAGGCGATACTGAGCAGCGTGGGCTGGCAGGAGAGCCAAGCCCCGAGACGTGGGGGCAGAGGGCAAGGTGCGGAGGTGGCCAGGCCTGGGGTGATGAGCGATGGGGTGCAGGCTGGCCCTGGAGACCCACTGGCTGCAAACACTTCCCCTGGAACCAGCCGCCAAGATGCAGCCCTGGAGCTGAGCAGAACTCACTCTCGGGGGAGAAACAAAGAAATAGCACCTGGGCTATCTGGAAGGAGCCATCAGCATTCACATCCCACCCCCTCCCCAGCAAAGGGCTGTGCGGTTGTACCCCAGCTCCCTCCAGACCGTCCCATCGAGCACAGGCTGCAGCGGACACTGGAGGGTGGGCACAGCATCAAAGGCAGCCTGGGTGGGGACAGCAACGCCACCCGCACCGTTAGTGACACCGAGACTTCTCCTGTAGTCTTTATTCCTTTATTTTCTTTCTCTAATAAGTAGATTGAGGTGACTAACGAGAGCCTCCTGATGTGCTTCAGCCCTCATTTCACCAGCCCCTGGGGCACCTGTCTAGTGCTGCCGGTGCAGCGGCCTCTTGCAGGGCTCTGGAGAGTCCTGGGGGCCAAGGGCCCTCCTCTTTGGCGGTCCCTGCCCTGGCCAGGAGCGGAGGGGCTGGAGCTGCAGCCCTGAGCAGAGATACCTGCCGCCGCTGCCTCCCCCGGCTCCTCCTGGGGCTGCTCCTGCTCTGCAGGGATGGGCGCAGATGGGGGGTGGCCAAGACCCCCGCGGAGGGCGGCCTCCAACATGCCAGCTTCCTCCTCCCCATTAGAGCCTGCAGGGCTGCCGGAGGAGGCCAGGTAGGGGGCAGGAGTCCCGGGAATGTCCCCCCCCGGGAGATGGTGGGGGCTGGCTGCAGGGCTATCATCCTACCCCCTGGCATCCTACCCCTACCTGGTCCAGGTGCCAGCAGATCTCCCTGCCTCACAGGCGCACGGCGGCGGTGATGAGCTGGCGGACGAATGTCCCCGTGTGTTCTAGCAGGCAGTTCTGCAGCTGCCACACCAACACCTCCTTGTCTAGCCCCCAGAGGCACAGGTGGGCCACCATGGTGCCCCCTCTGGCAGCCAACTCCCACCACTGGTCCTCGGCGAGCACCCTGAGCTTCTGTCGCAGCCACAGCAGGAGGGGCGTGATGTTATTTGGGTGGCTCTTGAAGAAGTCTGCCCAGACCTCAGGAGGGAAGCTGTCCACATGAGCCCTGGGCTCCAGCCCCACAGCCCCCTGCTCATCCTGGCGGTCTTCAGCAGATGGCTCTGCGGGGCCTGGGACATCGAACACCAAATAATCGTCGTCTGACCACACCAAGAACAAGATGGCCATCGTCACCGACCTGCACAGGGGGCAGTTTGGCTTCTGCCATGCCCAGCGCAGTGCACAGCCTAAGCAAAATTTGTGGAAGCAGGGTGACATGTAGGCAACATCATCTTGATCGTCGTGGCAGATGGGGCAGCTCCACTCACTCTCAGTGGCCAAGCTCTCTGCACACTGTGGTGCGCTGGGGAGCACTGAGGATGAGGAGCTGCTCCCTCGTCAGTGGCAGGTGTCGTGTGCTGCAAAAGGGAGAGAGGCCACAGTCACTTGCTGTCGCAGGGAGGGGAGGAAGAAATGCCTCCAGTCCCCGTGGTTTCCCAGGGCTCCCCGCTAACCAGGGCCAGGCTTGGGCTGTGGAGCTGGCAGCTCCCCGAGCCCCATTGCCTGCCCCATGGCTGCCCCATGGCTGCCCTGGGGGCACTTTTCCCCCGCACAGCTCACCTCCACTGCTGCAAGCACGCCCCACAGTGCCCGGCTGTGTGAACCAGGAGGCAGGGCCAGGGAAACACAGGGGATGGCTCCGGGACGGGCACCGAGAGCTGCCGATGGCAGGCCCCAAAGCACCACCCAGCACCAGGAGAAGCCTCGCAGGCACGCTCAGCAGGAGTCCTGTCACGAGCCAGACTGGGCCAGGCTCTGCTGGCACCCGAAGAGAAGCAGCAATGGACGTGAGGTCACAGTCCATCGTTTGGTGATGTCAGAGCCCACCGCTTACCCACAGTGACGACACAATGGCCCATCTGTCCCCGCAGAGCTTGCCCAGGCAGTAATCTGTCCGGCTTCCAGTGAAGGACTGTTCTTACCACAAAAAATTGCTTTCTTATGTTGAGATAAATCCTCTCCCAGTGGAGAGGAGAGCAGTTAAGAGCACCTGACGGAAGCAGAGGAGCAGCATGGGCAGAGCACAGGGGAAACCAGAGGAAACACCTGCACTCGCACACCCTTGGGTGCAATCCCACTCACATCCCTCCTGGTGTGCAGGTCCCCAGCCGGCAGGACAGAGGCCCTGGAGAGATGGGGTTCCCGAAGCAGGAACGGTCAACCGAGGAGACACCCTTTGCCCTTGGACAGCTCGTGGGCCACCAGCCTGCCTTCCTGCTGGAAGCTGCTGGGCCACCAGGCCAGTTGTCCTCTCTATCCAAATAGCCAAGATGAAAATGAAGTGTGGAGGCGGAAAAGAGGTGCAGGGCTGTCCTCTCTATCCAAATAGCCAAGATGAAGTGTGGAGGCGGAAAAAAGGTGCAGGGTAGTGAAAGAATTTTTTTTTAAGATCATTCACCTTGCGAGCGTAGTTGCAAGAAATAATAGTTTGATCCATGGCCACCTACATGAACATGCTGCGCTTCCTGCCTGGGATGTGCAAATCCCTCTTCCGGGGCTGGGGGAGGCAGGGTGGTGGCCACTTCCCACCCTAGGCCAGGTCTTGCTCCCTCCTCCTCCATCATCCTGGGGAGGTACAAAGCTCACCTCAGTCCATCCACAGCACAGACAGCAGCTGTCTAGGAGGACAGCACCTCCTCCGTAACACTGGCGAGGTCCCCGATGGTGGGAGCTTGGGCCTGGGTATCAGGAAGAGTTTCCCCTCCCTCAGGTGTGGTGTCGCCCATTTTATGATCAGTGGCTGGTAACACTGGACAGACAGACCTTGGCAATACAGAGCTCTGTACACATCTCCTCCTCTACCAGCCCTGAAGACTGATCTTCCGCACCAGCCTGACCTTCTTGTGAGAACACTCACAAGATTCTCTCAGGAATCCTTCCATCTCTCTGCCATTGCAGCAAATGGCTCAACAACCTCTCCAAAAATCTCCCATGCTTCAGAAAGAATAGCACTCTTGGAAGTGAGGAAAACCTTAGGTGTGGTGTCACCTCGTTTATCCAGAATGGTTATGAAATTATCATCCCTTGCAGGTAATGAAGGAGACTGCAACACATGTTCAGTAGCTTGCTGAAATGACTCAATGGGATTTAGACACAGAGTCTTCAGTGCTGTCCAATGTGCTCATCACTATTTTTGCACACACAATCAACTAACAGCTGACACGTGGGATCCACATCTGTCAAGCCAGGGTGTACTGGGTTTACGTGGCAAGGTTTTGGTAGCAAGGGGTGCTGCAGGGTGGCCTCTGTGAGAAGAGACCAGGGGCTGCCCTGTGCCAGACACAGATGGTTCCAGCTGCCTTCAAAACAGATGCACTGCAGGACACAGCTAAGCCCATGAGCCATGCTGGTGGTGCCTCTGTGAAAACATACTTAAGAAAGAATGAAGAATGCTGCAGGGCAGCTGTGAGAGAGCGGAGTGAGAAAAACATGAGAGAAACAGCCCTGCAGGTCAAAAAAGAAGGAGCGGGAGGAGGAGGTGCTCCAGATTCCAAAGCAAAGATTCCCCTGCAGGCCCTGGAGACGACCATGGTGACACAAGCTCTCCCCCTGCAGCCCATGGAGGACCACAGGGGGGCAGATATCCACACTGCAACCCGTGGAAGACCCCACACCGGTGCAGGTGGAGATGCCCTGAAGGAAGCTACAGCCCACAGAGACCCCACACAGTAGCAGGCTCCTGGCAGGAGCTGCAGCCTGTGTTTAGGAGCCCATGCAGGAGCAGGCTTTCTGGCAAGACCTGTGACCCTGTGGGGGACCCATGCTGTAGCAGTCTGTTCCTGAAGGATTGCCACCCTGTAGAAAGGACCCATGCTAGAGCAGAGGAACAGCGTAAGGAGGAAGGAGCAGCAGAGAGAGTGTTATACACTGACCACAACTCCCATTCCCCTGCACTGCTGGGGAGGACGTAGAAGAGTCAGGAATGAAGGACTGAAGTTGAGCCTGAGAAGAAGGGAGGGGAAGGTGGATTTAGTTTTGTCTTTGTTTCTCATCATCCTACTCAATTTTTAATTGGCAATAAATGAAATTAATTGTCCCTGAATCTATTTAGCCTGTGACAGTAATTGTTAAGTGATCTCCCTGTCCTTATCTCAACCCACAAGCTTTCCCATCTTATTTTCTCCCCCATCCTGTGGAGGAGGGGAAGTGACAGAGCAGCTTGGTGGGTACCTGGAGGCAACCAGCCACGGTCAAACCCACCACTTATGGAGGCAGTAATACAGGAGAGGCAGAAGGCAACTTCCTGGTTCAGCCCTGAGAGCTACTGCTGTGCACACAGACCTAGAGAACAAGACCCTGCCTGAGCCCTGTGCCTTGCACATACATGCAGCAGGACACCTAGGGTGAGCTGAGCTGGGTGAACGTCGCCCGAAGCAAGGAGGTCAGGAGGAGCTGCGCTATGGCCGAGGCTACAGACAAGACGGATGTCTTCAAGTATGTAGTGGTAGGGCATACAGAAGAGGAAAACAGGCTCGAGAGTTGCACAGCAATAGGACGCAAGGTAGAAGACACAGACTGCAACAAGGGAAATACAAAGAAGAAATCTGGAAAAAAAATGTTTCCCAGGGGAATACTCAAACATTAGAAGAGGTAGCACAGAGAGGCCATCCAGCTTTGGGAATATTGAAAACTGAACAAATCCTGAGCAATTTGATCAAAGTTGTTCCTGCTTTCAGTGAAGGCTGGGACCTGACGACCTCCAGAGGTCCCTTCCAAACTGGAGTACTCCTGACAGCATGAACTTCTAACGGTCTGTACCAGTAAGACACCCAAAACCGAAAGATAAATGTTCTGTTTGCAAAGTACACAGTCCACACATTTAAATTCATTAAAAAAACCAAAAAAGTCTTATTGCTTTATTCAGATTTTGACATAGCTCACTTTTACGTTACTGGAAGTCCTATGGAAGATCTATACAGAAACCGCTGACTACTTTTCAGCAGAGATCAACTTAAACCAAATAGATTAAAACAACAGTAGAATTCAACCTGAATAATTTCTTATGAACTAAGCAATTTTTTCTTTGTCTAAGAATAGCAATCCCCATAAACTGCATTTTCTGGCTTTTGGTTTGGGCTCCTTTTTTGTTGTTTGTTTTAAACAAAACTTTGAAATACTCTGTGGATATATTTTACATACTACAAGAATACAGAATGGCTTTATGAAATTACAACTTCCAAACAGCCTTCTGAGAAACTTTAAAAGTTACGTACTAGCAATATTCTATCTTGTTTGACTTAAAAGTGCATACACATTCAAAGGTTTTACACATTTCCCAGACATCTTTTAACATACACAAATCACATCAGGTGTTCTCATTCTCAAGGGGAAAAAAGTAGTTAAAAGAAATTCACAATTTTAAGAAGTGTTCTGTGGAACGCGTGCTACATTTTTTCTTCTGGGAAATCAAACCAAGAGGATCTGTTGAAAAGTCTCTTTGGCAGTCCTAGTATCAGTGGTCGTCTCTCTGGACGCTCTAG
The DNA here is from genome assembly GCF_000699145.1 of Aptenodytes forsteri. NCBI lineage: Eukaryota > Metazoa > Chordata > Aves > Sphenisciformes > Spheniscidae > Aptenodytes > Aptenodytes forsteri. The sequence continues at coordinate 1,270,630 of NW_008796051.1, read as the reverse complement.
GAAGGAAATCCTGGGGGAAGGCAGTTGACTGGAAGGCGCTGCTGGTGCTTCTTGAATGTAGCTGGTTACAGTTTCTATGTGAGGAGTGTTACTGCTGGTATCCGCTCTGACAAGGCTCTGATCAGCTGCTGTTTCTCGAAGTTCGACATCAGCATTTCTAATGTCACCACCTAAGTCTCCCCTTCTGGTAGGAATACTGTACCTTTTGGCTGCTCCTCCAGTTTCCTCACCAACTCTGTAAACATCTTCACATCCTGTCATTTCCAGAAAAGAAGACGGAGACTCATTTTCCCTCTCATTTATCTGAGTTGTGCCTGTCCAAGTAATACTGCTGTCACATTCGATACTTTCTGGCTCCTTGCTACTATCGCTATCAATTGTAATCACCACTGGAGAAGAATGTGCCGAGTTACTCATGTGGTGTTTCCGGTGTTTCTTCTTATGCTTCTTCTTTTTCTTTTTAAGATGCCTTGTTGTGTCTGTCGCTTTTCCTTCATAGACTATCTCCACACTAGGACTCCTCATCTTTTTTTTCTTTTTCTTATGCTTTGTCTCACTGCTTGCTCGATTGTCTGAAAGGCTATCTTCATTTTTGTAGCAGTCACTGAATTTTGAGGAAGTTTTCTTGGGGTCACTGTCTCTTTCTAGACTTGTGCTCTCCATCAATGCATTCTCCAAGTGGCGAGTTTTGTACTTCCTTTTTCCACCAGGCTTTTCACTTTTCATTCTGTCAGTTCCTCCAGAAGGTGTCCTTGACCTGTTGCTTGATCGACTCCTTGACCTGCATCTTTCATAACAGTAATAGTGTCTCTCATGGACTCCCCTCTGGCTATGCAGATCTGCCCTTTCAATAAATGATCGCATCCTGTATTGCGGACTAGCAGATTGCCTTGAGTAGAGAGCATTAGACTGAGTCCTCCTCCTGCTGGAGGATTCATAGCCATCTCCGAACGCCTTTCGATTACAGAAAGCATAACCCCACGGGTATCTACTTTGATAATTGTCTCTTACATAATAACGATCACTCTCTCTACTTCTTGATCTCCTTTTGCCGTAGCCTTTGCTACGTGATCGTGATCTGCTTACTTCTCTGGATGGAGTGCTCTCACGACTTAGAGAGCCTCTCTGGCTTTTTAGAGAGAGTCTGGTGTCATGAGCCCTCGACGTCCTGCTGCTTCTTTTGCTCTTATGTTTGCTACTATCTCTGCTTCTCGATCGTCTCCTTTTAAACTGGCTTTTGCTATGATGCTCCCTCCTAGACCGATGGCCATGACTGCCTCGACTGTTCCGTGAACAGGATTGTGGGCTCCTGGACTTTCCCTTTCTAGACACTCTGTGATTCCAAGGGGAGCATACTGTGTCACTCCCTGGAGAGGGGCTCCAGCTCAAGTCCCGTGGAGACAGATCTTTTACCTTACATTTGTTGTTCTCATCTTTTGACTCTGTCTTCTCAACTGCAGGAGATAAGCAGCTTCTACAACTACCTACATCCTCCTTATATGTGGGGGAATGTGGTGAGAAACTCCTGCTTGGTTCACTATCACTCCAGCTGCGACACTGGATTGGCTGCTGTTTCTTCACATCTTCCCTTTTCTCTTCCCTGATGGACTCTTCAGAGTCCGAGGACAGCTCAACCACTTCTGGTGTCCTCTCAGCTAACGGCTTAACATACCCAACAATAACACAATTGTCCGAGGAAAGGTCACTGTCATTTGAGTCAGCATTAGCCTGTAACTGAGTTTGCAGTTTGTTTCTTCGACTCTTTGTAGCAGAGTCCTCATCAGAACTTTCTGACATTTCCAGAGGAGAAGCTATGGTTGCACGAACCTCTTCTGAAATGGAATAGGAAGGCCCCGGAGTTTCATCATCCCAGGGGGCCTGACCCAGACCAGTCACAGACAAACCGTTACCTGGCCCTTGAGAATATGACATATCTGGAGATATTGTAATAATTGACGAGTCTGAGTGGCTTCCTTCATCATATGATGGCGCAGGACAGTCATAATTGGCGTGTTGATCATATGCTTCTAAGTTAAAAGGACAACGGGCAAAACTGATGAATTCATGTAAGAAGTGTTCAGTCCGATTCAGCAAAAATGGCTTTAAATCTTCAGCAAAGGCCTGACTTTCCAGATCATACCTAGTCACATTGCTCATGATAATGTGCTGTACAATATTAACCAAAGATCCATGGGCACCAAACAGGACTGTAAGTTCTCGCTTCAACCAAGGAACCAACCTGTGAAGGCAAGCAGGGTTGCGGCGGAAGAACTCTGCTGAAATGTCTCGATAGCGGCCACCATCCTGAATACTACGAATACGCACACCAGTACGGTACAGAGCTCTGCGGAAGCTGATCATCTCCTCCTCCTGAATCTGCCGCAGAGATCTGCCTTCTGCACTAGCCTGCCTCCTTGAGGCCAGCCTCCTTATCATCTGCTGAATCTCTCCATCTCTCTGCCGCACTGGTTCGCTCGACAACCCTTCAAACAATATCCCATTATCTGGAGGGGTCAGCGTCCTTCGGGAAGGGGAACTGCCACTGCGGCGTTCCCCTGTTAAGGTGGTACGGTAACGAAATCTCCGGCCATCAGGGCTGGCAAAAGAGCTATTTTCTGAAGGGCTGAGTATGTACTCCTTAAAGTCATCTTCAGCGCGAATTGTATGGAAAATGGAAAAAAAGGGTTGCTTGCAGAGAGGGCATTCTGCTTTGTTTTTTGACCACTCCTGGACACAGCGGAAACAGAACCTATGCAAGCAGCGATCTAGATATGCAACATTGTCAAAACTATCCAAGCAGATGGGGCATTTAGAGTCAGGAGACGCATCTGTTGGCAGCTTGCTGGTGCTGGCTTTTGGCGAAAAGTTGCTATCGTCTGCAAACTCCTTATCTGCTGAAGTCATGTTCTACAAAAGAAATAGACAAAAGGTCACTGCTATCTCAGAGAGACAAAAATGTTAAAGTCTAGACACAGAAACCCATAACAGTCGCCTTTAAGGTTGCAAAACCCAGCATTAGCACTGAGAGAACACCGCACAAAGAGGCAGCACGACCTAACTACTTTGCTTGGCTTCTCTTCACAGTGAGATCTGGCTCTTCGGTGTTGCAAGTTTTAAACAGAGCTTGGATCGTGCTGGCATGTATGACGGTAACAGTTAGGCAGGACTCTGTCTTCTTCCCTGCTCATAAATAACTGCTTTGACGTGGTCAGTAAGTTTATGATTAACACGGTATCCTCCGAAACACACTTCCAAAAGAGACCAGCGTTTACATATGAAAAATATGAGAACAGTTAGTTCTGTCCTTTAAGAAAAAAAAGTCAAAACAAGTAATTGCAGTTGAATTAAACTACCAGTTTCCAAGTTCTGCTGGACCTGTCCTGTTCCTGCACCCTCTGCCTGTGTTTTGCTGGGCACTCATGCTGGACCACATACGGCTTGTTGGACTAGATGACCTCCAGGGATGTGTTCCAGCCTAAGTTAGTCTTTGTTTTTACAACTGAAGCAGAAACAGCCAGCTGTCATTCCTACACCCACCCTCAGGTACACGCTGCCTTTGTATCTAGTCAGGCTGTCAAGCGCAGTCAGCAATAAATCCATCTATTTTGAAGTTTTAAAGCACTATCCTAAAGCATTATAATTCAGTGGAAATAGGTTAACTTCGAAACTCATCCGCCCACCTTTTGCAGCAAGCCCGGGAGCAGCTCATAACCGCTTGCGGGACACCGGGCACGAAGTGTGCTGTGCACACCCACGGACCCGCACGCACTGGGGGGGCACAAGCGCAGCTGGGGAGGGGCGCCCACACACGCAGGGGGTGTCGTCACAAGGGCACCCTGAAAGGGATCACGCCCCCCCGGTGCGACACCTCCCGCCCGCCCGCTGCG
>NW_008796051.1:1247508-1265722 GCF_000699145.1 Aptenodytes forsteri | reverse complement strand
GCCGCCGCCAACGCCCAATGCACTTTGTCCCGCAGGTGCTGGCTGCCGTGGTGCTGCTTTCCTGGGGCTTCGTCCTCTACGGGGCGCGGGTGGCCGCCCAGCGGCAGCGGGAGAGCGGCCTCCTGGCCCAGGGGCTGCCCTAGGCGATGGCAGAGCCCATGGGACACCGCCGGGAGCTTGGCATTGTCTCCGAAGGAACGGAGGAATCCGTCGGAAGGCTGGAGGAGCCCTGTGGTCAGTTGGGCAAATAAAGCATAAATAGCTGTTAGGACAGAAAAGGTAAATAAAGCATAAGCAGTTACTAGGAAAAAGATTTTTCCTTACGGATTTGTACTAGCACGTATCTGTGAGAGACGCATGTACCCGTATGCGCAAAAAAAAGACACTGACACGGCCAGCTCTACAGAGGGCCACAGACAAGGCGCTGCCTTCTGCAGCACCTGCATGTAGTACTGCCAGGACTCACATAAGACGTGAGCGCAGCCAGCCATGTCCCTTTGCTCCTCTACAGCCGGTAAGCATTGAGGTTCACTAGCGAAAGCACACACGGGTTCACAGATCCCCTGAGTACCAGCACAGCCTTTCTGTCCATCTGATAACCCTGCCTCGTATCCTGAGCCCTCTTACTCCTCTGTACCAGCTGGTCCGGCTTCCTGCTCACGAGCAAACAGACACGCATGCACTGACCCGCTTATCCAACAGATGCTCCGCACCCACATATCTCCCCAAATACCAGCATGGGCCTATGCCCGATACCCTGCCTGGACCCAGGGCCTCCTACTCGCCAGGTAGCCCAGCTTGAAGTTTGTTAAGGAGTTGCATCCCCACCCCCAACACTTTTTCCTAGTGTTTGGGGGAGTTGCAACCACTTTGGCTCCCCAGCGGGCAGCAGCAGGCACGTGGGCTGTGACCTGCACTCGCTTCACGTGCTGGTGCCAAGACTCGCTTAACTCACCCCGGTTCCCCCAGTAGCTGCACCTGGGGCACACATACCGGTCCTGTCCCAGTGGCTGGAGCTGAGACCCTAACTGTCACCTGCGCCCTTTTCTGGTGCCGAGACCCTTGCCCACTCCCATTGCTGGCACGATGGGAGGGATCCATATCCAGAATGGTCCTACTCGGTCAACTTCCTAAATGCTGTGTGCATCTGTCAGCTCTTGGGCAAGGTGGGATCCACTTTGGAGGCCCCAACTCTGGAACTCCCCAAGTCACCAACATGGGAAGAGAGAAGGTGCACCAGGCTCTTCACAGGGAAATTTTCATTTATGAGCTGAAAAGAAGCAATTCTGGGAAGATAAATGGATCTGTTTTGGGGTGCTGGGTTTATACACAGCTGGGAAGAGCAGAAGTCTTGTGGCTCTTCTCCCATAGCCTGCACAGGCCGGCAGCACCTCATCCCACCCACAGACCTCTTGAAGCCAGGGAAAAAGCCGCCTCCTGGGGAGGCCTGGCCCTGCTTCCTGGGCCGTTGGGTCCTCTGGGGTCCCTTGGTCAGCGGCAGGGGTTTTCCCCACCAGCAGCTTTGTGGGAGTGAGCGTGGAGGGGCCTTGGTCTCGTCCTCCTGAGCAGCAGCCACAGCACCAAGCTGTTGACAGTGGGACCCACAGTCCCTGGGGGGAGACAACCCCGAGCCCTCTCTCTGGCTCGCCCTGGCACCAGGAACGATGCCCTCTTGGGCACGGCAGCAACAGCTCCTCTGGGGAAGGAGGTCGGCAGGAGGCTCAGGCTATTCGATTTCTGGGGTTTTTTAGCATCTCCCGTGTTAGCTGCATCACCCTGCAAATACATCAAAATTGTCACAGACCCCGGCAATGCCCCTACAAAGGTTTCTCTGCTGACAGAGAGGCTCTCCGCCTCTCCACTGACTTTTTCTCTGAGCCAAAGCTGAGTGGCCGGATCGTCCTTCGCTGACCACGCAATGAGAGCTCAGCTTTGGTGCGCTGTTGTCCTCGCTGTGGTGGTCAAGCAGTCTCCAGGTGCAGTTACCTTCTCCTTCCCCTGGCCAGCTGGGCACTTCCACCAGCACGGTGCCAAGACCAGGAGTGACGGGCGCGGGGCTGGCTGGCTGGTGTGTTAGAAACACCCTCTGACCACCAGCCTGCCCCAGGCTGTGGCCTCTCACTGTTAGCTTCTCCGCCTTTGTTTCAGATGCCACCACTGGCATGCACCTATAGCTGCAGGTGGGCTGGTATCGGTCACCGCGGGGTTTCGGGTTGCTCCGCCCCGTTGCAAACCTTCTAAGTGCCACTTTGCAGCCACTGCGACAGAAATCACCCATTCTGGCTTTGTTCCTTCTGGGTAGCGAGTGTTCGTGATCACACAGAGCTGGTTTACCTGCGAGCTGCCGCGAGATGGCAAAATACTCCCCAGCATCGCTCCCAAGCCTGCTTGCCAGCACCGCAGGCTGGAGCCGTGCAGGGCTGCAGGGAAGCAGCAGCACCGGCTGAATTTCTCTCCCCTCGGCTTAGCTGCTGCTCGGCGTGTTCAGGGATGCCTCTCCAACAGCCTGCCCGTTGTCTCTGGTCCCTGGAAGTCCAAGGCTGAGCCTACGACTGCTCACAACAGAAACGAAACACCCGAAAATGTCCCTGCTGCTGACTAGGACCTTGCACAGTGACAGCAAGGAGGCAGAAAGAGAACTTGCTCTTTTTCTGGCACGGTCCTCAGCTAACTGAGAAAACCGTGTGATGTTTCTGCAGATATGAAGAGAACCAAGAGTCTCAAGAGCTTTTTCTTCTCTGCCCTGCCCTGACCACTCTCCCTCTTCTCCTGTGCTGTTATCACAGCACCATGCCAGGGTCGTGTCAAGGCTCCAGGAAACATCCTCAGCTCCACATCCTGATGTTTGCCTGAAGCCATGTCAGGATGATGGCAGTAGCAAGAAGCAACTTTTTTCTCGCAGGTAACATGGGAGTGGGATCAAAGCCCCCACAGAGGTTGGGAAATACCCCCTTCAAGTCTAGTGGGGAGGACACAGCTTGCAGCTTCTGCCTCTGCAGCTCACCCTTCTGCTTGCCTCTGCTACTTGCTCAGTAACAGTAGCTCTTTCTAAGCAAGAACTAAAATCATGTGCATCCCAAGGATTTGAAACTGCCACCTCAGCAAGAAAAGTCTCTGTGTTGTGCCACTAAAATCATCATAAAACATAAACTGGAGAGCTCCAAGTAACCAGAGAAATCCCAGAAACTTGAGGTTTAGATTCAGCTCAGTTTCCCACATTGGAGTAAATCTTCACTCTGATTCTTCTGCCCAGATGTTATGCATTGTCTTGAAGATAAGGCCATAAGGATCATTGTCCAGGATCAAGCTCCTGAGACTTGGATTGAAAGTAATTTAAGAAGATCTCTAGTAGATTACTAGTCATTAGAAATAAGAGAATATAAGCTCAGCATATCATCAATAGCAGTATTAAAAATTTACTTCCTATGCAGTTTTGATGCCAGTTGTCTCATTTCTTAATACACTGAGCTACCTCTCTCTGAAGAAGTTGTCTCTGAAGCTGCTCACTTACAGTGTTATCACCCATGTTATATGTCCCACCACCCCTTCCCTTTCAAACTCTCTGTTCAGCTTGTGCTCATGTGCTTGCTCATGGAAGTCAAGAAGCACATGCAAACCCCCTCAATTTGCTTCTGGGATGTCATCAGAAGGGCTTGGACCCAGTGCTCAGCATCCATCATCCTCTCCTCGCCCACGAAGATGCAGTGCAGAGCAAAAAGCATGTGTTTCCTGTCACATTCAAAAAGGTACAGCAAGTAACTATGTTTAGGCAGCATTAAGCATTCAGATGACATCACCAGAGATGGCTATTTTGCCAATGCTATCATCCCTAAAGGAATATATTCATAATGCTGATGAAATCCCCCTCAGATCTTTTTTCTTTTTAATCCTTTTTAATAAAGCATAGATTATTTATCAGAGCAAGGCTGGTTTATTAGTCCTGAAGTGGTTTGTTTGTTTGTTTGGGTTTCAGGGGGTTGTTTGGAAAAACTGTGATCAGCATGCTTTTGATTAGCATAGCTCAGAGGACTTTTGTTTAATGAAATGATTAATTGATTCAGCCAGGTATGCAGCCACACTAACAGCCGCTTCAACAGATACAAAAGATTCTCCTTCAAATACGACCTTGCCTCACTAACATGAGGCAGTACCCATGGATACATGTTAATTATAAGGTTGATAAGAATATATAAGGATAGCTAATGTTGTAGCTGAGTTATTGAATGAAGGCTATTGAAAACAGTCAAAAACAGAAACAAAATCATTAGCCAGGCAACTGTGGGCTAAATTTGGCTTTAAATCACTTTAACATACTGATGATTATCAATTTCTCCCAAATTACACCAGCAAGGAAGCTGGAACATAATTGCTTCATTCCTGCATTACACGCTGTTTGAGAATGGAAGAATTACACAAGTTCAAACCAGAGTTGAATAGAGCCCTCTGCCTGCTTAATAATAATTATATGCTTTCATTATCCTAGTACTTATGTAATATCACCTGTAACCTAAAAGCTGTATAAATATCAATACAGAATTTGGTAAATACACGCAAGTTCATGGTAAATGGAAACCTAACAATTTTTTAAAATCCCAATGGTGACCAGACATAAAATGCATATAAACCTAAAGACAGTACTTCAGGCTACAAGTAGCTCCCAGGTCACCACAGACGAAGAAGCAAAAACTACAGTTTTGTGGTGAAAGAGGAAAAAAGATGTATGCATGGTATGTGACACAGAAGGATAAGGGTAAGAGAGAGACGCAGGAAAGCAGAAGACGACCCTGAGCCCAAAGGAGGGTGACATGTCAGAGGACCCTGTCCAAGGACATTACCGGTGCTTGTGATTAGAAACACTGAACAGACCTAGGACCGGTTTGTCTGAGTTGTGGTGCTGCCAAAAATCCCGTAAGAGTTTGGACAGACAGGCTTCAGTTCCCCATCAGCAAATACAGGCTGGGAGTTGTCTTGCTGCATTGCCACTTCAGGCCGCCTCTACTGTTTGCTGCAGCCATCTGCCATCCCTCATCCCGTGCTGCGACCACTTCAAAGGTTTCTGTGGAAAGGAACACATGTATCTGAACAGAAGTCAATGCTACAGGACCTTGACTCACCATCGAAGGCTCGACAAAGCTGTGTAACATATGAATGCAGGCAACTAAAGCAAAGCAAAAGCATACAAAACCTTTGCAGAAGCTAGACGGCAGTGTTGGCACATGCTCTAAGGCACAGGCAAGCTACTGCTCATATTTTGCACAGTGCGCTCTAATTGTGGGTCCTCCCTTTACTGGAATCAGCTTTGGACCTCCTTTTTTGTAACCTGAAGAAAAAATGGTTTAGCATCTCTGAAACTTCAGCCTCAGGACCAATAACCACGAAAGAGGTACTCAGAGTTCATGGGGGAAAGCAACACCCAAAAAACACTCAGGCAGAGTTCGCAAAGCAGAAAGAACATACCCTTTTCTTTAATAGTAAAAAGGTGTTTTCCCCCCCTTAATTCATGTTTCTGCATGTCAGTAGACCATCCGATTTAACAGTGACACACCACCAAATGAGGTTGTCACTAAAAGGAAGCTGCAGTTTTTGAAATGGCTATTTACATTCAAATGAGATAAAAAGAGAGGTGGAGGACTCTGCCACAGATACTGGAAGAGACGAATGGTTAAAAAAATAAAGACCTTCAAAGACAGTTATGTTGCCCCAAGCAGCCTTTAATGAATTTTATTGTGGTTCAGTGAGTCTGGTTTGCTTTTAACGGTTCATTTGGCAAGTTGTTGCTGCAGTGATTCCTAATAATAATGTCACAATAATCTTTTAACTGGGTACAGCTTTGTGACTACACAGGATTGTTCTGAAGGTGATTTCTGGACTTGGTAAGGTGGAAAAACATATGCAGTAAGTTCCTTTAGTTTCTTCTTCTGTGGCACACATCACACTGAAGAACAGAAGGACAACAGTCACTCCGAGGAAAAGCAGAAGGAATTATCTTCCACTCAGGTGAGGATTATTTTGAAATGATAACAGCAGCTGAGAGCACAACATTGCCAGCAGATAGGGACAGTGTTTACTTCCTTCACACTTTGGGTGTTACCAATTACAGCCAGTAAAACAATATATTTTTACCCAACATACTAGTTTTTTGGTAGAGTTATTTTCCTAGTCTTCTATTCCAAATGATATTTTGACTCTATCCTTGTGCTGATTCAAGTAGCAAAGTAATCAAAATTACTAAAATAATGAAGTGATGAACTGTAATTAAGATTAAAGATATATTGTTTTTCATCATGAACCAAAAGCTCAGTGCCAGCAATAGAGCGCAAAAGGAAAAAAGATTTAAACCCAAACTATTGAAATAACTTGCTAGCTATGCAGTTTGATAGCCATACCTTATCTTTTTTCATCAGCTGCAGTCATCCTGCTGTCACGCCACATTTCTACAGAGGCTCTCAAGCACGGGGTAACACACTCTGTCTTCTCTATTGTCATTTTTCAGATGTCACTGTGGGTGGACAATACATCTCACAGCAGGTAGAAATGCCTAATGCAAGAAGGAGAAATTTGTAGCACAGGAAAAGGGGAAGGAATTTTTCAATTTCTTGAAAGTCTTGAAATCTCCTAGGGAGACTTTCCCTAGGAGATTAAATCCCAGATCCATACAAAAAACTCACCATGGCTTGGGGCAAATAATCCTATCAAAGTCAATGAAAGCATGCAATTTAAAAAATTGTGCTCTGTGTAAACATCTGCAGTAGGCTTCAGATCACTGGCAGACATGAAACTTGCTACGGCCTTGGTAGTTGTTCCCAGTGATTTCAAGGGAACTATTCACATACAAAAGCACATGCTGAACTTCTAAAAACGGGACGTAAAGCCAATTAATTCAGTCTAGCTACAGACAAGCTCCAGACTAAAATCCTTGCAGGGCTGCTATTTATTAATCAGTATTTGTGTATCACTTTGTGATACACACTTTGTGATTACCTTCTAATCGGTATCTTAAATTCATATACCATACCCTGTTTGCAGGATCAGACCATAGGGATGAGATTTACCCAAGTGCTGTCTCTCTCTGAGAAGGGCTAGTACACTGCACGTAGCAGTGGGCCCCGAGGTCCTGACGGCGTGCAAAGTTCAGCTGGTCTCTGCTTGCAGCAAACCTGCTTCAAACTGGATTTTTACAGTATTTGTATTCCAAAGGCTTGTGGATCACATACTGTGTGAAATCTGCAGCTGAATGCGTTTGTCCATTGTCATCCCACCACTGATCAAAAGAAGAAAGTCCATGACTTCAAATCAACAACCCTTGCCTTGGCAATGCTGAGCTCTCTTCTCCATAGAGAGAAGCTGTTTGGGTATTTCACCTCGACAGAACTAAACTAAGCAATGCTAACATTTCAGTCCTTGTTTCCATTTCTATGCTCATAGATGGCACCTATTAGGAGTTACGTACCAATTCAAAAGGTAGTCAATTAAAATATTATGCTTTGCTTCAGACATGCAGCATCCAGCCAAAGCCTACAGATTTTATTGACTGCAACCAGGAGGGTTTTGCCTCAGTAAAGGACTGAGGGATTTGGTCTAGTGATAACGGTGTCAGCTTAATAATAAACCCCTCCTCAAATAATTGCAGTTCATTAGGCCTTGATCCAAAGCACGGCACAGGTAATGACTTCAAGGAGGTCTGTCAGTACTGTTGCACTGGGGGCATGTGTAATCGTAAGACTGAGAAAGCCAAATTTTTGTGGGAGTGTAAAAAATAGCATACATTCCATGGAGTTTACAGTTGTATGTAGAACTGCTGCAAAAAGAACAAGTGAAGGGAAATAGAGTCGTGCCTGTTTCCCTGAGTAGGAGCTGAGGAGAGAAGAGCTGGTAAGAAAGTTGGCTGTTCTCACAAGCAAGCTGAGAGCTAGCAACCGACCGCAGTCCTCCTGAGGGCCCCATGCCAGAGCATCTTTCCAGGCCAGATAGGGTTTTAAAGAGCCTTTAAAAAACCAGCTAACATATTCTTTTTACTAAAGCCTTCTGAAACTCTATTAAAACAGCCACAGCTGTAATGGGAATGGTGATGGATGACAGTGGAGGAATGTAGAGATTAACAGAAAAAAACCCTGTAGTGTCACAGTGGACTGCCCCAGATTGAAAGGTGATGAGTCTGATGTTTAAAAACCTGAGGCAATAGTTACTTGATGGTTACCACTGCAATAAACTGGAAGAGCAAAGCAATAAATTTGTTCCTTTGAAATCTGCAGTCACCTGCCTCTTTCTGCAGAGGAGCTCTTTGCATTACATGGGTCCAGGAGACAAGTGCTCGTGATCATGCCATCCAGCTCTCACAGGAGTGGACCCAGCATAAGTGGAGCAGGATCAGCTTATCACAGCTTACGTAGGTTTTGCTCCTGAACTAGCAGTCCGTAGCAGGAGAATCGTCCCAAGACCAGACTAACCATTTTCTCAAACCCACTGACAAATTTTTCCTTTTCCTCAAGAACTTCTGCAGGTTTTTTTTACAACTGCCAGCTCACCTGCACTTCACGGAGAAAGGAGCAAATTTCATCTTTTGCAAATACTTGTCCTGCATTCCATTTAAGTAGTCTGTGAATCTTAGGTGGTTATTACAGCCACTGACATTTCTGTCAGTCCCTGGTCTCTCCAGGTGCTCTCTCTGCCCCCAGTGAGTCTTTTCCTCTAACATTTTCCTTGCCTTTCATTCGGAGCCTGGAGTACGCTGGAGAGCAAGACAGACAGAGGGGCAATCCTGGTCTGAGGGGTAGGGTAGGAGGGGAGACAACTCCACCCGGCAGGCAATGGCAAACTGCCTTCCTCAGGATGAAGCAGGTCGGCAGAGAGGGGTATTCTTCCATCCTCCGTAGGCTGCCCAGCACAAGTGACTATGCAGGGACATCAGCCACTCACAGATGATTGATTTGCATCTTTCCTCGCAGAGATTGTTTCTTTCTGAATGGTCCATTAATTCTTCCTCCCAGGAAAAAAAAAAAAAAAAAAGAAAAAATAGTACTGCACAGGGAATTTTGTTTCTGGATAAAAAGAAAGGTTTTACAACAAATGTTAGCACAGAGCTGAGAATTCAGAAACAACTATTTCATTACTTTTCCAGATACAACAGGGTATATTAATATGTATTAGTACAAAGTCTATGTGCAAATACGTAATTTAATATGCTTTATAAAGTGGTGGTATCTCAGATCACTAACTCTTCATTTGAATGGATAATAAATATAATTTTCAATTTTCTCAAAATAGTAAAAGCTCAGAAAAACATGATTTCTTAACACAGATCTCAGTAGACTTTGGTATAAACTCCTGGTTGTGGTTTTTGTGCAAGATTCACCCACAGTTAGTCTGTGAATAAGTATATTGATTGGTCTGTCAATATTTCTTTAGATAAATTCAGATTAGGAAGTCTTTATCCAACAGGAAGAAGGATACATAACTACATCTCAAAACTACGTCCCTCATACTGCAATCTGTCATTGGCCAACATATCTCTCTCAGCCACGTTAATGTTGATAATAAATACTAACTGGCTCCTTCTGGGAAAAGAGTACCCAGTACTCATTTAAAAAATGCATACTTCTAGTTTGGGAAGCAATTTTAGAAATAGCTTAGTAGGATTCCTCTATTATTGCTTAATAAGCATATGTTCTTTTATTGCTTCTTTTGAGTTAAACATAGCTCACCTATATTGTTTTTTGCTGTTGAAGTCAGATAATGAAACTGTGACACTTTAGAAACCTGTATAAAACTTCAGTGCTGAATTAAATGGAGAATGTCAATTGCTAAATAAAAGTGAGTTACAATTAGTTTTAGAAGAGAGCAAGCTATGCCTGCAGCCTGCTGATAACTTACGTTTTCACAATCACATTTTTCACCAAAAGAAATACTTCTTTCCCTGCTAATTTTGTGTGAAAGGCCCAAATGAAGAAAGAGTAAGACTGATGGTATGCACATGAATGTAGAGAGCTGTCAGCATTAAATGAGGCCCGTCTCCCCATCCCTGCCAGGGGACACAGTCCACCAGTAGAGACCTGAAACCACTTGCCTCTGAGAAAATGAGGCCACATCCACCAGCTGAAGTTTGCCTCTCTTTCCTGACATGATCAGCTCAGCACACACAAAGTCATGCCTTTGAAAACAATTAGGAAAAAAAGGGTTCCTTACTTTGCTGCATTTATAATAAGTTTAAGCACATCTTGCCACAAACTTAAATTTAAAAACTCCAAATGGAAGTCAGGTTTTTGCTAAGTTCACACAATGTTCCTTTGAAAATAGTAAAGTAAAAGTATTGAAGTGCAAGTAAGAAGGACAGACGCCACAAACTCTTACTCTACAGTGTAGCAGTCATCATATTTAGCCTCACTCTTAACAGACGTGATGATGTCTTTTACTGCTATTAAAAGCCTCGAACGAAGCATTCAAGCAGCACACAGAACTAACATGGCAATTAAAAGCCACAAGAAAGCACCTAATTTATACTCCATGTTTACAAATCTTTAACTATTTAAAGACCTCATTCTCCTCTCACACCTGCATGGATAAGTTGAATTACTCTGATATGAAACTGATTAGGCCAACATATGAGAACCAAGACAGGCATCATGTCTCGTAACATAAGCCATCCAAGAGTTAGGTATCTAGCTTCAATTAGCCAGCTACATTTCCCACCACATCCCAGGCCATCTAATTTTTACTGGATGATCTGGTGTCTTGGTTTTCACCCATGGGCCAGCCTCAGCTGGCTTATGGGAGGCAACTCAATGAATTATTGCTTTTTTCTCTAATTTCTTGGGATTGCCTTAAAAATGTGAATCAAGCATAAATCATCAGTGCATTTATGCCTGCATGACAGTATGGACATCCAAGGGCAAGAGCTATAAGGGGATCTTACTACACCAGAGCAATACTAACTCCAAAATCTATCAGTGATTTCAGTTTAAGCAGTGGTAGGAAAATATGTGTTAACCACTGTCTGAGTTTGGGACATCATCTGTGTTTTTTTCTTCCTGCAACTGCCCAGCATTGCACGTATGGAAGCTGCAAGGCAAGAGGGTTATATTGTCACAGGCAAAGATCATGGACTTCTTGCACAGGCTCAATGCGGAGGTTTTATGTTTTCTGAGACAAAAGAGTTTACCAAAAAAGTGATCTGAATTAATGAATTTTTCAGAAGGAACATAAGGCAGAGAGATGCCACTGGGATGGGGCAACCTCAAAGCCAGAAATAGAAAGCGAGGTTCTCCTGAGCATCTCGTCTGTTTGCTGCTCTTGATCTTTCCATGGCTTCCAAGATGTGTGAAACTAATCTAATTAACCTTAAACAATGGCCTTTATTAAACAGAATATGTGAAGAGGAAGAGACCAACATAGAATTTAACCTGTGCATGGTGTGAGGGTACAGACATTTTTCCTGTTCATGTCTAATGCCTTTTGTTTTTGAGAAGAACATTGGACATATGAAGTATAATCAGCAACTTAGCTCTCCAGTTTGCCTTCTTGACTTGCTTCTGGTGCCTCACCCTAAGAGTTATGCATCAGTCAATGTACTTCATAACCTCCTATTGACCTTGAAAAAAGGCAACTGACAACAAAGCCGTCTAAATGCTGCAAAATTATCAGGTGAGCTTCATTGTTCAAAGACAAACTCATCAATTACTTTGTAATGAGAACAAAGGTAACAAAGAATCAAGAAGGTATTTTTTAGCACTAACCAAGCCCAACATATTCCAACATGCTTAAGTACCTACACAGACATATTTTATAAATTGTGTTCAGTTTCCTGAACAGAGTCTGAACTGACAGTGCAAAAATCAACCCCCTTGCTTTTTTTACCCTTTCATCAGGGTCTGCTGATGCTATAGTAGGACTGTAAGTTGAACAAAAAGGCATGTCCTTAGCTTCTTGGCCTTGTCCGACCCCTCTCCTTCCCAACACTGACTGCAGATCCCTCCACTCCCAAATCCTCCTGTGCACACGAGAGGTGCCATGTTTGGCTTTCCCTGTGTGAGGACAGAGCTAGCGTAAGAAGAAAGTATCAGGAGTGCTTATCTGGGGTGAGTTGCATTTGCCACTAACCATTCGCAAGGGACAGCTGGCATGTGAATTGTGTATCTCTAAATAAAACTTGTGAGGACACAGGAGCGAGGAGATGGGCAAACACCATGTGAGGTGGGTTTTTCTGCTCTGTTTTTTCATCCAGCGGAGACCAACACTGTAACAAACTCCGATCTGCTTTGTCTTTGAAGACTGGGCAGCATCCCCTAACACTCTCATGAATTAGAGAGAGAATGAATAGATTAGTATTTAAGCAGCAGGAAGAACCACATCTCTGCCTAAGAAAAGATGCTTTCCAATGGCTTAGCCTTGCTTGCTGAGCTGATCTTCCAGGCGGCACTGTCTGCCAGACTAGGAAACCTGACTTCTAACAATGAGACCCAGTCATGCAGTGAAGAGATTAATTCACATCAGTTATAATACCTATTGAAGCAACTCATTAAATCAGCCATCCAGCACACCTGACGGGCTTAATCTAATGTCTCATCCTGGCCCTGGGGTTATCAGTGGGCAGCTGTAACTATAAGCTATTGAAAAGACATTTTCCCAGGGGAGTTTCTGTTTCCTGGAAGTCAGGCATCACTGATTATTTATTTTCCCTGTCTTGCCCATTCCAATCTTTCCTTTCCAATCTTCTTATCTCCTAGAGGGCCTATGCAGCTTTTTAGTAACTTGAAATCAAGGTACGAAATCAGCAATATTCTCATTACAGGCAAGCTCTGAAGGCAACACACGTGGGCTTACAATGGCATCACATTAGCACTGTATGGATCTACAGATCTGGTAGTGCCTCTGCAAACATAGGACCTGATTCATCTAAGAGGTCAAATTTTGTTTCCTTATTCCTGCAAAGCCTTGAAGTGTGTTACACTTGAAAAACGTAAGGAGTTTCAGGAATGCCAAAGCAATTGCATGCATTTTTGTGGAAATTACAGACTTCTTCAAACATGAGTCTTTTCAAAGAAAATTGAGCCACCAGCTACATATCTCTCAGCTAACAGAAAGCACCCAGCACCCACCACATTTTAAGACTACCATTTAGCTAGTCGGGTCATCCCTACTGAGAAAGCACCTTGGAAGATGAGTCACGTCCTGACCTGCGAAGGAAGGGGTGAGTTTATTCACTGAGATAAGGAAGCTTTCCAGGCAGAGAGCACCACGTGTCCATCTCCCATCTCTGTTCTTGGCACACAGCCAAGGGTGCCCACAGGGTCCCAACCTGCAGGAGAAATTAGAGGGGCTTATTTTTTTTGCTTTCCTTCGGTTTCCCTTCAGCCTCGAGGACTGGACTTGAACCACCATCTCATTTTGATGTGAGCTGCAGGCAGCTGTCAGATGGAAACACTGCTCACTAACATGTGAATGGGAATTGAGTCAGCAACTTGGAAAGCAAAGGTTTAGCTTCCATAACTGCTCCTTTAAGCCGCCCAGTCCCTAGATTCTACTGAGCTATTTTACCTTTTAAAATAATCATCTTCTGTGGGGAAAAGGATAAAATTAAAATTTTATTTAAATAATTTTTTAAAAAAATTTAAAAATAGAATTATTCTTTAACTTTAAAAATTATTATTCTCTAAGCAAAGCCACACAGATTCAGTCTCCTGGACATTAAAGGACATATACAGTCTAAACCAGCACCATTCAAAAAGACAAATTATTATTCTCTAAGCAAAGCCACACAGATTCAGTCTCCTGGACATTAAAGGACATATACAGTCTAAACCAGCACCATAATCAAAAAGACAAGATGTGTACAGCATGCAGTCACTTACAGAAGGGATTGACTGCAAAATTACATGCTGGCCTTGAGGAGTTCTCTGGGTAACAACTGGAAGGGAAGATACAGACAAATACCTTTCAGCATGATAGTATCTGCAGAGTTTTATTTCTGGACATGGAGTAATATTTAATATTCCCTGGCACAGGCTCTCCTATGCAAAGCCTTCAGGTTCTGAGATCAGCTGCCTTCTACCAGCAAGCTGTACATCCTCCCGTCATTCCTCGCACTGCTGCAGGGTTGCACATGCACTGGCTGAACAGTGCCTGCATTAGCAACCTGCTGCCTTAAACATATTCAACACCTGCCCTTCGGTTGTCTGATCGCAAAGAAGCAAGAGAAACTGGAAAGGTCAAGCGGAAAACACTGAACAGAGCGAGCCATACAGCAGACACCGAGTAAAGCAGGCAATGAGTTCTCAAGCCCTGGAAAAACTGGGTCAAAAGGGTCTGAAACAGAAGCTGTTAAGCAAAGTGAGAAAGCAAGGTTGTTATTGCAAAGCTGCTCCATGAGGCAATATTGCTCTGTGGCCGTGATGTGCTTTGCTTTTGGTTGTGCTCTGCTCAAGAGCGAAGGCAGTTTTGAATTGCAAGACAGCAGGGGTTGTATAAAGTAGACACAAGCTGCATCGGGAGCCACAGCCATACACAAAAGCAGGAAGGCAAAGAGGAAAAAGCAAGAGGAACTATCCTGATAAGGGGAAGAAATTAAATCACATGCTTTCAAAGAGAGGCAAGGACAGCAGTGAAAACCTTCCACGCTCACTAATAGGTAAAACCATGCATGTAGAACTTTTCACCTTCCAAGAATTTCATGCAGATTGTCCTTTTAGGTCACAACATCTCAGCTTCCAGCATACCCACACAATGACTGTGCCTAATGCCTCAAAAGGAGAGGAATAAAACCAGCGATGACTCCATCCTCCTCAGAGAGGGATGCTAGCAGGACGGTACTTACAAGGTTCCTTGCAGTACCCTTTGGGAGGGCATTTCAAAACTTACAAGGCATCGCTTTGTGTGATCCTGGGCAGCATCAGGTGCTTGAATGCAATGTGTTCAGAGCGCACAGCCCTAAGTGCAGAAAGAGAGGGCCTTGGAATAGGAGCTGCATGGCAGGCGTGAACACCGCTGAGACAACCGTGTTTTCCCTGGTGGGGTGAAGTCAGAAAAAGCATCCCATCCCTGGGACTGCAGGAACTGGAGTAAGATCCTGAGGCAAGAGCAGAACTCTGCAGTGAAGAATTTACCTGGAAAAAAGAAAAGGGCAGAACAATTTTACCACAAGCCTTAGCCAGAGTCATCCTAAAATTATCCGCCCTTACATCTTGGTTACCTCATGGCAAAAAAACCCCAACGAACAACTATGAAGTAACACCTGCACAGGGACTGAAGTGACACCCTACTGTAATAGCAGCTCCTTATAAAGAGGATGTGCCAGGTCCAGCAGAGACCACAAGGGAGAGCATAACAAAGGTGTGTGGTCACTTGCATCCCGTCTTGCTTCCACGACAGCTGAGCCCTGTGCACAGCAAGGATTTTGGGGCTCCCCCCCTGCTCCTTGTATGCAGTGGAAATGCAGATTTTGGGGTATGTCACCTTATTATGTTGCAGCTGGAGAAAGAAAAAAAGAAGCCCTTTTCTTACCTATCTGTGAACAGTTAGGCCATGACAGAAATAAATCGCAATAAATTATGAGGTCCCACTCCAACCGCAGCTCTCTATCAGCACAGAGTATTTCCAGGTAAGCAGCAGAGAGCTGCCACCTGCCCAATTAAACCTTTTTTTTTTTTTTTTAAAGGGACATATACTTTAATCTAAACAGGCAATTTGGAACAGCCCAGTTTGGGGAGTCAGCATGCTCTGTAACCGTGGCAAGTTCTCAGAGTCGGGCTGATGCTGCAAGGCATGAACTGCATTGATTATATACGTTTAAGTCATGTAAGTGATTTTCACTGGAGAATATATTAAATGCCCAAATCTGGTTCTATGTCTTATGTTCATCTGCTTCAGAGTTTGAACACCCAAGTGAAAAACTGCTGCAAAAAATTAGTTTTTCAGTCACACCAGTACAATCCACGTGCTTTGAGCTTTAGACATACGAAAAGCTAAGAAGGCCTTTCAAGGTGAAACTTGTGGATTTAGAAATGTTTCAAAATTTGATTTTTATTTCATTTCAAATTTTAATTTTAGAATTCCTGGAGTTTGGAAGGTTAGGTGTCCAGCTGGATCCCACAGTGTTAGACCTTCTTTTCATTCTCCGGCAAAAAAAACTATTTTGACATCCGCAGCAATGCAGTTTACAAATAGCTTCAAAGCCCCATGTGCTTCCCATTGGAAGTGCTGGACCTTCAGTGCCTACAATGGACATGTGATTAAACTGGCTGCCAGCACAATGGCTGGTAAATGCTGAGAAAGTTCACAATCAGCCTGCAAGGTAAAACAAACTACACCCCCCCCTCCCAAATTTATATGCTAAAGTACTACATAAAAGGATATCATCATCATTGAGCAGAAAAGCAACCACATGAAATAAATGCAGTAAATATTTGCTTATCCAGCCATCATGAAATGAGGAAAATACAACCTAGATTGAGTGAGATAAAAATGGAGAGTCTTTCCTTTTCTTATGATACAAACTCTTATCACACCCTTGCTTAAAAAGGCCATGTGAACAAGACAAACTTACAATGCACTGGGAGGGGAGCACAAGCACACTCATGTTGTGCCACGTCAAATTCATAGTGTTGTAAGGCAAGCGATCTCACTTCTTGCAGCACTTGTGAAAGCAGAAGGAGAAAAAATAGATGAGGGTGGGGGAAGAAGGGGATTTGAAATACAGAAACAGAACAAAGTCCCGTACTTGTCTTTAAATTTCCGAGCATCCTCATTTGCATATGCATATCTGAAAACACAAGTTTCCTCCTACCCTTTTCAGACGCGGTATTGTTACAGATTTGTAACAGGGCCACAGTCTGAGCAGACACAACCTGGAGTCCAAGCCATCTCTGAAGCACTGGCAGGATAAGACTTGTGCAGGGAGGCAGCAGCCGAGACCAGTACACAGCAGCGGGTCAGTCCTCCTCAGCTTGGTCTGAGGTACCTGTAGTTCAGAGTGGGTAAAAATAGAAAGTGACATGTTTTTAAGAAAGCATCAGCCTTCTGTAGTGCTGCAGGTTAATGATATTCTGTTAAAGCCATATGGGTCTGTGTCATGCAGACGCTAAGGAGAAAGGAGAAGAGGACAGGGAGATGAAGAAAACCGAGACAACACAGTGGGAAAGCTGAGGAAGAGGACAAGGGGAGCTGCATCTCCACTGGACTCTTGTGACTATTGCACAGAGGCAGGAGGTCATCCTGAAAATGGCAATTTAATATCCCCACACCCTTGGCCCGGGGGGAAAGACTGGTTCCAGTGTCTGCTCCCCACGGGATTCCCTATCTGGCACAAGGTAAAGAGCAAATTAAGCTCTGGCTGAGCAGCCCGTAACCCAAAACTAAGCACTCAGCAGCTCCTCTGGCCACCAGCCACGTTCTGGGGCCTGAGAGTTGCCAGCCCCTGGCATCAATCCCAAGCACTGGGGTACTGCAGCATCAGCTCCTTACACCCCTTCTCCTTTGCAGAGGAAGACCCTGGCTGCCCCCCGTGCTGGGGTGGGTGCTGGTGTGGGGAGGAGGCCAGCAGGCATAGCCTCGCAGCCCACCTTTAACGAGATGCATACCTGTACGGAGGCACTAGGTAAGACCAGCACCACAGCTCAAGGTGAGGCACTCCCTCTAAAAAGGTTTGAGGTTATGTGCAAAATTTTGTCGTCATTAATGCAGGCATCTAACAGCGAGGTGAAAAGGACAGCCTGTGTGCTGGTTTTGACTGGGATAGTTATGCACCACAGCTCAAGGTGAGGCACTCCCTCTAAAAAGGTTTGAGGTTATGTGCAAAATTTTGTCGTCATTAATGCAGGCATCTAACAGCGAGGTGAAAAGGACAGCCTGTGTGCTGGTTTTGACTGGGATAGTTATTTTTCTCCATAGTAGCTAGTATGGGGCTATGTTTTGGATTTTCTGCTTCTCACCCCACCCCACCAGCGAGCAGGCTGGGGGTGCACAAGAAGTTGGGAGTGACACAGCTGGGACAGCTGACCCCAACTGACCAAAGGGATATCCCACACCATATGACGTTATGCTCAGCATATCAAGCTGGGGGAAGAAGGAGGAAGGCGGGGGACATTTGGAGAGATGGTGTTTGTCTTCCCAAGTCACCGTTACACGTGATGGAGCCCTGCTTTCCTGGAAATGGCTGAACACCCGCCTGCCGATGGGAAGGAGTGAATGAATTCCTTGTTTTGCTTTGCTTGCGTGTGCAGCTTTT
>NW_008796051.1:1224188-1234471 GCF_000699145.1 Aptenodytes forsteri | reverse complement strand
GCTTCTCACACCACCCCACCAGCGAGCAGGCTGGGGGTGCACAAGAAGTTGGGAGTGACACAGCTGGGACAGCTGACCCCAACTGACCAAAGGGATATCCCACACCATATGACGTTATGCTCAGCATATCAAGCTGGGGGAAGAAGGAGGAAGGCGGGGGACATTTGGAGAGATGGTGTTTGTCTTCCCAAGTCACCGTTACACGTGATGGAGCCCTGCTTTCCTGGAAATGGCTGAACACCCGCCTGCCGATGGGAAGGAGTGAATGAATTCCTTGTTTTGCTCTGCTTGCGTGTACAGCTTTTGCTTTCCCTATTAAACTGCCTTTATCTCAACCCAGGAGTTTTCTCACTTTTACTCTTCCAATTCGCTCCCCCATCCCACCGGGCGGAGTGAGAGTGCCTGCGCGTGGTGCTTGGTTGCTGGCTGGGGTTAAACCACAACAGTGTGTCATAGAGAGAGACCTGGTAAAAGTCCCAGGATGCTGAGGGGTCACAGGGTTGCCCCCATAGGGACAGACTTCCACAAGGCTCTGGGAGTCTGCATGGACAGAAATCAAACCCATGGATCAGGTGGGGAAGAAAGAGGAGTTGGGGAGCAGTGAGGGCCAGCCTCCCTGCAAAGCGGGGTGAGCAGGGAGCAGGGTACATTAGCAGGGCAGGCACAAGCAGCGACCTCACTAGCAGGCGCCAGGATACAGAGTGGCAAGTGTGGGTTGGGGTCAGAGGCAGAGGCCAGGGTCAGAATTGGGATTGAGGAGGTACAAGACTGGGCAGAGATGTCTCTGCCTGCAGCTGTGACACAGTGCGGTGGGGGGCCAGCAGTAGTAGAGCTCAGCTTCAAAGCATCTCCCTAAGGAAAGGAGGGGCAGGTCTTTGCTTCCAGCTTCCTTCACAACCACTGCTATCAGCAAAGGACCTGACCAGGACCTGACCATGGGTGCAGCCAGCCAAACTTCAGCTTGACCAACTTGCCTCCTGGAAGGCAAATGTGCTCCTGGCCCTGAGCAGTGCTGGTCTCAGACCTCTTGAGTGCTAAGGCAAAGCTCTCTGAGAGCAAAGAGACCATATCCCTAGTGCCAAGAAATCAGAAACGTTTTGACTTTGCAGCATCATGGTACCCAAGCGCCATGCAGGTGTGTTTATGAAGACAGGCAGATGAAGAAAAAGATGGTATGATTCCACTTTTATGCGTGAGGAACTCTGGAGAGAGACAATTAGCCCAGTTACACATGTGAAATGAAACCTGTTTTCCTAATGGGTTTAACTAGCTGTCTACCCTTGGGTCAGCTGCTCCACATCACGCCTTGGAAGTCAACAGGCTTGGTGGAAGCAAAGCCTCAGGGCTGACAGCCTTTCCCCAGGAAGGACGTGTGCTGAATGTGTCCACCTCCAGACTGCGCTCGGATAAAACGTGAGCTGGCTGATGCTGGCAGCACACGCAGGAAAGGCAGGCTCTCCGGTGGCCCCGCACATGCCACCTCGTGGCTGCAGCCTGTGCCCAGCACTTTGCACTGTGGCCGGAGGATGCCGGAAGAGGGGGCCGGTAGGATGACAGCTACCCCTGCCAGCCATGCAGGAAGGAAGCCGTAAACCGGCACTGAGTGAGACGCCGATGGACATCAGAGACAGACCGATGCAGGACACCCAGCACTGAACCATCTCCCTCCCAGAGCTGCTCCACCTGCCAAAGCCAGCCTGACCCAGAAGGTGCCAGCTGAAATCCTATATCTCGAGCAATGCAAGAAGGTGAACTGAGCCGCTCGTGGGCTGAAAGATAAATGCATCCACGGGCGCAGAAGAGACAGAAGCGTGGATTATCCTGGCCTACTGCAGCTCCACAAAACAAACTGTCCCCACTGAATCTTGCAAACCTGGGTGCAGATGCTGGGGGTTGACACACACAGCTGGAAATCCTACAGCATGTCCAAAAGGATCCCTGAAGGTCAAACAGCAAAGCACGTGGTAGAGAAACTTCCATCCTCTGATCCTTCTCATACTCAGCTTTATTTTCTTGAGACCCTCTCTTGTTGCAGCCCTCCTGCCATGAGCTGCTGCCCCAGCGGCGCACAAACTACAAAAGCAAGAGGCTGTGCCTTTCAACCCTGATGTTGAAACAGCCTCGCTACCGCAGTGGTTATGATGGGGGCAAGCTTTCCAAAGCTGGACAAGGTCTGGAAAGGCCTCCGTTCACAAGCTCTGATGGGACAGCTGGCTCCAGTCTGCCAACAAGGGTCAAGCATGAGCACTGCAGCTGATTTTACAAACCACGGGAGTCACACCAGATCATTAGAGTTGGGAACCGGTGGGCATAAAAGCAGCGTGCTCCTGCTGCAACGATCACACCGAGACCTGGCCAAAAAAGCAGAGGTAAAAACGCTTTCAAAAGAAAAAGCAGAACAGGCACTACTGCAGCTGCAGGCTTCTCATCTCCACTAACTCTCTGGGTTTTTAAAACCCTCTGTCACTATAGATGGACAACAGCTAACTCATCAGTGTCATGGGTCTGTTAAGCAACCCGGACGTAACTAATTACTTCAGCAGCGGGTGCCCTCTCAGGTATTCAGAACAACATGTGCCATGTGAGTGAAGCCTCCCAGCGCACCCGGCACCTCTGGCAACATGCCACCCTTTGCTCTGAGACCTTCCCCACCTATGGTGGTTCAAGATCCAGAAGCAAATTTAACCAGCAGGACTTTTTGCCTCTTCCCATCTTCTCTTCTGGATGAGAAAGCCAGTGAAGAAGGATGAGCAAGACTAGCAGCACTAAGAAGACCATGATAAAAGTATGCGTAACCAATGTGCTTTTTCTTGGAGGACTGCAAGCATCGAAATAATTCATGCACACCACAGCAGAGTGATATAAGGGAATCAGTTTATGCACCACTGAGATGTATTCGTCGTTGGGGGGAAGTACAACAGCTGTTTAGCCATGTACAGTAGCAGCATGTAACGATTTTATGCTAAGAATGCCTGAATTAATTGGACCTTTGGGGGAATTGAGGAAGGCAGAGTGTAATTACTTCAGCTGGAATTTATCCAGCCTGAAAAAAACAGCTTATTCCTGGAAAAAAATTATTATGGTAACTTCCATAAAGAAACCCATTGTCCAAAAACACCCAGAATGCTGGGTTGACATTTCCTATTAAAAGCTTACCCAGTGCTGCAAAGAAATAGGCCAAATTCACTTTTCAAAGACAAGATAATTTCAAGGGGTTAATCTCATGCAGGCAGGGCTGATCAGTGGAAGATGTAAATCAATATACACCAATTGACTTTATCAGAGGAACAGAGCTGCTTATACTGATTTATAAATGCTGCAGGTCTGGCTAAGGTATGTTTATTAGTTTGTTTACAACATTAGATGGTTATTTAAAATTAAAAAAAAAAAAGCACTAGTTTTTTCATTCCTTTAGCTACCCTGAAGGCAGCTGTCATGTTGTGGATGCTCAGAAGCCTACTGAGAAGTGACCTAGAGTTAATGTCAGACCATGAGCTACTGAGCAGGCCCACATCTCAATCACTCAGCAAATTTTGCACCAGATGCGATTGGTTTCTTATTTAAATTGAGTCAGCTAAAGAAATATTAAGGTAATGGATGAAGTTAAGCCACTATTAGGCTGAAAGAAGAATATCATTCAAAAATTTAACGAGTACAAACCAGGTAAGTGAGGCAAGCTGAATTGATCATGCTTTTGTGTTTAGACAAGGAGAAATATGCCCAACCTCAGTCCTGAGACTTTCTTTTCAGTAGTAGGGTGTCTACAGATGACTCATCTGAAGCACATGGTGTTTCAGTTATCTACTGTCTATGGAAACCTATGTAAATCATGAGCTGTCTGAGCTCCACATACTGTTCAGCAGCCCATCAGCCGCCTGGCAGGCGCAGACAAGACAAGCTGATGCCGATCGTCCTAGCAAAGCCACCTGGGATCTGATGCAGCTTGTGTGGTGCTGACCTACCAGCCCTGGGGTCTTGTCGCCTTGTTCGGAAATGAATTCAATTGCAAAGAGCAATTTAGGGCATGCCCTCACTGGAGGAGGCTCTGCTGTTAGGAAACAAGAGGCCATCTTCCAGGACAGAGCGTCCTACATCTAAGATGAGTGAGACATTTTTATTATTAGAAAGCTACAATATACCTTTGCAAGCTTCCACCAGACCCTTTTACATTTGCTCTGTCAAACGGAAACCGTGATATAATTCATACTGGGTTTTTTTGTGATATGCTTTTCACAAGCACAAATCTGACAATTATAAGCTTTATTAAAAAACAAAGCAAAATTTGCAAAGAGAATACTAGAATTTTTCTTGCTTATTCACACACATTCATATACAGACCAAGGTGAGCATGGGACAATCTTTAAGAGATTATGTACCTACAGATAGTTGGAATTCATCGAAACTTTCAGGTTACATCAATGAATTACAGTTTTGTTTGGTTAATGAAAGCTGGGTGTCCCATTCATCACTTCAGATCTTGGATGTACATTTAGGAATTTGATCCAGTTAATGTGTACTTAAGCTTTGATCCAGTAAAAATCTCCCTGGGACATATGGATTGACAAAGCTGATGACACTGTCCCAAAATTGGCTCTGTAGTGACAGTGGGCAGCTGTTACACAACTCAACGCTGAAAGCTGATCTCGTTTCATCTGCAGGCAGCCAGGGAATTGCCTGCCCCCCAAACGTTTCAGCAGAAAGAAAGAGGGTTCCCAGCCAAAGGAAATGAGAAGTTGATAGGCATAAAAAGAGGCATCAGCTCAAATGCCACAGAGGGTGATGGAATGGCACAGCTCTGCTCTCATAAGAGGCTTAGTGCTTTCTTCCCAAAGCTAACTTTCACACAAGGGACCATCTCGGCTCACTCTGAAGAAGAAATGAAGTGTTTAAAGGCATTTCAGGAATACCAGAACAAATTCAGTGCTAACATGAAGGGGGAAAGAGCTACCACCAGCAAAACATTCGCTCTGCCAGCGCAGTCATACTGCTGTATTTCATTCCTTTTCCCTAAGTACAGTTGAGACATATTCCAGAAATATAAATCTTGCAGGAAGATAGAGAAATCATCTCAACACCCCTTCCTCTACCAAGCCTGCTAGGAAAGAATGAAAATAAATGGAAGTTCAAAGCCAGGTTCTGCAGCACCAGTGGTTGCACGGACTAGAAATGCACAGCTACGATCACGGAGGTAACCTTAGCTCAGCTCTGTCTAGTACGAGCAGTATTCCAGACTCGGGGCTAAATATACGATGAGAGAAACTGCCACAGCACACCCCTCTGACATGCTACACCAGCTACTGTCTCAGATAATTGCCAGTTGTGAGAACAGGCATCATCCAAAGAGGAAGGACGATACACGCCTCTTCCACCCACCCAGAGTAGGAGAAGGGATTTAATTTCTCCTGAAGCTATAATGGTCTTGTCTACAAATCAGGGAAACTCAGATACTGGTCTCCTGAGGTTATTAGCAAAATGTCCATTAAATTCAACAGGATCAGGACAGGGCCTTTGATCACAGCTGATGGATCTGTCAAATAAACTTTGCTGCGAATTTTTTTATCCTGTCTTTGTCCCACTGCCTGATTACATGTGTTGCAGCTAGCACCTGGGTAGGAACTGTGGAAAAGACCCTGCCAGGGACACAGAGTCTGAATGAATGCTAAAATATCATTAGAAACTTGGTTTGGTGAAGACAGCAATCCTGCAACAAGCCATGGGATAACATGGCAGCTGCTGGCTTCCCTTGGGCAGAACAGGGTGGGATTTAGGACAGGGATTTACAATAGGAACCAGTTCCCTTTCTAGAGAAATACGATCATACTCTCCAGTTCAAGCCCAAGGATTACATGCCTCATGGCCTGTTTCCAGCATGTTTAGCAGGAGACTGTGCTCTCCCCGAGATAGCCTTGCCCCTGAAGGGAGCCAGGAGTACGGAACAAACCGAATGCAACTGTCTGGGACCTGGAGGCAAGATAGTACCTAGCAATCAAAGATGCGTATTTGGTGAGAGTCTGAAAATGGCAAAGCTGCATAGTTAGGTACAATGCACTGTTCGGTGTTTCTGCTGGAGCTGAGCAAGCCTGTGCAGAGAAATATGTAGCACAGTGGGTTGTGGTCACTTGGAGTTTAGACCTAGCTCACCCACAAGACCTTGCCTAGGCTCATGGGCCCATGAAGATTTTCTGCTCTGGAAAATCAGCAGTAGACATCAGGTCAGCTTCAGTGGCCAGACAGAGTCTCAGGCACTGTGACATGCCCATCTGTTAACCCACCAAAGCACAAAGGACATGTAAGTTTACATCTTGGGGGGGTCTTACGCACACAGCATCCTTAGAAACCACCCCATATTCTTGGAAACAGCTATTTAAAGTTGAAAAAAGAAATCCAACCAGCTGATGGTTTTGAAAGGAGTAACAATTGCAGCTCTGCCAGCTGTACCCAGCAGTTGACATGAGTGCCCCTGGTAGACAATTTTACTATTCTGGCAGGCTGAGCTCAGCTGAGGGAGGAGTGCGCCAGGTAGGAGTTAGCACAGCAGTGCCAGTGACCTCAGGAGGCCACAATGAAATGCTCAGAGGATCGGCCAGAAAAGGACAACGGCACAAATTGCATCAGTGCAGCACAGACTGCTTATATAAAGCTACTCCTCAGAAAAAAGGTCTAGAAGTCCCCTGCTTAATAGGGTCCTCAGAGGCTTTCGGCAGAGAGCACAGGGACAGCTCCTCGTCGGGAAGAAATCGAAGCTGGTAGCGCTGAGCCAGTTTACACCTGCGAGGAGTCTGGCCTCGTCAGTCGAGAGCACATTTTGTCACGCAGCTATGTCAGAAGCATCTGCTGGGGAGAAGCGCGCAGTGTGCATTTCAGAAGCAATTGTGTTCAGCCCTTGCTGCCTCCTGGCTGTCAGCACTCCGCTTCAACAGAGCTGCGGGGCGCTGCAGCTACCCTCTGCTCCGCGATGCCTTCAGACTCTGGAAGTGGGTCACCAGCGTCCCAGCGTCCAGCCACGGAGGAAATCATCAAGAGCCTTAAGGATTAGGAGGGGGAGGGCAGATAGCTATGGCAAACGAAGTCACGTTTGATGTTCGCTGTAGCTGCTTGCATCCAAAAAGGGTCAGAGAGGACTGGGAAGGAAAAGCTTACACACTGCCAGCCTGCAACAAGGGATAAAAATCGTAATGCGTGTGGCTTCGTGGAGCCTCCACTGCACAGCTCTGTTGCCATGAAACAGGGGAAATGTTCCCATTTCTGCTCATGTAGAATTGCTGGGGGTGGAGGGGCGTGAGGCAAAAATTACACACAATTAGGTGCTGAGAAATGCAAATTGATAATCTCACTAATGTTTTGAGTTTTCATTTCCTATGAGTGAAGACAAGAATCCTAGACAAGAATCTAGGGATTCTAGTTTGGGACAGCATTTTAGGAAGAAAAGCATGAAAACGCTCCCCTTCATCCACAAAGATAATCTATACACCTCTGAGCAGGTGGCTCTGAGCAGATGACTTGTAGTGAGGCATCCCTAGCTTTAGCCATTTCTCCAACGAAATTGTTCTGTATGCAAATCCACAACCCTATTTCAACCAAATGTGGAAGAAAAATTAATCTCTGAGGCTTTAACCTAAGTTTCTAATGGTGTTTGAAAACAGGGAACTGGCTAGTATCCCCACAGAGGAAAAAGAAAAGATATTAGGTGCTCGAACATTAATTTCCAAGAGACCTTCCCAATTAATTCTAATGCTGATGGAAGTGCCTGACCACAGTCACCTGGAGAACTGTACCCTGCTGAAAACCACACAGAGAATTTCACTGCTGCCGCGGTGCCGCCCTATTCCCCCAGCGAGACCTTCCAGCTCATGTTCTTCGCTCTCCTCTCCTGTCCAAAGCCCCAATTCGCTTTCCAAGATGCGCAATCCCTTGCTACATAAGGTCCAATCTGCTGTCTTTGCTGTCATCCACTCACTCTTGATTTGGGGTCAAATTTAAATATTTCACCCTCACAGCTATACTTTGTAAACATGAGGCTGTGCAGAGGCAGTGAGGGAAGGTAAAATTCTCCTGCACATGTTTTCCCATTAGGACAGATCCTGGAGCAGAGATGACCAGGTTGCTTCTGGGTTCACTGTCAACCCATGTCTCTGCTCTGGTCCAGACTACATCTGAGACTCCTGCAGCATCCTAAAGACAAACTGTGTTTGTGCAGTTGTTGAGCAGGGTCAAGCTTAACATTTGAAAGCTAATGTGGAAGGGAAGGACACTCCTGCCTGCCATTCGAGGGACGTAGGGCTCTTTTCTGATTCTCTTAGGCTGTGTGTGGGATCCTGCAAAACCCCTGGAGTTGCACATCCACCAGTGTTTCCCATGGTCACACATGCAGGGATCATAGGGGTAGCGTGAGGTTTGGTTCCTCAACGTCCACCAAGATGCCAAAACAGACGACACTGATAACTGGGTGCACTCAGCACTCACAGTG
Source organism: Aptenodytes forsteri (assembly GCF_000699145.1). Taxonomy (NCBI): domain Eukaryota; kingdom Metazoa; phylum Chordata; class Aves; order Sphenisciformes; family Spheniscidae; genus Aptenodytes; species Aptenodytes forsteri. Next base: position 1,226,004 of record NW_008796051.1, on the reverse strand, counting down.
CTCGGTCTGCAAGCACCCCAGATGGCTCTGCTGGACAACTCACAAACGAGGGTGCCTGGACATGAATCTGTTCCTAGCGCTTACAAGGCCACCTTCAGTTTTCAAAGCCTCTGGACTTGTGCTAAGGTAATGTCTGAGAACAAATGACATGACACAAAAAGTCAGAAGGAAGCAAGTGTTTTGCCTTGATAAAATTAGAGCACTCTTCAGCAAAATTGTCTGGGCTTTTTGTGGCTAGGAACTCAAAATGTCTATTGAAGTTCCTGCTATTTGCCCCACAAATTGATCTAATGAATCGCCTGTGAAATAAGCCATTAGAAAAGCCTTTGTTAATTTGTACCAAAGTAAATGGTTATCTAAAATAGACACCACAGGGAGGTTCTTAATTAGTCTGTTGTCAGCTGGGACTGGAAATGCTTGTGGCAGCACAAGGCTGGTTAATTACTCATCTTGCCACATTGCAGCTTCCTGTCAAAGCACAAGGTACTTCTTGGCATACACCAATGGTTGGTTGCTCCTTTTCAGAGACCATGAGAGCAGCAGACGAGGGTCCCAGACTGACCTGCGCTCACTCTCCGTAGGGAGATGGGTTGAGGGGGTGTCCAAGCCAAGCGTCTGTGCCTGGCATGAGCCGCCTGTCTAGACGAGCAGTCTTTGCTGTCCACAACCTGTGGCAGCATCCTGAATGGAAAATGAAAATGAGTCTCGGGAAGTGGGCATTTGGGATCAACTGGAAGCCCAAGAATGTGGTTACCTAAGGGTCCTTAGCCTGGGTCAGAATGGCACTGCACGAGCTGTGCCCATCTGCTTGCGGTGTGGCAGTTGGGAAGGGGGGAGCACACCAGCTCCTCCTTTAGCAGCATCTTCACCCGCAGGTCTTGGGGCTGGACCTCTGATAGCTGTCCTGCTTGTAACAGGGCTTCTGGGAGTGGGGATGTGAAAGCCCAGCTGAAGAGGCAGGGCTCACAAGTGCGGTACACTGGGGACCCAAAACGCCACCAGAGTCTGCAGAAAAGGCCTGTGCTTTGCAGGAAAGAGAAAAAAGCCTGTTATAAAACTTCTGTTACCGCGCCTTCCCTACCACCACACCAGTGAAAGATGTATTCTTTGGCAGAAGTGAATTAAAAAATTTTGCACACATGTATTGCACAATACCTCGCAGCAGCCTGCAGAGTGACAAAGGAACCTGACATGTGGCTGAAGCACCTTCTTTGTAGGCTGGAGATCCCTCGATGGGAGGACATACGGCACCTTACGCCTGATGCTGGATGTAGAGATGGAGCCTCACCAGCAGGTGGCTTGTGATGGGCTGGGAAGGGCCAGCAATAGTAAATGCACTGGGTAAATAGTCACTGGTGCCCTCCAAACCCAGCAGCAAGGTTAAGCCCATCTGTGGGCGATGGTGAGCAACATCCTTGTCCGAAGGGAATTGCCCTGGGTGGTCCAGGCTGCCTCTGCGTCAGGCAGAGTGCAGGGGAGGCGAGGGTGGGCAAGGGGCCAGGTTTGGCTGTTTTGAGCCTGTACTCAGGGGCTTGGTTTGCACCAACCCCTTGCTCTCTGGCTGAAGACCTTCCTGTGCTCTGCTCCTCCTCCACAACATATGTAGCTGTTTTTACAGCATCCTTCCCAATTTCTTCAGAGACACAGGTCTGTTCTACAGAGAGGGAGTGAATTAGCAGTGTATTTACACCCACGCTTGCAATCAGGAGCCATTTGATATCCGCTGATATTAGCATCCAAGGGTTTTACCCGCTCTAAGTATTGCAATAAAAACTTTAACATCCCGCCGCCTCCCCCCCCCCTCTCCCTGGGCCCT
>NW_008796051.1:1222301-1223967 GCF_000699145.1 Aptenodytes forsteri | reverse complement strand
TCCCGCCGCCTCCCCCCCCCCCTCTCCCTGGGCACTGAATGCCTTTGAAATACAAGAACAGCCTATTACACTGAAAGGTGTGTAACACTGGCAAAGTCCTCCCCCATCACCATCCTTCACCCTTTGTGGTTACACATTTCCTCATCTAGTAGACACTGTAATGTATTTTATGCCTAAATCATTCACACAACTGTGCTCCCAGCACAACGAACACATAACCCTACCTTTAAATACTGCTCCCTGACACCGCGCAGTACAGTGACTGGCTCATGGTCATCATCATCTCACCATCTGCGATGGCTTAGTCAGTTAATGGATACTGTGAGTACAGCTTCAGGAAAAGGCAGTGAGTCCAGAGAAAGGAAATATTAAAATCTGTGAAGCTGCCCCTGTAACTGCCCAATTAGTCAGTAGGGCACTAAGGTCAATCAGGTACACATTTAGCCACTGTTGAGGCAACAAGGGCTCTTATGAGTCGTGCCTGTACAAGTTAGCTCTTTATTTCTAGACAGCCGGTGGCATGCAAGGACCATGGTGATGCGCAGGCATTTTCCTTTGGACAACAGAACGTATCCCGATTTTTCCCCACTCAATCACAGAGACCTTACGGCTGCTACCCCTTTCCAACCCTTTGGTGCATTATCCAGGGAGGAAAACAATAACATCTTCCTAACAACCATTTCCTCTCCTCCTTTCCCCCCAAATCCTCACGGCTGTACCTGTGGGTACGAACTTGAACAGCGTTTCCTCTGCAGGCAGTCTCCAGCAGCTCACAGTGTGGGAGGGAAGCCTGGACAGACTTCCGTCACTCCCTGACCTCGATCTCTAGTGCACCTGAAGGCCAAATGCAAAAAGGGGAATTGCACAGCAAGTACACGCTGTAGGTTTGATCCCCGGCTGCCCTGACTGCCAGCTCTGGGTATCACTCACCAGGACAGCGGAGCTGACGGATACCTGTCTCGTAGCACATCACTCTCTCCTGGGACTTCAGAGAGGCCTGAAAGCTCTTCACAGTGGCCACCACCAGCAGCTAGCTGGGCTGAGGTGAGATGTGTCCTCTGAGGAACCTCTGTGGCCCCACAGTTGCTGGAGGGCATTGCTGGAGGAAACACCTCTGAGACACTTGGCTAGTGGGGCTGCGGTGGGTGAAGCAGCAGGTATCCCCCAAAGGCAGTGGGAAGGGGAGCTGCCAGGGAAATGCCCCGAGAGCTGGGGAGCCACCATGAGACTGCAGCAAGCAGCTCTGGTGCCTCTAGCCACGTGATGGCAGGCAGTCCCAGTGGAGCAGACAGGGGAGGCAAGCCATCAGCATTTGACTGGTATCAGACAGGCTGCCTCCTGAAAAAAACAGATTACCTGTTATTCAGGGACACAGCTGCCCTGTGCCTTGTGTCACATTGCACTCCTACCTCCAGACAGCTCCTGGTGCACCAAGCAGGTTTCACCCACTTCAGAGAGAGCTGCTTACATCCCCTTCTCCAGCAAAACATGCCTTGCCCTTCTCCTCCATCCAGTGCCCCTGCACAGTGATGAGGGACTGCTCAGCCCATGCACGCACACCTGCTCACACTCATCCGTCATTTTCTCTGCCATTACAGAATCACAGAGTGGTGCATGTTGGAAGGGACCTCTGGAGGTCATCTTGTCCAACACCCCGCTCAAGCAG
>NW_008796051.1:1215669-1222241 GCF_000699145.1 Aptenodytes forsteri | reverse complement strand
TCCCTGGACAACCTGTGCCAGTGCTCAGTCACCCTCACAGTAAAAAAGTGTTTCCTGATGTTCACAGGGAACCTCCTGTGTTTCAGTTTGTGCCCACTGCATCTGGTCCTGTCACTGGGCACCACTGTAAAGAGCCTGGCTCTGTCTTCTTTGCACCCTCCCTGCAGGTATTTATATACATTAACAAGATCCCCTGAGCCTTCTCTTCTTCAGGCTGAACAGTCCCAGCTCTCTTAGCCTTTCCTCATAGGAGAGGTGCTCCAGTCCCTGAATGATCTTAATGACCCTTCAGTGGACTCTCTCCAGTATGTCCATGTCTCTGCTGTACTGAGGAGCCCAGAACTGGACACAGTACTCCAGGTGTGGCCTCACCAGTGCTGAGCAGAGGTGAAGGATCAGCTCCCTCAACCTCCTGGCAACGCTCCTAATGCAGCCCAGGATACCATTCGCCGCCTTTGCCACAAGGGCACACTGCTGGCTCATGTTCAACTTGGTGCCCACCAGGTCCCTCAGGTCCTGTTCTGCCAAGCTACTGTCCAGCTGGGCCGCCCCCAGCATATATTAGTGTCTGGGGTTGTTCTTCCCCAGGTGCAGGACTTCGCACTTCCCCTTGTTGAATTTCATCAGGTTCCTGTCAGCCCATTTCTCCAGCCTGCTGAGGTCCCTCTGGACGGCAGCATGACCCTCTGTTATCAGCCACTCCTCCCAGTTCTGTGTCATCTGCAAAATTCCTGAGGGTGTGCTCTGCCTTATCACCCAGATCGTTAATGAAGGTGTTGAAGGACCCAGTATTGACCCCTGGGGTATACTGCTAGTCACTGGTGTCCAACTAGATGTTGTGCCACTGATCACCACCCTTTGGGTCTGCCCATTCAGCCAGTTTTCAATCCACCTCACTGTCTGCTCACCCAACCCATACATCAACAGCTTCTCTATGAGGACTTTATGGGAGACAGTGTCAAAGGCCTTACTGAAGTCCAGGTAGAGAATATCCACTGCTCTCCCCTCATCTACCAGGTCAGTCATTTCATTGTAGAAGGTTATCAGGTTGGTCAAGCATGACTTCGCCTTTGTGAATCCATGCTGACTGCTCCTGATTATTTTCTTGTCATTCACATGCCTGGAAATGGTTTCCAGGATTAGCTGCTACATCTTGGCGAAGATGCAGATGTGGACGTGGCACAAAGTAATCAGAGGGCAGGCAATCAGGACTGTTACGACAAAGATTTCACTGTTTCTTTCACATCCACAGCATGGGATGATTTTTTAAAAAGAGGTATTTGCATTGTTTAAATGAGCTATAGACAAGGGATTTGATGGTAACAAATTATTTTTATTTGCTTCAAGCTGGCTTGGGAAGTTCCAGTCTTCCAGAGCCTGCAAGTAACATGAATTGCTGGTACTCTTTTGATCAGTTCCCTTAGTTTTTTTACTAACTTTTCCTAAACAGGCAGGAAGGGTGTCAGCAAGCTTCCCAGAGAGAATTAGTCATTTCAAGTGCCCTAATATGTGGTCATTTCTACATGATTATGCTTAAAACTGTTTTAAAGGTGTTTCAGCACATCCGAAATCATTAGCTTCTTCTGTAGAGTTAGGTCAAGACAACCTGACATGGCTTATTTTCCCTCTCTCTCTCTCCACAGGTGAGAGACTCCAATTAGAGACCCCTTTTAAGAAGTGTGGGCTTCAGTTTGCTGTGTTCTTTGGGACAAAGCAAGATACCTATTATTCACCATTATGCATAACACACAGTACTTGTGGGTGAATCCCCTGAGATTATTGCATCTTTTGTCTGAGTACTTCTAGATAGAAGAAATAAAGTATATTTAATCAGATGTATCCTAAAGGGAAAAAGCATACCAGGCAGAATGATGCAGATAGACAAAGTTTCCATTGAATTATATGGGCAGGGTTTTGCTCCAATGGTGCAAATTTACTATCTGATGCTGTGACTCATACAACAACAGCCTGTACCTGTTCCACAGCAGCCCTGCTGAAGTCCACAGGGTCACTGCCAGACTGGTGCATGACTCATTACCAGGGTCTCTGAATCCCGCTCCTGGGCTCCTGGTGTGATGGCTCGGTGGCAAAGCAAAAGCCCTTCAGGCATCTGCTACTTCCCTTTTGCCACTTGTTTCTTGATCAGACTCTCTCATCAGCAGAGTCCTTCCACATCTGACCTACGGGCAATTCGCCAGCAAGCAGCCGTCAAGCACAAATGATTGCCTGCAAAGATCAAGACCCAGGGGCATTAGTGAACATCCAGGATCCAAAAATCCTCCCTCAGGTTAACTTCTTGTGCTTGAGGACATGAAGAGACAGAGAACTGCCTGGGGCTTTGGGAGTGGTTAGGATGGATGGAAGAGCCACTCTAAAAAATATAAATAAGGTAATTTTGGTATGTGGAGCTGGGTGAACAACAAGCTTTTTCAAGTGGGAAAAAAAATCTCTAAATTGAGGCATCTGAGAATCACTGCACACATTTGCACAGCACAAAGAAATTAGCAAGTATTTTCTTTTGTGGATGCGGCCAAGAAAACACGATGTTAAAGAAGGCTTGGAGATGGATGTGGCATTCAGCACCCATCTCCAGCAAGGAGTATTTGCCATAGATAGCAAACTGGAAGGACTTTGTGAAGCAACTCTTGAGCAGGTTTGAAGTGCCAGTGACCTCAGCAGAATGACAGCAGTCTACTCAAGCTAATGGGATGGATCAAACCTGTGCACAAGAGCACTGTTGTAAAAGCTTGAAACTTGAGCTTCCCAACCCACACAGAACTTGTCAGCAAAACAAGTCCTGTGTTTCATATCCAAATTATAGGTAGGACTTACATGATCCCACACTCAGAAGCGGTATCAAATTGTGTCAAGTTTTAGCATTGCCACAGAGCTTGGGACGTGGAAAGGGGAGTCTAATTTTACCTGTGATATTACTAAGGACTTGTGGAGTCTTGGTATGGTATGGCTGAGATGTTATACATAGACCAGCTGCCAATTGTAACATATTAATTCAAAACTGCACCACTCAGATGTGTCTCCCTTTAGGATGCTAAAAAACATGCTACACACACTTTTCCATGGGTTTTACAGTACTGCCTGGTCAGAGAAAGGCTTTGCTTTTACACAAAGCCACTGACTGAAGTGGACAATCAGATCTGCAAAACAAAAGATTCAGAGAAGGGTTTAAGAAAGCAGTGCCAGGAAAACTTAGATCTAACTGTCACTCAGCTGGTACCCTTTTCACCACATCCATCTTGGTCCATTCTTTTCTGATCTGTACCATCAAACCTACATAAAAACAGAAATGATGTAGCCCGTCTAAAGTTGTTTATCTAGATAGCTGTTTTGGTTGCTCTGTGGTAATTAAGAAATAGCCTGCCATTGAGCTAAAACATTAGTAACAGTAACAACCCAGATTGGCTGATTCTTGATATTTTAGCATCAATACAACTGGTCAGCAAATGCAGGCTAGAGGACATTTGCATTGTTGAGGTGACAAGTGCTAAAAGTAGCGGAGATAAAAAAGACCATGGGGTCATCTCTATCTGAGGGACCCGACCCTTTTGAAAGGACGAGTTATTCCTATATAGATGCATTGGGCTCAGACCACTGTGTGAGACCAGGGCTGCTGAAGACTCTCAGATCTTTGACATGTTAAAGTTCCCACCTTCCTAGCTAATGTTCAACAGTGTTTTACTCATTTGGGGCCATTCAAAATTATATATTTTATATTTGATGGATCAAGATGATAAAGAAGGGGGTTGAGCCCTTTTGGGCACTCGCGATATTTAACACGACTAACACTACAATAGTCACTGCACTTTGAATTAGCTCTTTATTTTAAATCTCTATTTTCAATTTGAAGTCAGCTCTACTTTGCAGTTTTCCAGCTTCCACAACAAGGCCATAAGGAGCTGGGGTAGGTGACACCTCTGTAGCTGCTTTCAACCTGAGTCATGCTTACATATTTTACCAACAGTGGCCACTACTTTTAGTTATGAATTTCAAACAGTGAGAGGATGGCATACACTACCTGATTATCAGTTACACTGAACTGTTACGTGGGACAGGAAAAGGGTTTTGTATCTAACTGAATATATAAGGGAAATGCATGGTGAGCAAGCTGAAATTAGTGTCCCAGCCCAGAACATACCAGCGTACCATTTAATATCCCTATTTATGCGTGACACATGACTCGTGTCCAATACCTGCATTCTGCCTACCCTGGTAAGGGGTGTCCGTTCACAGCCTTCTCTTCACGAATCCTAGATCTTCCCAAAAGTCTTTTCCAGACAGTAATCCAATTAGACCAGTCCTAAAAGAGCTGACAAAATCACACTGTAGAATAAGAACACATTTTTTTCCCTAAATTTGGCTCTAATTTTGCTTTGAGTAAACAGTCTAAGTTATGGGTAATAGCAATCGTTAAATTAAATTAAAGGTCGTTAATCACCATCATCATCTGTTCAATTAATACTTTGGATTTTCAGTCACTGCACTAGCTAATCCAAACCTTTTGTGTAAGGCACCACAACGGACACGTGCTTCACCTCAAAGGAGTCATTTTTTTTCTCTAGTTATGAACAGGATAGACAATTCAACCATTTGCATTGTTGCTCAATTGTGTAAGTGGATACTTGCTGATCTCTTGATTTTTAGCTTGGAAAGACAATTTTAACAATTGTAGCATGCTTTCTTGGAACAGAGTGGTTGGTTTCCCTTTTCTATCCCCCCAGGAAGCATACAATCTTCATACTGTTAGTCTTGGAAACCACCAACAAAGGGACAAATTGGAGGCATTTAGTTCCACTTTTGTCCTGACATTTTCTGTAAGTATTTTCGTGCCCACTAACAGCTTTCCGTTCCAAAGTAGATGTTCTCTCTTCCATCTCAGTAACCCTGTCGCTTAAATTTGAAGGGCCATTTTTATTCCTGTTAGATCTTCTGACATGTACTGCAGTTCTTACAGTATTTTTTCCCCTCCACTGATGCCACTAATGACATTTACATTTCTGTGTCATCTACTAATGCAGTTTTCCTTTCTCTGAAGGACTGTTGATGAATACAGCTACAGCTAATTGCTATTCCCAAGCAACATAGTTTGTTTTTCAGCAAAAGACCAATTTCCAACCCAACAGGAAATCTTAAGACTATTCAAATGTATGAGGGGAGGTGAAGGAAGGTGTGGGAGCATTATTTACCAACATAACCCTGCTTATAACATAACCTTTACAATATTTTAGCTATGTGGGACAGACTGGCTGAAGGTTAACCATTTCCCTTCATCCAGAATTTAGCAGAGGGGTAAAAAAGGCTTTATTCATTCTAATGTGAGGACATAAAAGCTGTGTATCTGAATAACAGCAGATGGAAACAAGCAGTAAATTCCCACTCCAGAAAATACAAGCCGAGAAGCTACAGTCATTGCTCACCCTGCTAAATCCTGCACAGTGACAAAAGTGGAAGTTAACTTGTGCTGAAATCTAACTGGAAGGTTTTGATTTTTAAGTCTTTCAGTCAAGATGGAGGGTATTCCTAACAGAGTCCAAATTATTCATGTTTCAGCCCACTCAGCAACAGGTGAGAGGCTCAACGTGGATTTTACTGGGCACGTTTCTGGAGGACAAGTTCAAACGATGATCATGGTCCATTACAAACTTAATCTCAAAACGAGGCCATTGCCACCAACTTAAACACCTCTCCCCAGTATGTGTAATTCTGCTCCCACACTTACTCTTCCTACAAATTAAGACAGCAAAGGCTATCACTTGACACCTTCTTTATGAACAAACTGTCCTGTAAGGCAGGAGTTGTGCCCATTAATGAGAGGGCATTCTCGAGTTTGCTCTCTGCAAGGTAACTTGGAAATCTACAACATAGAGGTGCTTTGTTCATGTTGTACTGTAGGGAGGATGAATAAAAACCAGGCCTTTTCATGGCTGAAAGATGAGGGGTGTTTGGGTGTTTTCTAAAACCGCTTCTCTGAGCTTTCCAAATTTCTAGCATGAGGAAAAGGAATCATGTTAATGGGAAAACTTACAGAAACCACGGTTTCACAATTTAGTTCAGAATGTCCTATTTTATTCTCCTAATTCCCTTGGACACTTTCTGGTATCACTCCTTTTTATCTCCCAGTATCTCTGCCCCAGGTGAAAGCACTTACTCCTTTATGTCACTGGCACATTAAGTGTTGAAGCAACCTGCCTGAAAATGCTGCTGCTCATAAGGCTCCTCCGGCTTTTCCACATTCCCACACATTTCAGATTCTTTCCTGTATTCATTCAGACGGTGGGGCTTACTTTAAATTACCATCACCCATGTAGCCATATGTTTGGGTTAATACCTAGACTGTAGTCTTCATTGCACTGGCCTGATTACCTTGTATAAACAATGCACGCCTTACGACGACTGCGCCCTTGAAGAAGACGACTGATAAAAGGGGAACGTCCTGCCCTAGAAGGCGTCAGAGGCTAGATGATTGCCAAAGAAACAAGAAGTCAGCAAAAAACTGCGGTAACTAGGGGAAAGGTAAAGGCGGCAGGGGGAGATCGCGACCACCGACTCAATGCAAG
>NW_008796051.1:1214886-1215481 GCF_000699145.1 Aptenodytes forsteri | reverse complement strand
TTTGTGCAAACTTCAGATAAATAAATATCTCGGCTCTGTGTGTAAGATTGGCTTATTGTACCCCGGGTACTGGACCCTGCTTGTGGGACAACACCCGTTTGCATCAAAACACAGAGACTGAACATCACCATCACAGCTGATTTATGGCAGGCCTTAGAGACCAAGGGAAATCCTGCGAGATGCATCCCAACAGCTAGATTCATTCTTGGGGTCTTGGGGAGGGGATAACACCGGGAGAGACTTTATCTCTAAGGGCTTCCCCCGGCATGAAATTCAGCAGCAGCACAGCATCTCCGAAAGCCTTGCTTGCTCTCCGCTTGCACCTAACTCGGGAAAGGGGAGTTTGGGGTAGGACCGATCTCTGTCCGGCAGAGGATTTACTCCGCAAATCCCAGCCCCAAAAAGGCAGGGGCTTTGAGGGCGGGGGGCCCCGTGCAGAGGGAGCGCAGACCCGGCTTTCCGAAGGGGGGGCCGGTGCACCCCGGGGAAGGACGCCTGTCGGGGGGTCCAGCGCGGGCTTCCCAGACCCGGTCCCCTCCGCCTGGGAGGGGAAGCCTGCCCGGGGTGGCCGTCAGGTGGGGGGAACCCCCCCGCG
>NW_008796051.1:1204751-1214393 GCF_000699145.1 Aptenodytes forsteri | reverse complement strand
TCCGGCTGCGGCTCCGCCGAGGGGAAGCCGTGCGGTGCCCGCCGTCGGGGGCCTCCGTGCTTCACTGTCCGGGAAACTTCAGGCACTTGCCGGGCAGCATCCACCCCCTGCCCCGAGGGGCCGCTTCGGTGAAGGAAAGTGGTCTCTCGCACACCAGCAGGATGGCGCGGACCATGAGACCCGACGACATCAACCCCCGGACGGGGCTGGTGGTGGCTCTGGTCAGCGTCTTCCTGGTGTTTGGCTTCATGTTCACCGTGTCCGGCATCAAGGGAGAGACCCTGGGGGACATCCCACTGCTGGCCATCGGGCCGGCCATCTGCCTGCCGGGCATCGCCGCCATCGCCCTCACCAGAAAGACCGACGGCTGCACCAAATGGCCCAAGAACAAGTGTCCGTGCTGCAAGCAAGTCAAGGACCGGGATGTCATGGAGCTGCTGAGGACCCCCTCGGACCTGGAGTCTGGCAAGGGGAGTTGCAACGAGCTGGCCAAGAAAGCATACCAGAAGGACAGGAGGGTGCTGCGGGGCGAGGACTCAGTGTCCATCTGCACCACCACCACCACTACCACCACCATGGGAGAGTGCAAGAGCCTCATCAGAAAGGTGGAGCAGGAGGAGATGCTGAGGTACCTGGAGACCTGTTACCCAGAGATGCCGGGGAATGTGTTCGTGGGAGATGGCTCCATGTACAGTGCCTTGGAGAAGAGCTCTTCTCCCACCAGGGACAGTGCTGCTTGCCCTGACATTGAAGACAACATTTTTGTTGCTCCTAAAGACAGTATCATCATCTGCTCTTACAAGGAGAACAGCCCTTATGACAGATACTGTTGTTACATAAACCCTACTGGAGTCAACTCAGACCAGGAGACCATAGTGTGAAAGATGCATACTTTATATATATGTATGTATACAAAAACTACAGCTTCAACTTCTTGATAGGGGATAATATAGCTGACTGCACTGCATGGGACAATCCCGATACTATTACAATTTAACCTGGTATGTGACTGATACTCAAACCTTTTGTGCCTGAAATACTCTTTCTGTAAGTAAACAAGCATGTTTAAAGGTTAAAGAATTCAATTCTTCATTTTGGAAAAAAGAAATTACATTTTAATTTTATTTTCTCCCTTTCCCTCCCTTTTGTTTTCCTGCTGCCTATTGTATCCGAGCCTGTAGACACACTGGCAGGAGGGCAGCAGTGGCTGTAAGCAGAGATTAAGAACTGAATCAAAACTCTGGAGCTGTCTGCAGGAAAGAATGTGGTGCTCTATGGCTGAATGGGTCTTAGCAAAGGCATCACTTCATTTTGGGAGGGATTGAGAGATGTCAGCGTGCACTCCAATAGCTGGCTGATGTTAGGGAGCGTAGAAGTGATTTGTCTTTCTTCCTTCTTCTTTCTGTCAGGATTTTATTTTCCTCTGCTTCAACGAATTGATGTGCTGACCCTGTGGACTCTTCCAAAAGCCGGATAGGCTCAGGGGAGTTTTCAAAGGCTAATCCATCATCAATAGCATGCAAGGTACAGGTTTTAGCTTCATTCCCCACTGGTATTGAGTTCACTAGAATGTTTCTAACACTTTTGGATTTTATAGGCATACTTGACAAGGAGATTACAACATGATCATGACACAGTTCTTGCAGAGACTAGGAGCAGATGTCAGTGGTCTCAGGTCTTAAAGATATATTTCAGTACCTTTAAAGTTGCTTAAGGAATTGACTTCTATGGGTTGTGTTCAGAGCTGGATCTGACTCTTCTGAAAATATCATTTTCATGTGCCTTTTCTAAAATGCCAGATGTTTCTCTACAGGTGGTGAATGGTTACAGTCCACTCAGGGGTCTCAAAGCCGTGCTTCGCTGGGGGGAGGGAACAGAGGACCTGGCTGACAGATGTGTTTGTTCACAGTTTATGGATACATAGCAAGAGAAATATGAACTGAGTAATGAGGATTAACCATTCAAAATCTGAGCCTGCAGCTTTCATACAAAACGCAAATCCTGGCTATTCTGCCCAACAGTAAATTGCATGTTCCATGCTGTGTATAAAAATCTTACCTGGCCTCTACTATGTGGGTAACAGAGATGTGGTATAATAAGATGTGCATGTTAAGCAGCTACTCTAAGGGTTAAGCTCTTAGGGTCATGGTTACTACAGCATAGAGTAATTTGCTAGTGTCTCACGAAGTCCCAGTTCCTATAACTAAATGCTTACAACTCCAAAAAGTTCCTCTGTGATGGAAGTCTTAATAACTGTTCTTACTTAGCTGTTTTCTGTCAACCATAAGTTGCACTGAACAAAATGTATTGAATTACCAGGGTAGGAAAGAAGAATAATGGCCTTTCTTTTGTAGCAAACTGAGATGTTGTGTAGAAAGTGGCAAGGAATTTTCCACTGAAATGAGCTATTCTTTGCTGCCCATGGAATAGTTTGGAAAGTAAATGGAAACTTTATGCATCCACCAGTTTGTTTGTCTGGAAACTTACATCAAATAGTTACAGACAACCAGTCTCTGAAGAGGTTTCCAGAAGGAGGAAATACATTTTTTTACACAAGATAGTTTGGTTTCTTTCAGACCAAACAAGTTGTTAACGCTTTGGCCAGCCTTTGGTGGGGCATCAGGATGCTACTGGGATAAATTCAAAAAATACTAGCTAGTTTGAGTCGGGTAAAGCCTCTCAATAAGTGGTTACAGGCAGCTTTGGTGCTCTGGCATGCAGCAACAGTACTGGGGGAATAAACAAACACTTATACTCTGTACAGCCCAAGTTTTAACCACTGAGCAAAGGAATTCCACAAAAACAGACCATCTCCCTGGTGTGTTCAACTCCCACTTCCACAAAAAAGCACTCTGTTGTTGTCAGGCAGATAGTCTCCTGCAGGCTTAGTCGCTGCAGGACCTTATTCTGCAATGTACAGAGCAGCTTTTTGATAGCTGCTGGGAAGTCTTATTTCATGACCTCTGAAGCCAACAGCTAAAATACTGCTAATGAACATGACAAGGAATAGGGTCTTTCATCGCATTCTGTTCCCAAGGGAAGCAGGCGAGGGTCTCAGCGTGTGCCCATGGGTGCTCAGCACCCCTGGAGATCGGACACACCATGAGAAAACAGGCTACCAGGTAGCTGCATACTGCCTTTGCCGGGGTTGTGAGCAATCGCTTGCCTTGCATAAGAGAGCAAAGCGTCAGCCCGCTGGGAACCTAGATTTGTACAGTTCTGCAAATATATATAGGAAGAGATCAAGTTTTTCCATTTTGTCTAGGATTATATGTTCTCTGTCAAAAGTTATACGAGGTTTTATAAGGCAAGACAGCAAACTCTAGTGACAAATGGAATGGTAAATATATAATTTGAGATACAACCATGCAGATCTGAGTCATGTGCTTTATTCCATTCTTAGTGTAAAAACAAGAGAATGCTCGTATTAAAGCAAAGTTTAATGGGAGTGAAAATTTCCCACAATATAGAAAGAGATATAAAAAAAGTATGTTTAAAACATGATATTTATAGGCAATGTCCTTCCTCCGTTCATTTAGCTGAGGTGATGGAGATGAGAGCTTCTTTCTGTCCCTGCTACCTTTAGAACACCTCTGGTTCTCTCCTCAATGCTACCCTCCAAACAGTGCATGCAGTTGTAGTGGAGCTCTCTTTGTGGGGTTAATGCCTGGTCTCATTGAAGTCAATTGCCACATATTGCATGGTCCTACAGTATGGGTGGCAGGGCATATATTAGCATTTGAAGAAAACCAATGATTTGGACATTGAGAGAAGGTTCCTAAGATATATAAAATGTATTTTTAGAGTAGCATTTGTCATAGTGCTACAGTGGAGTTTACCTTCGTTTAAGAAACAATGTGATACACAGATCAATTGTACACAGGGCAATTTTGTGTTGCTTTGTTTAAATTTCTGTTGTCATAAATAGCATTTTTACGGTCATACAAGCTGATCATTGCAAAGCCTTTAACAGAAAATTGGGAGTTTTAATCAGTGTGCAGTTTGTCCTTCTGGAGCACTAAACAATAGCTGGTCCTGTCTGCTTGGAACCGAACGAGTGGGAGGTGAGCGTGCTCAGGGTGTGCGTCCCTTGGGACCACATGTATTTGTATTCTTGGTCTGCATTCTGCAGAAATGTGGTGCTCTTCCACAGGCAGCTCCTCCCCATCTGATCCAACCTCTCCACAGTCCTGGCTCCAGTAACTATTTATTATGTCGTAATTAGCAGAGTAACAGCCACTATGACCCCCTCTCAGCATTTCTCCTGGTACGTACCAGACTCTTTGCAGAATGAGCTCCTGCTCTTGACCATGGTGGTAGAATCTGACCCTGCATCATCCATCCCATGTAAGCTGTTATGTTGAGACGTCCAACTAAATGGTCAGTTCTTGCAGCACAGGCCTGGGATTTTGCGTATCTATATAATACCTTTCACTGTACTGTACAGGTGCTGTAGAGATGGGTTAGAGATGGGTGACTGTCAGGCCTCAAAGGCACTTCCAGCCTGATTTTCATGAGCATTTAGGGACTGATCTATTTATATGCAGAACACAATCTGCACTCAGAAACCTGAATCTCAACACATTGCCAGTAAAGCCATATTGCAAGAGAATGCAGTTCTGACATGGGAGATTTTCTGAGTCTTGAAAGGTTTCTGTGTAAGTTTCTAATATCAATCATATTAAAACTTGTAGAGGAGTTTCCTAATACGTAGACTAGAGGAGTTTTCTTGACACATTCTTAACACACAGTGTGGGGCATCAGCTGCAAAGCAGCTCATGCTGAGCCCATTCCTACTCTGCAGCCCGTCTGAACATGCAATCCCTACTGGGATGACAGCCGGCAGGTTTGTTACTTCTCTGGTACTATGGGCCCTTTTATGTCTGGTCTTTAGAAACAACGCAGAGAGCAGATCTAGAATTCACTTATAATGCTCTCTGGCAAACCTTCATCAGTAAGCATTACCTTTAATTTATCAGTCCTCTCAGTGGAGGAATTCCAGACCCTGTATGTCTTTACTAGGCAAGGAGATCCAGCTATCATTGTTTTTTAAATCACGGTTTATTTTCTGTTCAGAACAGTTGCACGGATTAGCCCTGACTATCCTATTGTCAGATGAACACAGAAGTGTTTTATGCTTAATGTTTTTACTTAGGAACATTGCACCATGCATAGGTGTATATACATTACACATTTGTTTGCAAGAGCAGGTCACAGAATGCACAAGCATAGCAACATAGTAATTTGAGATCTGCTTAGAGGACCTCTCTGTCTTTCCCATACCTCACCCAAATTTTCTGCTTCAAGCCTATTGTTGCAATTTAAAATGCCTTCCGTCCTTTAGGAGACGAAAATTTTTCTAAGAACTCCGTTGTGGCTCTTTATGGACACACAGTTCTTCCAACAGGATACACAGAGTTTAAATGTCCCAGGACTGTGTTTCATTATAAACCCTGTGAAATCCTGGCTCCGTTAGCAATCACAAACTGAAATTTTCCAGTGCTTTGCATTCAGCGTTTCCCCAAACCATTGGTAAAAGCCTTGAACCCTTGGTCAATTCTGACAGATTCAGTACTAGTATTTTTTCAGCCTACAGTTTCATTACTTAAGGAGTGGAAAAGGGTTAAATACTTTGAAAATCTGGTTCTGCACTTTGTTCTAGTGAGGCAAGAACAAAAAAAGAGGTATTATTCATAAAAGCAAAAGAGACCAAAAAGGCTTCACAGACAGTATTTCATTACTTTGTTAGATTAACTGTTTTATACTCTGGTCACATAGGCAATATTTTTAGTGCATTCTTCCATATGTGTAGTTTCTCTTTGGTAGCTTACCCTGAACAGGCTCCCCAGGTACGGACAGAGAGTGTTTTTCTGCCTGCAGGCAGGATGCAAGAGCTACAGAAAAAAAATGGGTATGTAGTAGGGATCTGATGCCAGGAATGCTGATTCGTTTTCAGATCTCATCAAAACCCTTATTTACACACCATAGTATTTTACTAAGAAATGCAGTGATAATCATAAGCAATTATGCACACTCATGACATAAGGGTGCTACTACAGTAGCATCGTATTTGGCGTTCGCTGGCTAGGAAGTACCTATTCTATTGCAATCCAAGGCAAATTTCACAAAGTTGTAACAGTAAAAATTTCATGTGGCGCTTCACGGTCAAACTTAGTATTGTATGAAAACTGTTAAAACCAGCACTAGAAGTTAGTTCCAAAAAGAATGCATATGCACTTAAGACCTAGTGCAGTGGAAAGATGAGGTACAAATACAGAAGATGGGGTAGCTTTGTTCCCTGTCTGAACCAGAAGACCGTGGTTAGTATACTATGGGACACTAAATAACATCATGTAGCCTCATGCGTGTTCATTGGAAGGTTTCAGTCATTAGGGTTCCCACACAAACAAATTCTACAAAACCCCCTCTCTCACATTTCAAACTGGTTGTTTTATATCTCTACATCAGAAAGTGCGTTTTAGCAAATTTTAAATTAGGAGGAGGGGGAATTTTCCCCTATTTTCTTTGGAGAGAACACTGGATTGCAAATGATTTTATCTTTGAATTCCAATTTAGAATGTAATAATGTACAAACCGATGTTTTACACTGACTGGTGTGAAGTAGGGGAAAATTCAGAAAGGAATTAGGAGGACAGAGTACTCATTAGCTGAAAAGCAGATGGTAGCCAGCTGGAGAATAATCAGAATAATCTTGCATAGCCTTGTCTTTTTACTGGTCTGAAAGGACAGCCCCAGAAAGGCACTCTTAAAAAACCAAAGACTCTTACTATTGAGGTCAATTCAGATGGAAGGGCTATTAATAACTTTTGGTGGTCTGAGTGGTGTGGGAGAGAGAGATGTTCTACATGCTGGGAAACCTCATACCAATCTCTTCTTCAGACATAGATCTTCAAGAGACCCTGCATCCTCTGACTGCACAGTCAGGCTCAACACTCATACTATGCCCTTGCACTGTTTGCAAAGAACATCTGCTTTCATTCCACTTTTCTTTAAATAAATTCATTTTTCTGGTTTGACTAATTAGCTGTAGGAAGAAGCAGATAACTTTTCTGTTTGCACAAAAAGAACCATGGAACTGGAGACCCTCTGCACATACTGATAACAAGCTAAATAAAAGATGTTTGCTACCTAATCTAGGGGATAAAGACTAACTTTTCGGTGGCAAAACAGAGTCTTTTTCCAATACCAAGTTTGAATAAAACCTAGGAAGTTTTACACCTGGAAATACATTAACCATTTTTTTTTACTTGTTGGGATTTTTTTAAATATTGTGGTTATTCAATCTATTCCTCAACATTCAAACTGAAACAATATAGTGAAGGTTTATCAATGTAATTAAAGACTTTCATAAGTCAGTTTTTGCGTTGTGTGATTTATTTAAGGTACCTGTCTGCATCCTCACCTGTATGTAGATGGAGCTGCAATAAACAATAGTCAAAATGCACGATCTTTCCATAAAATCACCGCATCATTAATACAGTATTAGTATTCTCTGCATTATTTTGCATGACCGTAGGCAATGAATGGCTACTGAGTGAAGAACTGAATGATCTATAAAGTACATATCACCTTCAGTTCTTCAGCTCTATTATTACAATTGCTTTCCCATTTTCTGGTAGGGATATAATCTCCTAGGAAAGGAGGAACACATCACATATTTATCTGTATAGAGTGCCATTTTAGAAAAGAATACTTGCTAGATTAGCTGACTAACTCCACATCTGGGATGTGAATCTCTCTGGATTTAAAGCATCTCACAGATGAGCACCGTGCTGGTTACCATACTTCAGCTTTACCAGCTGGTAAATGCTTTCCTGCATTGCCAAGGTCATCAGGACTTTAGTCAGCAGTGACAGCATTAGCCACAAGTTTTCTTGCTACATTTCCTGAGCAGTGAGAGATACCAGGAGCTATAACAGGACTCTCTGGAGATCTAAATTTGCAGTAATATCAGTCACAGTGCCGCCCCACACAAGGATATAGATTTACAGTGGTGAAATGGGACAGTGTTTTGGTTTGCAGGTGCTATAAAGACCACCTGCCCTTGTATATGAAGTTCTGTGTGGGGCACCACTCTGTGTTCCCTTGGTGGGTTCAAAAACAGACTCTTGCAGAGTTCAAACCTGAGGCAACAATTGTCAACAACTTCGTGTCCTTATACTGGGTATTGATTTGCACTAACCTCTCCCTGTACAGTTATATTTATAGCCAGACATGTTTTACATATATATGACTATATAGTTTGCTGTATATTATATATATTTTTTATATTTTTTTTTATACATACATATGCCTGTGTGGCCACAACAATACAGAAAACAATGATCTCTGCAGCTATGCCACCCCCAGGAGGTAAACATAAGGCACATCTCACAGGCTTTATGCTGTAACCACCTTTGCTGAATTTGCTGTGTCATACAATCTCTAATGATTGCTGCATTGTATCTAACTTCTAGTAAAAATCTGTGTAACCAAAGAGAGCTCACGTTCCTGAAACTTGCCTATTGCTTTGGTAGTTGACAATGAAATATGGCTGTAGCCATTGACTACATCTGTCAAAATGCCTGAGAGAAATCTTAAATACTTGCCAGTTGACTGAGGACACTTCCATTTGCACCTATAACGTTCATTACCCTGTACTTCTGTCTTCTGGAGGAAGAGCAGTCATATCATCACAATCATCAGACAAACTGACACTAATAAGGACTACTGCTTGAAGTCTCAGGAGAGATACCACAGATTCAACGGTCCTTAGAAAATAATCTAGTTCTCATTCTGGAGGTGCTTCGTTCGAGGAGAGGATCAAGAGATAACAACAAAACAGAGAGGTAGGCTGACACTGGTGTTCTTCAAGCTCTTTTGTAGATAACCACCAGACTCGAAGCCTCGTGAAGTCAGCAAGAGTCTCTCTACTATCTTCAGCAAAATTTGAATACTGCCCAAGGACGTGTCAGTGGTGAAGGCTGTCAATCCAACAAGCTTGCTAATGGTCACTCATCACTCATTTCTGTTTAGAAGACTTTAAACTCAGAAGACACTAATTTTAAAGCTTTTAATTCTAAAAACAACACTAAAATAAAGCAGAAGAGTTAAAGCTGAAGTACTGCTACAGATGAACATATAACAAAGAACACACTTTCACATTTGTATTTGGTAAAAGACCCTATGATATGCACCTTTCTAATAAAAATGTAAAAAATGCTAACATTAAAAGAATAATGTAAACTATATTATACATCATGCAGCATTATAATAGAGCAGAAGGTTTCACAATATATAGGTAGCATTTGGATAAAGGAAACGGTCGTATTAAAGGACATCTCTGGGTTCTGGATAACCAAAAGGTTTATTTCGCTAAGATTACAAATAGGGTAGCTGTACTGTATCATGTACAAACATGAAATTCAAAAATAGAGAAAGGAAGCAGATGACACCAAGCTGAGTGGTGTGGTCGACACACCAGTGGGACAGGATGCCAACCAGAGGGACCTGGACAAGCTCAAGAAGTGGGCCCGTGTGAACCTCATGAGGTTTAACAAGGCCAAGTGCAAGGTCCTGCACCTGGGTCGGGGCAACCCCCGGTATCACTACAGGCTGGGGGATGAAGGGATTGAGAGCAGC
>NW_008796051.1:1200947-1204373 GCF_000699145.1 Aptenodytes forsteri | reverse complement strand
AGACTAGATATAAGGAAGAAATTTTTTACGCTGAGGGTGGTGAAACACTGGCACAGTTTGCCCAGAGAGGTGGTGGATGCCCCATCCCTGGAAACATTCCAGGTCAGGTTGGACGGGGCTCTGAGCAACCTGATCTAGTTGAAGATGTCCCTGCTTATTGCAGGGGGGGGTTGGACTAGTTGACCTTTAGAGGTCCCTTCCAACCCAAACTATTCTATGATTCTATGATTCTATGATTCTATGAATCTTTTAAGTTTAGAAAAAAATGTGAAACCAATTAAAAAACTTAATTTTTAAAAATTTGGCTGAACTCTATGTTGGGATCTCATGTGACAAGATCAGCTATGTGTATGTCCCTTGCTGAGATTCTGGTCCCATTCAAGTGGCAGTGTTCCCACAGTCTTCTGAGACAGAATTTAACTCAGAATGTTCTATATTTTTCTGTGGATTTCAAGTAAGTCTTCCATAATTCAGAAAGATTTAGCTTTCTACCTCTATTAGGCATCTCTGAAAAATCCAATGTTACCACTGCGTTTACTTCCCACAGAAGCTGAAGAAGGACTGTAGTGTGACTCTCCTATTACTATCACACAGTACATATTCAGAATTAAAAGTATGCTAGCTACATGGGAATATGGACAACTAGTCAGCTGCTTGTTTAAGCTACATAAATTTATACCAGAAAAATTGCATCTACATGTGTGTTTTTGTACTTGTACCTAGAATCGGGGACAGATTGGAGGGTAAGGGTGCAGAATAAGGAGGAGTAAATCGTGTTATGTCACTCATAGTCATTCCTTTGCACCGCCTGCCAGTTGGCTTTGGCCAGTCCAGTTCACATTATGGGTGGAACTGCTGTGACTCTTGGTATCCTTCCTTCCCCTATTTCATGTATCTAATTCTGTTAGACTGCTAATCAGTTCAACTGGACTGGCTAAACTCTTCAAAATAGATTAGCCCTGAAAGGTAATTTATTGCCATAAATAAAACCTTAAAAAGTATAAATAGGGTCCACTGTACATATGCTTTGTCTTTAAAGAAAGTCAACACCAGCAATGCTTACTCCACTTGCTCATCAACAGATTACTCTACTTGTAGTGACGGGTCTCTCTTTACAGGAAATGCTTGCTCAGGAATGACCTTTTCTAAACTGTGTCCTAAATTAAACAGTGACTTAGAGGGCTGCCTGATTTCACAGGCAGACAGCTAGCCAGCAACAGTAGGTTCACTGCCACTTTAGTCAAAGCAACTCCATAATATAAGCTAATATTAAGAACAGTTTTTCAGAGAAATCCCAGAGCAGCCAAAGACAAGAGCAGCTGTAATGGACTCTCTTCTGTTTAACAACAGCATGCAGTGTCTTTCATTTCTCTCCCAAGATTTTCAGATCTCTGTACCAAGATGGCAGCTATCACTAAGTGTTGACTTTATGGAAATACCCCAGACTTTTTCCTTAATTGTCCTTTCTATGCTCCAGGCAATGGAGATGAAACGGAAGCAGGAGCACAAATTCTCATTTCAATTTGTATCCACTATGATTGCACTGCTTCATCCTCCTCTTTCAATGGGCCTTGCTTTCTAACACAATACACATCTCATTTTTCCCTTTCACAGCAAAAAACCAATGACACCCAGAAGGTTTATCGTACCACTAAATAGCAACACTACACTGTCTCCTTCTTTCCTGTGGGAGCAGCTTACAGGCTGGAATGTCCAGCCAGCTGGTTTTGAAGTGGTGGAGGCTGCTGGCAGGGGATTACCCAGCAAAACCAAATCAACAAGTAACACTGGGAGCTACCTTCTGCCCTAGTAGCTGGTGGGTCAGTCTTATGTATCATTCCTCAAGATGAGTTTTTGCTGGGATGTATTTTTTTTGCTCAAGATGTATTTTTCCTGCCACTGCTGGGAGAGAGATACCTGTGAATAAAGCCTGAGCTAATACATCCACAAGGCCAAAGGGGCATACTATCTCTTGTCTTACTTTCTAATTCAGCAGGATGACCTAAGAGGCTGAAAGCAGGATGGATGCTGGAGTTAGTGAGTGGCTAGTAAGCAGGACTTGAGAGAGGATCACTGGGAAGGACACCTGGTATCAAACTAAACGAAGCTCTGTTGGGGTCTTGAAGAGTCACAGAAGTGCTGGTGACTGCCTTGTGGGTGGCAGAGGCTTTCTTACCTTCAAGCCAGTATGTTACCATGTCTCCTTTCCCCTAAAGAAGAAAATGAGTTATGGGGTTATAATACTACCCATCATTTGTGTAATAATCTTCTTATTACAACTCAAAGTAAGTCCCAAAAGGAGACTGATGTGCCTGTCAGCCATTTTACGTACAGGAACACTCAGGCATAAAACTTTTCCTTAAAAGATAGTGGCAGCACTATGGATTAAAACAATTCTTTGAAGTCCCATCCAAAACTGGGTCCAAAAGTATGTTAGTCCTCTTATGGAACTCTTATGATGATTTATGATCTCTCTGAATGACCTTTTTTGATTTCAAGCAGTTATGACAAAGTGACGTGCCACGCAGTACTTCCAAGTTTGGCTAAGCCCTTCATCTCTGAATTATCAGGGTTGTCCCATGAACAAGCCCATGGAATTGGTTCTGGTTTAAAACTTGAGCCTGCTCTCTTCAGGGACAGGAAATAGTCTAACCCCAAGGACTCTGAGACATAGAGGACTGCATGGGTTAAAATGCAGGGACTCCAGAGTACTTTCACACTCTCCTTTCTGAAAAGCTGAGTATAAACGTTGCATACACACCTTGACTTGTAAATTCCCACGGCATACTAACACATACTCTCCAATCTGCTCCAACAGCTGGTATGCACTTGAACTGCACTGTATTTTAAGAGCTGGAAAGAGAGACAATTGTCATATTATCATAACAATTTAAACATTTAAGACAGACCCATTCCCCTCTGTGTGCCAAAGACTTCAAGAATCATTAATGAGCTCCCCCTCACTTTTTTCATGTCTTTCCTGTCATTCCTCTGTTATTTGAAATGTTTGCACACAAGCTCCAGTATCCTGGCCTCTTTGTGAGGGCATCTCAGGACAAATACGTGGCTGTCAACGAACACTACTCTTCACATCCTGCATCTAATATTATTTGTCTACTCTTCATAGCTGCCTGGCTGGAGTTACTGATGAGCACCCTTTTCATCTTGCGAAGAAAACCATACATAGTTCTACATCGTGGTCAATAAAGAGCAGGTGCTTTCTTTGCACATACAATTTTCAGCAAAGTCTAAACATTAAAGGAACTGCTATCCTTGCTCTGCCTCCAAGTCTGTAAATAAAAATGGGGGAAGAGACAATATTACATTCCACTTTCTTTTTTTTTTTTTTTTTAACAATGTGATTTTTCCTTAGTTGAGAATTTATCTTCAGGTAAACCCTGGCTGTCTTTCCTGTTGCAAACGATA
>NW_008796051.1:1153249-1200928 GCF_000699145.1 Aptenodytes forsteri | reverse complement strand
GAAGATACAATATTACCATAATTCCACTTTTTTTTTTTTTTTTTAACAATGTGATTTTTCCTTAGTTGAGAATTTATCTTCATGTAAACCCTGGCTGTCTTGCCTGTTGCAAATGATGGAGGAAGGACCAAGGAGGAAGACAGATAGAACAAATTCTGAATGCTCCTACTTTTGCCAGAAAGCAAAATTTTGCCAAAATTTGGAAAATTGCAAAAAAAATCCTGGGGTTTTTTGCCTTTAACACTCTGCGACACAGAGTAAATCATTATGCTTCTTTGTTTGAAAAAGATCCCAGATGATAGTAGGACTGGCTAAGATTGTCTTATTGATTTTTCTTATATCAGAAAATAACAGTTTTGTAATGCCCACTTTTTTTTGTTTGTTTGTTTAAATGTTTTTTACTGAAAGTCTCAAAACACTGTGTAGACCAGGAATTCTGAAATATATGTTTCAACATATCCAGATACATATCTCTGAAATATTCTTTCTAGTAGATATGTGATATTTTAACTGGTCATCCTGCTTGGGAACAAGACACTTGCACTCAGATTCCAGCTGATAGCAATTTTAATTTACATTGCTAGTAATTAATTAATCTATTTTAAAGTGATCATCTTAGGGTTAAAACATGTTAACATAATTTGAGATCCTCAGATGTATGTGGCCAGAGAAAGAGGGAGATAAAAGAAAGGCTTAAAAGATAAGAAGCTCTGTCTTTATACTTAAGTTTATAGTGTTGATGAGCCATGTGAGAAATAGACTGACATACAGAACAAAAGATGAAATATGAAGAATGATGGAAGCAGATTTTGAAGGCGTTTTAAAGCAGTTCAGATTAGATGATACAAGGGGCCTGAAAAGAAGAGGAGGAGAAGGAAAGGAGTTATCTGGGAGACTGACAGAAGGAAAACAAAGTTATATATGTTCCACTCAGGCTAGCATTTGCTTTGGAAAAATGTTTAAAATGGTGAGAAGGAATGGATCCTGGTTGTTTCTCAAATCCCCATGCTAAACCTTCAAAGCCATCATGTAGGACCGCTTCTCTGTCTTTCTGCCTTGTTTTTAGTGGATCATGATAGATGTTGCAAGCATCACTTTTTATCATGAAATTAAACTTGAAAACCCCTTGGATTTTGCCTAATTCAAATCAATTTACAAAGCATTGCAATGTGAGCCATAAAACTATTCAGCTTCATTTCATGAATGAAAGAAACAAAAACAAGCCATCAAGATTGTTTGACCTTGAATCACTCCCTCATTCTTTTTTTTTTTCCAGTTCTTGTAGATCAGGCTAAAATATTTCAGAAGTTGAGGTTCAAATGCTCATACTGGCTAAAGATAAAGCTTGCTAACTAAACATGGAGCCCTGTTATCTCCTGGGAAGAAGTGAAAGTGAGGATATCTCCCTGATTTAATCTCTAGAGATTTCTGTCTAATCTCTTTGCTGGAGGACACATATATAATCTTTTACATTGGTTAAAGACAGACACAGCTCCCATGGTGTCCTGCCATCTCTTGTGTTCTCCATTAGAGGAAGTTATCAGCAAAAAAGAGGAGTCATGAAATTATTTTTACTATAAATTCAGCTGGGTGCCAGGAAGGAATAGAAACAGTGAATATATCCACTTACCTCTCATTTTATCTGATTCTTACCCTTTTTTATTGTAGAGAACTTCAAAGCCATGAAAATCCCTCTCTGAGACTTGGGGAATGAGGGGATCTTGTTAACAAAGGTTGTAGAGAATATCACTGGCATAATTTGCCCATAGGCAGATTGGACACAGAAATCAACACCCTCCTTACAGGATTTGCAGTCATTTAAACAGGACAGGACTCAAAACTCAGCATAACATTTTTTCAGAACTCATTAAGGGATGGTCAAAACCACATCTGCAGTTTGTTCCTTGTTACCTTCACTGGTAGATTCCATCCTGGAAGCTGTGTTCACAGTATCTCCAAATAAACAATACCGTGGCATTTTGATCCCAACAACTCCAGCTACAACTGCCCCTGTTAAAGAAAAGAAAACAAGATATTTTGTGGTTTTAAATCACATAATCAGTCATACAGCCTCCTGGCTGCTTCCTATATTACCTTATATCTCATTCATTAACAAGATAAAGACTGAGGGTTAGTATTGTCTTATATGGGTAATACATCTGACTTACAGATGGCTTCCAGAGCCATGGAGGGAATTGCAAAAGGGCCTCAAAGGAGAATGGTGGGGGAAGTGATGATAGGATGGAGGTAGTGTGCATGGATTAAAGCACCTGCAGAATCATGTTTCAACACGACAACAGAGTATTTTGAGGGGCAGTGAGATAGGAATGCCACCAATAGGAGCTGTGCACACAACTCTCACTAGTCACATGGAAAAGCACAAAGAGAAAGTAATCTGCTCCTGCTGAAGGCAGAAAATGAGCATTTTGATTGCTTCATGTCAGCCCCAGGGGATTTAAAATACAGAAGATAGGATCTCTTGCTGAGACAATGTAAGCCGCTTAATTTGTAGGTGCTGGGCTGCACAGCACATGTCCTACTCTGGCTGTCTATTGAGAAGGACTTGCAATCACACATCAGCTTAGATCAGGGATCTGGGAGTCTGAGAGTGAAGGCTAGATCAAAGAGTCAAGAAGCAACTCACTGTTTTGAGAAGAGGAACAGCTGAAAAGGACTACTACCAGACACAGAATGGCAGTCATCACTCTCATCAGCAAAGGCACGGGGGCCATGTGGTGTGTCCAATGTTGTATTCCACATCATGTTCCAAATATTCCAGGTATCCAATAATTTATTCTGCTGGGATGACCTTTATGAGGAGTTCCATCCCGTGTCAAGAAATCAACTTCATTTTTAATGGAGAGGAAATGCCACTATATAAACATTTGCTAAACAGAGGAGGACTCTTTTGCAACCCTCTCAACATACCTGAATGGATTCCTGCTCTTATCTTTAGGAGGGTGTTGGGCTTGTGTGGGATCTTAAAAGTCTTGCAGATGTCCAGAAGGTCTAAAGCCATGCTTGCAATCTCACTGGCATGAAGGATCCCATTTTCTTTGGGTACTCCCGACACCACCATATCTTAACACAACAACGCAACTGTGTTAACCTTTGGCATTACACACAGATTTACCAAAGGATGCTGCCTAAGTTAGAAAGAAATAAAGCCCTATTCCTTTATATCCTGTGGCACAGTTGTGCCTGCTGAGTAGAGAAAGCCAGAAACAAATGAAGGATAGGTCAACAGCTCATGTGTGTAATTATCCTAGCTCTGAAAAATTTTGGATTTCTTCTTACTCTTCCATAAGATTTATTCCCTCCTACCCTTTCTTCCTCCCTCCCTCCATTGAGGATGCTTGAAGTGGGATGGGTAGTGGGAAAGTGGCTGTTCAATACCTTTTGTCTTCAGGCAGATATGATAAAAAGAGACAATGATTCCCACTAGGCATCATCCTATGCTTCCTGCACTGACTCTTACTGTGTAGGAGAAGAGATGGGTCTCTTCAGGATTCCTCAGGTGCATTTGTTCAGGAATTTTATGCTCCAGAATGTGCTTAACCATGCCACAGAAAAAAAAGAGTGGGGCATTTTTTCCACATCTCTTTAAGATTTCCTGTCTGTCTTATCCAAAAATCCTGCTAGATTCTGCTAGGTTTTTGATGGAACTCAGTTTTAATGGTAGTCAATCCCCAGCAGATTCCCATGGTAGCAAATAGAAAGCCATTTTCCTAAAAATCCAGAGAGAAGAGGCATCCAAGCCCCTACAGAGTATTAGGAGAGAGAAGGTTGTCATGGTCTTTGCAAAAAAGACAGCGATAATAAAGCTTATGGAATGGCATCTATGCTCCCATGTAGAAGGTAAATTTTGCAGTTGTGTTCCTGTGAAACAGAAGTTGCCAACTGGGATTAATCTGTTGCCAAGGTTTAAAGTCAGACCTTACAGGTCATAGGAACCAAATAAACAGCGGCGGTAGTTTACTCAACTCATTTGCCCCATCCAAAACATTCATCAATTGTAGAAATGATGAAAGGTATGCAGGAAAAACTTCCTAAAGCTTTCTAGGGCTCTGCTAGGGCTTCTCCCTTAATTGTTTTGTGTGGTCTTCCCAGTGGTAATAAGCTTTCCTAATCTCCATCTGTTCTTACTTGTCATCAAATCAGTCTACATCCTGATGAAACACCTATGCCCCATCATTGTCCACAGCTCAAGGAACTTACAGGCATCTCCTATTGTCTCCACCTTATAGACATCATAGTTATCTATGATTTCATCAAAAGTGGTATAAAGCTTGTTCAAGAGATCTACCACTTGGTAAGGTGTGCTGCTGCTGGACAGCTGGGTGAAGCCAACAATGTCACTGTTAAAACACAACAGAAAGAACACACTCATCCACTGTCTTAACCATTGCAGACTGGTAATCCTAAGAACACTAATAATTTTTCAGTGGAACTACCTCAACCTTCTCTTTTTCAGTATTTCTTTCACTAAGGATCTTACAGAATAGTTTTGTCTCCAAACATTTACTTAAACTGAAAGCAGACTCCTTCTATTTAAAAGGACTGATTGACCCAAGTCTTTTTGCTTACCAATGCAGTAAACCATTTTTTACAGCTAGACTTAAATCTGTGATAGACTAAGTAGTTTTCAATTTTGGGTTACATACAAATTAAAAAACAGAACTTAATATCTGTCTGTTTATGACAAGTGAAAACATGCAAGGTATATGTTGCTTCATGCACACATAACAAGTCAATCCACATGGACTCTAAGGATAGACAAGTTTCCTTTACACAGCTAAATGCTGGAACCTTTACTTAGGCCTATCTTATGAAACATACAAGCATATGTGTGTAACACACACAGAGTGATGTGCTGGAGTGTTAAAGCTCCACAGTAATCTCATTTTTTATTTAAGTAATTATAATGAAAAAATGGAGGGGTGTGAGAATTTTGAAAGACACTCATTTGCAGAGTCAAATGTTGCCACCTGGTACAATAAATGGCAGTTTAGATAGAAATTCTGTACTTGATTAGGAGCTTAGCCTCCATTAGAAGCCTAGAAGTTTCTTCAGTAGGAGTCAGTTCTAGTCCTATCTTTCATTTTGTTTACCTGAAAAAGATGGTGGCACTTAAGTAACTTTGAGCTTGTGCATGTTTTCCCTGCCTGAGATCATCTGCTACTTGCTTCGGCAACATACCTGTAGTAGAAAGTAGAGCGTTGTTACTCTTTTGCCATGGATAAAATCACACAATAAACAGAACATGTTTGTTTAAAGGTATAAAAGTAATGTTCATAAATGTGAAGTATTCTGAAGGTGAAAGCACTCTTTAGCATCAAAATCTGCTCTGCTGTAATGTGAGAATTCACAGTAAATCTCACTGATAACAAGTCCAGCTTTTTCAGATGACCCATAACTGTTAGTTCAAACACACCAATATCTATACATTCCAAGTCAGAGTAAGGTTAGCTTCTAATAGTATGACTTGGGATATTACTAATTCCTTTTTGTTAACTCTTTGCTAGTGTTTTCTTCCTGTGTTAGGTTTGTTTACTATCTCTTCTCTGATTTTTTTGATCTTCTTTATTTCTCCTCTCTTGCACTTTCACAGCCTTTTCCTTTTTCTCTCCTATGTGTTATACCTGTTCCTTTATCCCTTTTTTCTTGCAGAATTCCAAAAGACACACTGCCATCAAAAGTAACTTCAGTCCAAAAGCAATTCCCCAATATTTATAACTATACAGCAGGACTGCCAAGCAAGAGCAAAGTGAGAGCACTATGGATTCTGGAGTCATAGCTCTCAGATGACTGCACTGATTTTTAGGGGTAAAATATAAAAGCAGCTAAATATCTTTCCAGCTTTGCAAGGAATGAGTATATTAATTCATTGCCAACTAAATGTTATCTATTAAATAATCACCTATCAAAAGGTTTCTGTTTGTAATTAGACAGTTAAAATAAAATTATTATTAAGAAGAATATCCAGTATTTTTGCTGTATAACTTACTATACAACAGACGATCAGTCTTCTGTTTTTCATGCATTAAATCCTGGGTTCTCTCAGAAACCAATATCTCCAGATGTTTGCTATATTTCTCCATCTAAGTAACATAGAGAATTGCGTAAAATAATCATATCACAGATTCATGGTTGGATAGGATCTAAGCATTTGAATGATTCTGCTTTGAAAACATTTAGATAAGCAAAGGCTCAGGTCTGAGAGAGCTAATTTTTTCTTACAAAATCCAAAGCTCAGATTTCTCCCTAGGTAAATTTATGATTCTAGATTTGAGATTGTTGCTTACACTTAAGAGGTCAGAAGCCAAGACCGGACTTTTCAAAGTCCTTACATGGACGTTAGGGGTCAAATCCAATGCAGAGACCAAGTTGCAGACATGGATTAAAATATGTTACCAAAACCAAAGGTATCTAAGTCTCAATCTTTTATAAAAAGCTCATGATGCTGTTTTGTAAACTGTCCTGCTATGCTATGCTATGCTTTTTGCATCCTTGCTCTGTGTGAGGCAATGGGCTGTGGAGGCAGGAGTCTCTTTTCTTTGCTGATGGGCTTAAGATACTCTGCTCAAAATGCATCTGTAAACACGTTATTTGTGGCATGCAGGGATTCTATACCCACAGTACTGTAAGACCACCACTGAGCCACTGGAAGAGGGGAGTATAGTGTTTCCTATGAGTACTTTAAAAACCAAACAACATTTGATTGAAGGAACAAAAGCGTTCAGCCCCAAAGAAGTTGAGAAAGTTAAGAAAAACCAACAGAAATGGAATGAAAAGGAAAGCTGGGTCTCAAGCAGAACTGCAGCTGCAATCAGCCCATCAGAGGTGAATGACTGACTGTGGATTTTCTCATCAAACAAGGTATGAGATCAAAAAACAAACCTGAAGGATAGAGGTGAAAGTTATTGCAAGTGAGCAGATTGACTTGGATTGGATTACAAAACTAAATTTACCAGAGTCATCATCATGTCAACAGGGCTAACTTTATTAGGATTCATCTTGTATAACATTTTCTTGACGTGTTCAAATGTAGGCCTTTGGGCTGGATTATTTTTTCTGCACCTTCTGATTAACTGCAGCAGGGAAAGAGAGTGAGAAAAGCAAACAGCCTTTTGTCATTCCAAGCACAGGCAGTGTTTCAAATTAATACTACTATTTTCTTGGTGCAAACTGTCCATGTGAAGTCCTATCTGCAGCTGGTGAAAAGTGGCAGGGCTGTACTGAGGTGTCCGGAGTTCCACAGATTTATGCTGAATGAAGGATGTTAGTTCATGAAAATGCTGCTGGGGGAAATCATTAATTAGATGCTCACGTTCCTTCTGCCAAAAACTGCTTAGCTCTTGTCTTGTGCTTTAAGGCAGTGTTACACTGTTGGAGTCACATACTGTTTTCAGAGGACTTGTCTATACACAAAATTCACAAGAAATTAAAAACTCAACTACTACTTAAGAATGTTAACTCCTGACTGAAATCCCGTGCTGCTTATGAGAAGTTTGTTACATTTAGGTTACTACAAACCACCAAAGGTGAATTATATAGCTCTAAAGCTGAAACAAGGATGCCACAATCTTATTCTTATTTAATTGAACTGGGAGGGGGTGTACTTTGTTTTATTAGGCAGTTTGAGGCTACTGAACACATAGACCTTTTGCATGAGAATCAAACCAAACTCATACTTCGCCTGAGACACATACTTCACTATTTGAAAGTCCTTTGCTAGTAAGCTGAATAGTTATTACTAA
This sequence comes from Aptenodytes forsteri, assembly GCF_000699145.1. Classification (NCBI taxonomy): domain Eukaryota; kingdom Metazoa; phylum Chordata; class Aves; order Sphenisciformes; family Spheniscidae; genus Aptenodytes; species Aptenodytes forsteri. The sequence goes on along the minus strand of NW_008796051.1, from coordinate 1,193,168 downwards.
TATAAAAAATGTATGGAACTCAACACTTTATAATAAAACGAAAATGGAAAAAAATCAATGATTGAATATTAAAAACATCATTTATTACACTGACAATTTGAGGGGATGACTGAAACTTTCAGTTTGTCAGAACGACTGGTTTTTTATTAAGGTTATTAAAGCATTTTGTTGTGCCTTGTTTGAGATGTATTTCTTGACTTCTGGGTTGTTTGCATTCATTAAAGGTAATATTGCCATAAAACTTCTGTGACATGTCTTAAATTCACTTCAATAAAGCATTTTTGTACACAATACTGTATCTCACTCACCTCTATGTAATCTGTGGGACATGGGCAAGAATTCTCAGCCTTTCCTGAAATTAATTCTGCCAAAGGTGGGCACCAAGAATATTCAGTTGAATGCACATCATCTTTCTAGAGAAAAAGGGATTAAACAATGTTGAAACAAGTGGTGTGTTTTTCATACCACCCATTGAAAATATATTACTATGATCATCATTACTTTCATGCCTTCCCTATCACTTCCAGATCAGCTTTTTCACATGAGAGTACAAGAAAAAAAAAAAGGATATAACCCAGTCTAAACTGGGTGGTCTTGTCTAAAAGCTTTTCAATGGCTGAAGGACTTTAATCTCAGTGTTTATATGAGGTAGACAACTTTTGAAACAAATGAATACCTGGCAAGATATTGGGAAACTTTTGAGAAACCACAAGACCTACATTCGTCTATTATCACAAACTGTCAGAAATGGAAGAATGGCAGTTTCAGGTCTTCATTGTTAGAATTCTTGTTAAGCAAATTATTTCAGACAGAACATAGTTACATATCCAGAACATCTGGTTTCAATTTCAAGGTGTATTTTTTTTGTTTGCCATTTAGCACTGATCACAAGACACATGCAAAGATGACATTTTCCTTATGGAGAGCAACTTATTTGCTCTTCTAGCGTATTCTTACCACTGCAAGACTCTGCTGAAAGGCCCTGTGCACGGCAGGAAAGGGAAGGAACAACAGGAGAAAAAGGAAGATGTTACAGCATACCTTCCCCCTCCACTCCCCTACCATTAAGCCTCATAGAGCTAACCAAAAGGCGATTTTGGAGCTACATTATTTTTGTCATACACTCTTCTTCAAAGTCCTGGAGAGAAGACTGGTAGATGCAAGAGGAAGCCCTGATTGCATGTTCCCTTGGAACTGAACTTGCACCCACAAAATCAAGAGGAAAATGCATGCTCAAAAAATAAATCAAAGGTGCAGTTACTCAGAGTTTGGTTTGTATCTTCAGCAGAAACACAATCAAAGTTGTCATGCAAACTTCAAAGTTCATCTTTACTTACTGGCATGGGGTCACTTCTTGTGGCAATTTCTAGTAAAATGATGGCATAACTGCAGAATAAAAGCAAACCAAAATCTTAATGAAATTACAGTTAATGGAGTCAGTGATTTCCTCTTTCCATGATTTCTTATTCTTCCACATTTTATGACTGAAAGCCCAGTATCCCAAAAGGGAGGATGGGAACAGTGCTGCTATCTGTTACTACATTGTGTTTTCAGAGATCTGTCACTGATCATTTCATAGCAGTCTCTTCTCAGAGTTATCAGTCTCAGAGATGAAGCATTTGAGTTTGATGGATAGCAAAGCAATTTCCTCTGGAAGAAGTAATGGAATCCAGAGGGGATATAGGCAGGCAGTTACATGATACCTACCAACTAAATATACAGGACAGGTTTGTGTTGTAACCAAGGGGCAGGAGAAGGTTCATCAGGATCATCAGCTGGAGGAGTGGCTTCTTTTCAGCATAGATCACTGTTCTGGAAAATCTCCATAAAGTCAATGATGAGACGGTGTGTCCAGAGTAGATCTTTTACAGTAAGCATTTTTGCTGGTTTTCTGAATTATATTTTCATCATCATCATCTTCCTCAGATGAACCAAGATCAACACATTCATCAATGGTGAAGAATGGAAAAAATGGGGTAACAACTGGGTGTTCAGTCTCCTTATTGAAATCACTAGAGATCTTTCAGAACAGTGCTCTCTAAGAAGCCAGCACCTCCTCCAGCCAACAATCCTGATAAACATGCTCTTGCCTTTTTATGTATTGAAACTGTGTAATAATTAACTCCCCGTATGCATGTCTACTTAATAACATTTATTTTTATGGGGAATATTGGTTTGCAATCTGTTTTATTGCTAATGGTTGCTCTGTTCTGTAAGGCATTCTAGCTGTATAATGGGGTATGTCTATCTATCTTTCAGTCCACTCATGGACCACTGGCAAATAAAATAATGCACATAAACCATGCTGAATAATGTAGAAATTAATGTGATGATATTTTTATGTTAATTTTGGGGTGATTTGGTTGTAAAAAGGAATACCAATCCTGGTGAGACAGCAAAGCTGAAACATTTTCAAGGAGAGTAATTAGATGATTAGTAGATAGTGAAATTCACATAACGATTACAAATCAAGAGGAGCCAATCTAGGAGAAACTGTGACTGGAAACAGCCTCTTCAGCTCAAACAGGAGCTGCTTTCATGCTCCTGTTCTCATTTCCATTTCAGCTTTCCCATCTGACCAACACATACCCTAGAGAACTTTAAAAGCAAGTGATTCATCTGTAAGAGCACACAAAATCACAAGTCCCACTCCTGCAGTTTTTACTCATTTTTTATTTGGGCCATACCTTCAGGAATATTAATGGAATTTTTGCACAGATAAAAACTGAGGATTTCAAGACTGGGACACTGCTCCCTGTCCAGCAAGCCCACATACATGTATCAGGAAGGCTTAGCATCTGTTCATATCATCAAACACAAACTGTGTTAAAATGCAGGTTTTGAAGAATAGCTCAGTTAAAAAGACAACCCTTTTAATGCTACAGGGTACATCTCTATCTTTCTCCCCTGACTGCACGTTGCTCTTCTCCCTTTTCTGATTTCATCTCTTACTGTTTTTTCTTTTTTACCAAGAAAGGATTAACTGCAGTACAACAAAAGAAGACCTGGATTTTGCAGACACGGGGGCTGACAGCAAGATAGATTCAGCAAACATTCACTGAATCTGTCAAAAGTTCATGGTAGTCATCTATGATATGAGCAAATCAGCTCTTAGCACTATTTTAAGGGGAGTCCTTGACAAGAAATGGCTTCAGGAGGCCAGGTTGCCTACAAAGTCAAGTAATGATATCTAACCTGAACAGGGACAAAGTGTGAACCAGACAAGCACCAAGAAAACATTTTCTGGAATGTATTTTGGCTGTAGGGCAATGAAAAACTGCAATGCATAAGACAATCCTAAAATTACTGCTTAGTTGGAGCGCAATACTTTCTAAGACCAGTCCATGTGGAAAAAGTAGACCGACATAGGACAAATGACAATAGCCAGAAATATCAACACAGTGACAAACTGCCTTTAGCTGAGATATTTTGAAGCAAATTCTAAGGCCATGTTTAAGCCTATAGATATAAATACTATTGAGACCTCAAATTCTTGCTTACGTAATCTGATAGAATGGGTCACAATTAATAATGTTCTAGCACGTTGTATATGCATACATTTCTTTACAAGGGAATAATGTGCATTAATCCAGTAAATCTTATATATAAAATCATGTCTTCAGTCCACATAATTTTTAATGAATCCTAATTGAAAAAAGGGGAAGACTTAAACAACATTCTCTGTTTCTGCAACTAATTTTTCAATAAAAGACCCATAACAGTCACTTAAAGCTGTAAGCATTTGTTGAGGCCTAGTGCAGGCCAGAGTAAAACTCAGAGCTTTTTATAAAAGGCAATAATAGCTACTCTTCTGTAATTGTTAATGAAATATGCTAATAACCATGCCTTCTTGTGCTCAACTGTGTTGCACTACCAGCATTTCAATCTTTGATTGAATTCCAGTTCTTTACATTCTGCTAGCTACCAAAGTCACCAGGAAGTAGAAAACTTCTGCTGGGCTGGGAACATGGCAAGAAAAAGTAAGAGAAAAGGGCCACAAAACATCTTGTAGTACCATTCTGCATTTTCCCCTTTCAAATGCTTTCATTTCCAGCAAACTGCTGGAAATAAGCAGATAGAGGAAGTATCATTGTTATGAAATAGAATACACCAAGAACACAGTGATTTTCCTACTTAATACAGAAAATTCATGCAAGAACAAAGAAATATAGGTATTTTTTTAAAAAACATAGTTCAATGATTTTTTCATTGGATTATTATTCTCTGAAAACTCAATTGTAATCCCGCTTATCTGAAAAGTGGTTGAATAGAAGCTATTCATCACTGGCAAGGCTAAACTTGATAGCCAAATAAGCCATTGCAAAGTGATCTCCTATAAAGGCTTTTGAAAGGAAAGGGACGGAGCTATTCACTAGTGCATCCATTTCCTTTTCCTGTCTCTATTTTTTCTCTGCAAACCAAATATTGTCACTGTGTGTATGCAGCACAATAATGTATTGACACTAATTATAGAATTATGGGATGCATATGTGCATTATGACATCCTGGAAAATTGATGCTATTAACTTTTAAGGTATTGCCATTATTGAAAATAATCTACTTTTTCATAAGAAACAGCAACAAAAAAGGATTACTAAATAGTAGCAGATCTTTATACCTTTTTTATCTACCAGTCCAGAGTAACTCCCTATAAATCATTAGACCAACTCTGCATTTATATAATGTCAGTGAATTCAGTATTTGGTTATCTACCATGAAAGAGAAGATCCTGTGATATCTATGCGGTTCTGTATTCCAGGATCAATCCTTTTTAAAATGCAATCAAACATACCTGGGGTGACCACAGAATTACACTGAGCCTAATTGTGATTAAAGAATACTCAACTTGAGATGAGATTATTAAGTGTGAGAAACAGGAAAAGTTAACTACCTGTAGATATCTGTCATAGAATTGGGTTCAAAGTCTGAAAGGGAATGGATTTCAGGAGCTGTGTAAATCTGTATCAAATGCTGCTGGTATGAGCTTGACCCCTCAGGAGAATCTTCTTTTCTGTATGACTGCAAACCATAATCTAACATGGAAGAAAACAGGAAGCAAACTACTCAGTGGGTACTTCTCTGAAACGTGCATTAGTAGACAGTAACACAACTAGTCTAAAGGAATTAATTTTCCCTATTTGAAATACACAGCCTAAAAATAGTGTGTGTCTGGTGGTCTTGTCCCTCTAAACCAATTGCAAATACAGGATCTGGAACCCAAATATTTGGGTGAGACTGCATGACAGCAGGGAATTTGAACTACGTGGCCCCTTCCAATCAGAATTATTTTATGATTTTATAAATTTATATTCCTAGAATAGGCTCAGTTCAGTCCAAGAGTTAGCATGCAAATGCAGGTTTCTGTTCTACTTGTCCTCTGATCCTTATCTGTGGTGGTAGGTTGCTAGAGTAATTACAAGTTAGACTAGAACTACTGAAAATCAGATGATGGGCTTTACTTGCACACCACTAGCTTCAGAACAAAGGCAGCATAAATGTGAAACATCTTTGCAGCTATACTTTTAACCTAACATAGAAGAGATTCTCAGCATGAGACTCAGCATCGGAGAGGAAAAAAAAAACAACTGACTTCAGTCTTCTTTCTGATATAAACAGCACTCTGCTGAGTGTATGGGAAGGCAGGATGCAGATGTCTGGTTTTGTCTGGAGTGACCTCTAATTAAGATGGTCCTAGAACTTCATTCTTTATGTTGGAGGTCATTGGAGTTTTTCAAGTAGCTCCCACGTTGGTTATTTGTGAGGTTTGTTTAACATTATCGCATCCAGATAGACCATGAATATTTGAAGACTCTACAGTGCTACCAGTTAACTTCTGAAAAATTTTGCAGAGATCCCATTTAATTCAGAGGAGCTGTGCTAAGGTGATGCAGTTGATGTAATCCAACCATCTCCATTTTTTATGCTTTCCTCCAGAACAGGCTTTAAGAAAAGTAGGCAGTTCTGAAGGCAGCAGGATACTAAATGAGTTGGAGAAGCAGGCATGGCCCTGTGTAGGAGCCTCAGTCATAGGATGAACCATTGAAAGACAAATCTGTTGCTGCTGTTTTTAAGATGGCTGTGGATTATAGAGTGTGATAACTACTTTGGGGAGGAAGTAGAAGAGATGATCATTGCCTTCATTCCCTTTGGCAGCTGCAAACTAAACTAGACTTTCCAGTGGTTTTCCTGTCCCTGCAGGCTGTCTTCCTGTACCAGGAGCAGACCAGACCTGTAGCTTTGTCTCTGTGAGAGTACAGTTCAGTTTTGTGTACAGGACTGAAAAGCTCTGAGCTGAGTCTGCTTTTCTCCATGAAACTACCTTGTGTTTACCAATCAGTCAGCATTATTCCATGTCTTTACAGCACTGTCCATGGCTCAGGTTTTCTCTCTGTATCAAAGCTGAGAATGAGACAGAGTTTCTGCTCAGACTGATGTTGATAGACTCCATCATTTGTGGGATCTGCTGTGTGCATCAGTGACACATATTAAATGACTTGACATGATAATGCAACATGAAATGTGCTTCAGCACCAGGCACTTCTAGTGAAGGCTGGTATAGTCAGCATTTCCACATGAAATGTCAACATGGAAGTGCTTGGGAGGAGCACTGAGTGTGAAATCTATATGCATTAGTGGGTTAGCTGGACAGTTTTGAAATTTTGTTTCTTATCTTCTCTTTACCTGCAATTTTACAAACCCATCGGTCATCTATCACACAGTTACTAGACTTCAACCGTCCATGATACATTTTGTGGTGGTGAAGATAGGCCATTCCTTGCGCAATATCAGTAGCAAAAGAAAACCTGAAAGACAAAAATCAATGAGCTAGTATTTCCACTAAACCATCACTCAGTAGTGGCTCCAAAGCCTACTGAAGTTGACAGAAAGCCTCCCTATCACTGCAATAGCTTTCAATTTGTGTCCCCATGCTCATTTTTCCAAAACACTTAAGGTGGGTTGCTGAAAGCCCTTAACTCCCACTCTGTTGTCTGAGTCCACAGGCCTTTAGCCTCTTTTAAGACAGTTGAGTTTGTTATAGAAATTCCCAGTACTTTTGTATCCTTGAGAGTGCTTTCAAATGTTTACAAAAGAAACAATTTTTTATTAACTTTCTCGCTTTATTTGGAGGGTTTCCTCCCTTACAATCTTTTTCTTTGCTGAAGGCAAACATAAGGCAGAAGTAGAAAGAGTGTGCCAAGAAGATTATTCTCAAAAAACAATGTCATTGCCTTTGTGGAAGTTTCATTGACAATGCGAGCTCATTTTCTGTATTGGTAAATATAACAAAGTGTTTGTAGGTATGTTAATAATTTCACCAAAATGTCTTCACAAACAGAGATGCAGTGACTTTTAATTAAATGGAGATGCCCAAGGTATTTGGGAACAAAATTAAGTTACATGGGGAAAAAAGGTTTAAAAACAGTTTTGCAGTATAATGAGAGGTGGGTGGAAAAGTCATTGGCTTAGCATGACCTGCGCTAAACATACGATTGCTCAAAAATCCAGAAGACAGCTTGAGCTGGATATTTGAATTCGTTTGCTTTCTTTCTTCTTCATTCTCTCCATATCACAGTGCCGGCCTGTCTATCCAAGGACTTTATTTAAAATTAACATCTTGTCCAAAACAGCACATAGCACAGTTTGTGTCATGTAGCTTATCAAAAAGTTTTTTTCTACCTGAAGCCCCAGTTCAAAGGAATGTCTTCATTGAGCAGAACATCACTCAGGCTGCCTTTGGGGCAGTACTCTGTCACGATGGCAACATTTGGCACTTCTATACAACCTCCAATGAATTTGCAGAGATTGGGATGGTCAAGTTCCCTGTGAAAATCGACAAAAATCACAGCATACCAGCAATTTTCATGGATGTCCCTGTGCTTTTTGTAGGGTAACTGGGAAACCAAGTGCCTTGTCTCACCACGTAGAGAGAAAAGTAAAACAGGCATAAGGAGATTTTGATCTAGTGTCAAAGCAAAGTTTGAAGGAAAGAGGAATATGAATTTACAGTCACATTTGGACAGATTGTAACCCCTAAAGAACCAGTCTAAAAATGGAACAACATACACTTCTCAGGTTTCACTTCTTACCTCACTTGCTTTACTTCTTTACGTATGGATTTGGACAGTGTGAATGCCTTCTTCATTATTTTCTTTATGGCCACTGTTCTACCATCACTGAAACAGAATGAAATGCTGTTCACAGAGTTTTAGGCCAACTTCATCAGCCAGACAGACTACAAAAATGGACTGGATATTTTTTCTACAGTGAGCAGATTCATATCTCTAGAGATGATGTACAGAATTTAAGCATGTCCATATGTGGGTGTAAATCTGAATCAGTGTACATGACAGGTGACAAGGCCCTGTTTCTATGATAAGGGAAGCATTAGTGATTATATTCAAGCATCCTTGATCTGTGAATGACATTTGGAACGTGAGAGTGTTAGAGTCAGTTGAGGCAGCTGGACGATGGAGTAGCAGCAAAGGAAATGTCAGAGCTAGTGAAACACATACAGCAACATCCCTGCCATCCGTTGCTTCTGTCTACTGTTTTGGAGATCCACCACTGATATTTAATATCCTTTTGTTCTCATGGGTTGAAACATTCTTAGCGATGAAGCAGCTGAGTTTGATAGACAGCAAAGCAATTTTCCTTGGAAGAATACAGGAATCCAGTGGAGATACATGCAGGAATTTAAGTGAGTGATACCCACCATATAAATACAGAGTACGGGGTCTGCCTGCAAAGCACAGATCCTGCCCTGTGTATTCAAATGGTAGGTATTACTTTCATCTTTGCACATGTTCCGCACCTATCCCCTAATTATATTATTTTTATGAGAAAAACTGCTTTCTGGATAGCAGGATATGGCTATACTGTTTGCCTGTATAGTTATATGATGTGCACCTTTATAATGTCATCCAGAGGTGAAATGCTCTGTATCTTCAGTCACGTCAGCTGGTTTAAGGACAAGATTTCTAATGTGCTACTGTATAGGATGCCACTCTTTAGTGCAAAGAACCTAGCTGTGTTCTGCCTGCATTTTAGAAAAAGGGCTGCATAAAAGCCTTTGTTCCAAATATATTTGAACAGTAAGGGCCATTCATCAACAGATGCAAGACACATTATGCAGCCACAGCCTTTTAAGAAGTCCCCAAGAGAAAAGGAGAAATGACAGCCAAAACAGAAGCCTGGCATTTAAGATATTCCACAGCCAGTATGTGGTACAGAAGTCAGATGATGATATTAACTTACTAGATTTAGCCTAACAAGAGAAATGCAAGCTTTTGCACTACCTATCAACAGTAAAGTGGCAAGAACCAGAAAGCAAGGTGAAACTATAGTATATTAGGTACTGCAGTAAATAAGTAATATATTGACTTACTATCTCCCAGTCTGGGTGAAGTACTGTTTCCTGGACGTGTTAGCAGCTGCTGTGCAGGAGCTCAGAGCAGTGATACAGCTGGAATTGGAGTCACTGGGTGCAGGGGGAGGACTCATCATGCTTCCTGTTGCTGTCTGTGCTACGCTATCTAAATGGGATGTAGGATGAGAAAAGGCACCTGAAGATGCATATAACTGCAAAGGTAGACACTCCAGAGGCAGACGAATATAGGGAATTCTCCGAATCTTTGCATCTTGGCTGGTCTTGTTAACACTTAAGACAGAAAGCCATTGCTTGGAATGTGACTGCTGCATAGAAAGTAAAAAAGTTCCAGAGGTGATTCATTGCCAGAGCTCTTTCCCAGTAACCCTCAGGATTTGATGCAAGTTTTGTTTTTTCTGTTCTTGGGATGATTAGTCCTTGCTGCTACTTAGATGCTGAGGACAGAACCCAGGGAAGCAGAGCAAGCCCCATGCCATACTTTAACAAGTCTATTTGAAGCTCCTAGAAGACTGTAAAGTACAGGGATGTGGGAAGTGATTCTGACACCAGAGCAAAGTCAGAGAAGAGCAACAATACGGTCAGATGAAAAAAAATCAGTGATCTCAATGTATGTTTTTTAATCTCTGTTAACCAGCTCAAGGTAACAAAATGGATTTTAAAACAAATTTAAGGAACTACCTATCATTTCACCATCTCCAATTAAAACCCAGATTTGGCCAGTTAGTCTCAGCATTGCTGAAATGTCTCAACTCTTCTTGGTATCAGTATCCAATAAAGCGTTGCTGAGGAAGTTCAGCATCTCACCTTGCATCAGGACTGCCATGTTCCCACACCATAGTATTATCCATATGCAGTTCAAAATTGCGTTGACGTTTGGAGTCTTTCTACAGCATTCCACCCAGAAATATATTAGAGATCCCTGAGATAGCTTTGAGAACAAAAGTGTGTGTGTGTATATATATATATATGGTGCAATGCACCAAAAAATGAGTTATCTTGAAAAATTAAAGCTAATTTTTCACAGTACAGGCTACATACCCTGGGTACAGCACTGCTGATGTGTTTCCATTTAGATAACTCTATATTTCAGGCTACTATGGGTATCTCTGGACAGCTCTGTCTGGAGGCGACATACTGTCTGTTTCCAAATCTCATCATATTATCAGTCCTCATTACTCTTAAGTTGTTAATTATCACTCCTAGGTCTTAAACAGTATTGTTGCTTTGCAGGCTCCTCTCCAAGAAAACTATGTGTTTCATCTTGGATTTTTCAAATTAATTTTTAATGTGTTATTTTTGGATCATGCTTCTAATTTCCCTCAGTCTCCTTCTATTGTTTCCCCTCCCGTGTGATGTTTATGACCTCTTCTAATCCACTATCAGCTGAAAATTTGCTTGTGTTCCTTTTTGCTATGTTGAAAGACACTTTTCCTTGAGTGTTCCATTTCTGTTTTCACAAATCTGGATTGAAATTTGGTTTGGTTTATGTACTCAAATTAATTTCTAAGCCAACATCTGTTCTTTACAGCAATGAGGATATCATATGCAAACTACACAGGAATTAATGTTCAAGCCCAAGGCTGAAAGTATCTTTACTATATATTAACACAAGAATGTCTTGACACTTCTACTAGCAACACAAGGACATAACACAGATAAAGGAGACATCTTTCTAGAAATTCCTTACAGAGACAGAAAGTGAGAGAGTGTACATCAGCACAGACCTAACAACTTTAGCAGATTTCTACAGATTTACTCTTTCTGAGGGTCTAGGCATTGTTTTCCTTCTGAATGTTAAAACAATGAACAGCAAAGTAAATAATCTATAGCTATTTTAAGTGCAGCATAGTAAATAATAACATCTGATTTTATTCCTAACATGTTTAATTAGAACCAATTAAATCATATTTTATATCCAGAAGGTAAAATGAAAAAAGCTCTGGCAACAATGAATTACTTTTTGAAGCAAGTCTGTCACAGGTAGCATACACAGAGAGAAATTAAGATCTCACTATATCCCTCATTATATTTGTGCAAATCCAGGCCAACTTAGTGAGATCAATTATACAGAATTATACATCCACTGAAGCAACTGTAATTTATTTTTCCAAGTCCAGAAGTTACCTGTTTATTTTGGGATAGGCCTGTCTTTTTTATTTGACAAATCACCATAAAAAAGAAAGAAACTATTTAAAATAACTTTGACATATAAAGTTTCAATAAACAAAAATATCAGTGATCAGCTCACAGAGTTACAGTGTTGAAACTTTGGATATGTCTTTCACAAATTGGTTCACCTTTTGTAAGACCCTTAAAACATGAAGATGTACTTATGATTGAGATTATTTCTCAAAGTTATTAAGGAAACTGATCATAGTATCAAAATGGCAAGTTACTAACCTTGTTTGATGCAGGTGAAGTCTATAATCCAGCTTTCATCCCAAAACATCTTTTGTTTCTGATATTGAAACCACTACAAAAATAAATCAAATTAATTCCTGATGTAGCCCTACAGACTTTGAAGGAATTAAACCAGAGATATTTTTTTTTAATATGAAAGTTTATAAGTATCCAAACAAAATCCAATGTTTAAGCATCCAACATATATCTTATGAGTAACATTAAAACCAAGAGTATTTGGTTCTTAGGCTTAGAAGAATACAGCATCTAAAAAATATCTTAAAAACTGTACATTTTATATTCTAGAATCTAATTACATGTCATATTTTGCATTGGCTACAAACTTTCCGTTATTGTCAATACTTCTTATGCACTACATTTACATCTCAGCCTGGACATCAGATGAGTGGTTTACATCACCTCATGTCATGGAAATGTCCTATGCTATGTAAATGCATGACAAGAACACACTACCTCCCAACCCCAAGATAAGGAGCAGTACATATTATATCCTGTAATAGAATTAGTCCCTGATCCACCAATGAGGTCATATTATGTCAAATAGTCTAGCATAAAGAATATTAGGTAGGGATTCTGTGGCTACTTTGTAAAGAAGGCATCGATCTAATTGCTGATTTTCTGTAGAGCTGACAAGCAAAACTAACATAGAAAGTGTAAACACATTCTTTCAAAAGAGGAGCAGCAGATTAAATTATACAGCTGTTATAGCTGCAGTCAATGAAAAAATGTCAAACCAAAGCACCATTTTACCATCATTATACCATTTTCTATAGTGTGGAATTTAATATTAGGAAGTATGCATTCATTGAAACAGGTAACAAAAGTCCTGATAATACAAAAGGAAGATGGTGTGGAGATTGTGTCAATACTTTGGTGGAAATTTATGACAAATATAGAGCTCACTGAATCAAAATTAAGTCATCCCTCTTATTTCAAAAGGTTTCTGAGAAAAGACATCTACATTTTATCTTGCAAAGGTATGACTGAACAAAGACATATTAGCTAGAAGTGACCACTAGGCTTGCTACAGACACTGATATCAAAGGAATCTTCTCCTCTACTTGAATGATTAAAGAAGGCATTAGTTTCCCAGATGGTTCTTTTTACATGATATTAATTACTGAATTGCATAAAAGGATCTTTTCTGTCTTGCTTACTTATCACCTAAATAAAACATAAGAAAAAGAAGACACTACTGCAGAAGTTAGCAGGAATAAGTATACAGAAATGCAAGAAGAAAAATAAACCTCAAAACCTACAAAAAAATAGCAGAAATAATGGGTAAATTTTGCTACAAGACCTTTAGATAAACGTATGCAAGGCCAAGAAACTCCATTGCTCTTTCTAAAATGCCAATTGTTTAAAACTGTCTGAACTTCTCATCTGTCCAATTACACATTTTTATCAGATCATATGGTTTTACAGGACAGTTACTATAAACACATTGTCACAACTGCCCTGTGGATTATAAATGCTCAAATAGTTTTCAACAGTGCTTCCATTCCTAACTCACAAAGCCACACAGAGAGGCACAGAATAGAGAAAAAACCTAATTCTGGTTCAGGCCTCCCGTAGTACCTTGCTTGGTGGGCCATCAGCCTTCTCCTGCTCATTCCCTCTCAGCGCATTTGCCTACCTCAGATGCTCACTGCAACTGCAGTACAAGATGGAAAGAGAAGGAATCCCTGAGGAAAGAGGAGTCTATAGATTTACAGGATTTATAGGCCAAACCCCAAACACATTATCTGTTACGTACATAGTCAATATAATGACTCTGCAAGTGCCATATTCACCTGCTAAATCCTTGTTATGAAATTCAGAAATGTATTTTTTTTTCAAGATGTAGACACATAAGGAATGTAGATCCTCTTTCCCAGAAGCACTGTGTAGTAATAAGCCATAATAGTATGCTGTCTCCTCTTTATATAGACATTTTCATTCAAATGTATCCAAAACTACTTCTCTCATATTCATACACTCCTCTGTCCTCATTCCCTTTTTGTTCTTCCTTCATGAGTCTGTTATAATAATTGATAACTATTATGCAAAACTAATCACTTTGAACTGAACCAAACTGATTCAGTTACACTAAGAAAATGAGCCTATTAAAAAAAACCAAACACCCCCCCCAAAAAAAAAAACCACCCCAAAAAACAGAAGAAAAAGAAAGATCCTCTTCTCATTATTTCTTTTGAGAATATCCCAAGTTGAATGTTTTCCATTATAAGTTGTATTTGGACTCTGAGATTTAATGGCCTCTGGTGGAGCTAATCCCTTTATGAATTTACCTGATTTGTTTTTGAATTCATTTATACTTCTGGCCTCCATGGGGTTTTGAAGCAGTTAATTTCATAACAGAGTTTTATTCTGAGTGAAAAGTACTCTTACTTTACTGGCACACCCTAGTTCCCATGTTGTGAAAAACCTCTTCTTCCTTTATCATTATATATCCATCCCTCTGTTACATTCCTCTTCAGTCTTCTCTCTTGCAGGATGAAAATTCCTAGCCCAATGAGCCTCCCCTCATGAAGAAGCCAAAAAGGTTTTTTCCCTTCCTTCTGCTTTCTTCCATAGCACACAGGTTCTGGATGCAGCAAGAAAATCTATCCTCCTACTAAGAGAGAATTCCACTCTAACTAACCAAATCATGGAAGAGAAACAAAACAGAAGAGGAGAGAAGGGATACTTACCATGACTGTCAAAATGCAGCCAGTGCAGACTAAACATACTGGTAAGGCAATTGCTATCCTAGCATCAGCAGACAGTGGGCATTCCCCACAATCTGCCGGACAGGTAGAGCAGCTTTCTTCTTCCTCACAAAAGCCATCTCCACAGACTGATTAAAAAAGGAAACACATATCAGAATATTTTAAGGCAGTTTCATCCATCCACATGGTTGTATTCAGATTTAAACACATGGTTCTTGAGCTGGGAAACCTCAGAGTACCAGAAAGAATAAATTTTGAGGAATCCAGAGATAGCACCCCAGCAGCTGAAAGAATAATCTGAATCTTTAAAGTGATACAGGATCTCTTTGATCAGATTAAATTGTTAATGACATCAGAGTTTTTGAAATGTTTTGCGTATACATCACTTCATCACTACTCTGTTTCTCATTGTCCATCTGTTTTTTCTGAGACTTAAAGTTCCTCAAGGCAGGCATTGTCTTTTGTATTTTTTGTACATAATCCAGCCCTTGAGATCCCCAGAAGCCAGTGACCCTTCCACAGCAGCATCAGAAGACATTGGGTACTGCAGAATGAAACCTTGCAACCCATACTTCAAGGATTTCTTTTTCTCCAAGGTCTTATAAAAATCATCAGCAGTATATGATGTGATTTAAAACAAAAGCCCTAAAGGACAAAACACCTTCTCCCATGTCCTGAATGCTGTTTCAATTTTACCTCTATGACTAAACTAATATCAAGCTGTACTTCAGCCTTCTGAGACGAGCTGAAGGTATTATTCTGTCACTATGTAATATATTTTTTTAAAAAAGCCTCAACAAAACAAAATCCACTGCTCAGTAATAATTCTGCCTCAGTCCATTTGATTCCAGTATAATACCAGGATAATCACAGAAGTCACTTTCTGCCTCAGGGGTAGAGCTGCATTTTTTAAATTTCTTTTCAGATAAATTGTAAGTTTCCTGGAAAACTCAGCTGCAGCTGTCTTGAAATGAATAGCAAATTCTATAGCTAAATACTTCCATCCACATTGGAGTTGCTTTGGTTCTTTTTTTTTTCCTAACACTGGGAAATATATTCTCAAAATTCCAGCAGAGTAGCTAACAAGAGTACTGTGATGACATTCCTATTTTACCCAATATTTTTCTTCAGGTTGTGTGTTTAATTTATTAAATAAAGTCCACTTTTTAAATTTTACATTGCTAAGATTGTTATGGTTATTTCTGTTTCCCTGCATATAGCTATACTAAAGTGAATGAAAGACTGATGCCTTTGGGAGCAATTGAATTTTAATGTGAATGAGAGAACCAAGATGGATTTCAACCTTTCCAGTATGCTTAAGGCTTCACCCTTCAGATGAAGTGTTCAGATCCTCACAACATACTAGCTGGAAGAATATCTTCACATCCCCACCAACTGCAGACAAGTCTTGTAGTACCTGAAGCTGTTGGTCATGGTATTTGACTTTACCTATTTGACAAGTTCCTACTGCTCTAAATTCATACAGAGGTTAGAAGCTCAACACTTTTTCAGATGTTGAGTGTTATGTGAAGAAGAATTTTAGGAAGACTTTTGTGTATTTTCAATGGTAAAGGGGGGTAGGAGTCCCTTTTGCTTTTGGTAACCATGCATGAATGATAAAAGCATTGCCATTTGCAGTCAATAAGCAATTCCCTCACATCTTCCTTTTATATCATACCTACTGCAGGAAGGACTGTGGTTTTTGCTTCCAGAGCAACTTGCATTCTCCCAACTCTGATGTGTGCGATGAGAGAAGTCACACCCACATGAACTAAGACAACCTGCCAAACAAGTGAACAAAGCAGCAAGCATCAAAACTTCACTTACATACAGTAGGCTATTATAAGAATTGTCCAATTGTGGGGTCTTGCAAAAGAATGTGTGCATTTTTTCCGAATCAAGAAGGACAGGTGTCCTTGACTGGGGAGACAAACAGAAGCAGGAGAGACAACTCTTGTGGGAAAGGCAGGTCTGATTCCCCTCCTGGTGTATATTCTTTTCACCAAGCAGGGCTATCAGCCTGTGCATTCTGCCATGTTTGCTTCCCTGTTACTTCTGCTGGGTAGAAGCCCCCTAGCGACGATATTAACCTGCAACACAGTCCAGTAAGTAGTGCAATATATTAGTGTAGGCCTTAAATGGACAGATTAGGCTATTCTCTTCCCTCCCATCCCCATTACTTCTACTAACTACCTAAGGAGGAGTAGCGTGAAAAGCTGTTACTTCCAAGTCAAGTCAGTTGTGAATCGGTATTACTCAGCCATATGCATCACTTACACACATAACTGACAAATAAATGAGATAGGGAACACGTACATGAACTGCACTAAACTACTAGCAAGTAAGCTCTGGAAAGAGCAAACCAAATAAAATCCTGTATGGAAAAAATATACCTTACCTTGGCAGTCCAGTTTCTTTGGCTCATTTTGCCAGCTGTAGACAAAGTGTGAGTAAATATCTGGCCATCATCTGGGATCCATGGACCACATATTCCTCCTCTACCCTTTATCAGACATATTGGTTATGTCAGTAAACCACAACACAATGAAAATCCTAGCTCCTCCTCTTTTACTTTCTTAAAATTACTTGTGTTCTCTAACAGCAAATAGTGTGATATTTTATAACCAAATCTATTAAAATGCCAAAGCACAAGCAACACTGTTCTGTGATAAAAGAAAAGATAAAATAAGGGAGAAGCAATCGTGCCTATACTGAGCTAA
Organism: Aptenodytes forsteri; assembly: GCF_000699145.1. Classification (NCBI taxonomy): domain Eukaryota; kingdom Metazoa; phylum Chordata; class Aves; order Sphenisciformes; family Spheniscidae; genus Aptenodytes; species Aptenodytes forsteri. The sequence continues at coordinate 1,175,931 of NW_008796051.1, read as the reverse complement.
AATCTCACAAATATTGTTATTTTTTTAAAATACATGAGCCAAAATGTGGTCCCAAATTTTAACTGCAGTAATTCTATGAAGCTTATACACTTTTTCAGGATTTGCTGTATTAGAACCAGAAACAGAATCATATCCCACTTTTTATATTTTTCTAAAGGGGTTTTATTGCAGTTTCACTTTTGATAATGGCAGCTTTTTTTTTTTTTTTATGAGGAAGGAAGGCATCTCTTCTATGCCTGTTTGCAGACCATTTCTCAGTAAAGCTGTTAAGATGTAAACCTCCCAGAAATTAACCATAGAGTAATGGCAGCTTTTTTTTTTCTTTAATGAGGAAGGAAGGCATCTCTTCTATGCCTGTTTGCAGACCATTTCTCAGTAAAGCTGTTAAGATGTAAACCTCCCAGAAATTGCAACCATAGAGGATTATTTTGGCTGTCTGAAGATCTTGCATTTTTTTGTTTGTTTGAAAGGATTAAGTCTGTCCCTAACTCCGGATATTTCTTCAGGTATTTCTTTCAATGCACTGTAAGACATAGGCCAAATCAAAAGAAATGGAGTTCACGTTAACCAAGATAAAATGTTTTAGAAGTCATGACACTGCAAAAAAAAAACCAACAAAACCTCCTCTCGAATAATGTAAAAAGCTTGCTTTGAAGTGGATGTTCAATCTCATGCAATGATACTCATGGCCGCCTTGCTGTATGACAGCCAACCTGCTTAGACTTCCTCTAAGCAGGAACTGAAATATTTACAGTATTACAAGGAAGCCAGGTGATGCATGTTGGCTACATGTTTTCACCTTTTCCACACCTTAATTCCAAGCAGAACTAATTGTGAAAGTAAGAAATAATGGAGAGGTCACCACAGTGGTGGGATGTTGAAGTTCTTTACTATGATTCTAGACAAAAGTTTTGATGTGATGGTTCCAGCAGGGATTCCTCTTTTAAACCAAAGTCCTGGTAGCAGCTAAGGCCCCCAGGGAGTCATTAATAAAACAGCTCCTTAAGAAGTGACTGCCAAGAACTAAGTTAGAGCTCTTGTGGAGACTTTAAGCCTTCACACAGAAGGGTACACGAAATAGCTGCAAGACATGTAGACTAGGTTTTCTCTTACGAAGAATGTGTCAGATTGCCAGAAGGGAGATCAACTAGAAAGACTGGGCAACTGCATGAAGGTTATTATGCAGGGGAAGGCTTAACTCACAGATAAAAAAAGAAAAAAAAAAAAGGTGTCCCGGACTGTATTGTTAGAGTCAGAACTTTAAATAGTCATTCAAGGAGGGACAGGCTCTTATAATGAGCCAAGCAGACAAGTTAAGAATGAATCCTGCTTACACTGCATGAACAAATTTTGTTATCCTGTATTTGGATTCCTTTTTTTGCTCTGATCTAATACAGAAAAATCATTGCATCTCAGGACGTGTATAGAGGCCTCAGTTCTACAAGTCACAGCCAGTGATACTCACCCCACTCAACTTCAGTAATTCAAGCAAATCATTCAGGGTCCCTCTATAAGCTGCAGAGACAGTAACACCTCCAAATGACAATTCTCCTTGCTTGCTTTAGAATGAAATGATCTTTCTCTATTGACTGTACAGAGATCTGAGTCAAGTAATCTCAAAGAGATGAAACTGGCCCCACTAAACATAATGAGACATTCTGAATACTGCCTTGTCCAAAAATCCAGCCATTTGCTTTGCAGCCTCAGCATCCAGCTGAGGCATCCTCAGCATCAGCAAAAAATTCTAAAACTGACAGACATCCCCACAGTGGTTTTAGTGAATTATAGATTTGGTCTAACTGTAATCACAGAAAGACTTCATAAACTTGAACCTGGTTATCACAATGATGTCTCCTCCAGTAGCAAGAACAGAGCATATGATGCTGCACCATTATACTAACCATGAAGGCCAAAGGACAGGAGTGAATGTTGGCGTGGTAGACACAGCAGTTCTCCCTGTTTGCATCTTTCCAGCTGGCAGGGCATTCATGCTCCTCACAGAATTCCTTTGCAGCAGTAGCATTGCTAGCCAAGCAGCAGAGAGAGAGAGAAACTTTTATATTCATTCCTCATTCCCCAAAAGCGCAACAAGCACATGAGAGCCTGTTCTTTACCCTGCACAGAAAAATTAGCAGCAACAACATATGCGGTGAAATAAACACTGTTACACCATTTCTTTCTCTTTTGTTTTGCTTCTGGTTGAAGCACCCTAAAGCATTGAAGATTGCTGTCAACCGGACCACTGTCTACTGCCATGTGGTAGGGACTTCTAGCAGATACTATGCCGCAAGCAGGTGCCAACCTCCACTTCTCTCCCCAGACGGACTTCATGACCAGGTGGGATTACTTGGCACCTCTACATCTGGCACAGAAGGAGATACCATCAGTCTACTTCCACTATCAGAAATATGTGTCCCTGGCTACTTTCATTCTCAGTGTTTTTGATTATATACCTTCATCTATGCATGTGATTCATACATATCATTCAGCTCCAGTCTTTGCTCCACAACCCAAACAGTCAAGGAAAATAACTATATTGGACAATAATACCAGATACAATTCCCCAAACCATAAATTTAGAGCAAAAAGTAGACTTTATGAATAGACTCTTCTGCAAAACAAGGTGGGCCTTTTGTAAGTTCATCCCTGAAAGATGAATGTAGTTACCTGGAAATGTGTGATGCAACACTTTTCCCCACTGTTTCCTCAGTTACACTTTCAGCTGGTTATCACCCTAATAAAATTGGCTTTAAAATGAAATCATTTTCCGCAAACATGGTTTACTCAGTAGACATAGCCAGACTTAGTTGTAGGATTTAGTTTAAATGTTATGCACTTGTGATGGATCTCTATAAAGCAATGCCAGAACACCAGGATTTATTTTTCAGTTTGTTTTTAATGAAAGAAGAACTAGCCAGTAGTAAGTAGATTTAAGACAGAAGACTGTATTATAAGAAATCAAAGATAGGGGATCAGTTGACATATTCATGGCCAGATTTACAAAGGCATAGACATACTTGAAACCTGAGATAAGCAAATTTGTCAGTCCCCAAGATTAAGCAAGTTGGTACCTAATTCCATCATGCATTTGTCTTTATGGCTGCTTTTTAGAATTCATCCTGCATTCTGTATTTTTTATTCAATACCTTCATCATGGCTTCACCCAATTATGCTGACACCCATACGTTGACTTGCCAGCCTCAGCCATATTTGGGTCAGCCACTGTAAGCTTAAGAGTCAACCAGATAGTCTTCTAGATAAAATGAGGTGCAAATTTGATCCCTTTGAAAAAGTGCAGCATAGATTTCTTTCTTTTTAAATATTTGCCATCTGTGTCTATGTGCAAGATATATGTAAGTACATAAAGAGCAGAATTTTCCAAATTTCTTACTGATTTAAGGGAGTGAGTCTCCCTGGAAAGACTAGAAAAACAAATTCATTTCCAAGCAGTGAAAAAACCTGCTTTATGGTTAAGTTCTTGGAAATATTATTAGCCATAAATTTCAGAAAATGTGATAAGCAAGTTTTGCAAAACTGTGTAACCATAGTACACAGATGATCAAAATACAATATCAACTTTTTGCCATTGCAAATGGATTATAGGTCATCTTTCAATACGAAAAAAAATATCTCTGGATAACAGCTTTTACAACTTGAACTTTGCAATGTGAACACTCAGTCTGGCAGAGAAAAATGTTTTCCATAAACATCTCTTACACTAACGAAGTAGAGCATAGAAAGTGGGGTAACACAGCTGCAGCCTCTGTCCCAGACATTGCTGTATATGGATGGAGAACTGCTATGCACAGACAAAAGTGTACAATCAGGGTGTATTAGCCTTTTAGTGATCTGGAGTTGTGCACATAAATATTCTGTATTTAACCTCTGTTGTCTACAGTTACCAACACAGTCTGTGAGTTGATACATAAGCTTTTGGACTGATTTCAATCCCACAGAAATCAAAAGAAGTTCATCACTGACTTCAGTGGATTCAGGATTGGGCCAGCCTCTTTTTCATATCCATGTTGTGCACTTCAAACACAGTTATGATTAAAATGAGTGTAAGACACAGTTAGTTTGGGACTTGTGCTTGAACTTCAGTTGTAAATTCCTTATGTAGAGAAGGCAAAAAGTGATGGTCAGAGTTGCACTGACACAGTAATGCAGATACAGGATGACGTACCCTATCCTTGGCCATGTGGGCAAGCATGCCACGATGGCTGCTCTGAGAGCAAAGCCATCAGAGGAGAAAAAATCCGGGCAAACAGAGCTATAAAAGACCTCAAGAGATGCAAGGGATTAGCGAGGAGCCCCAGAGTATGTGTTCCAATTATGTCACTGAAAATGTACACACAGAATCCCCATATACTCATGACCATGAAAGCATTTTTATAGGAGGTAATACCTGTGAGAAAGGATTCCATTTTGCACTGCATATTGATAAAAGCTGTCTGAAGCAAAGACTGTATAGGTCACGTTGAAGAATTCCCCACTCACAGCCTTTTCTGGAGGCCTTTGCACCCATGCCATCTCCAGGCCTAGAAACAACACAATCATGGGCCAACATATTTGCAATACTTTTCTACTTTACAGATGTATACAAATGTAAAACTTTCTCTGTAGTGATTTCATCTATTGTTCCTGTCGTTTTTTATGATCCCCAAACAGTCATCCATTTCAGTGGCTGTGTAGGTAAACACAAATGCACATTAATTGAACAATTCTGACACTCACTTAGAAAAGATCAAGCAATTGGAGAAATATGACAAAAAATCTGGTCATCTTTTCTAAAGTAACTTTACTCCCAGTATAATACAGTGCTGCTTGTCCTGATATTAACTTTACTCCCAGTATAATACAGTGCTGATACATTTGCTTTCCTCTTTGATCAGGCAATAAACATTGCTCTTCATTCTTGGCTGCTTTCACTGAGGCACACCTCATTATGGAAGAACAGACAACTCTAGCACACGTGAAATTCAGTCAAACCCCTTAACCTCATGAGACATAAATTATATATACCAATAATTCTATATTTAAGAAAGCATTCTCATTTTATGAAACCATATCACATCTAGAACAGAGGACAGTGGAAGGAGTGTTACTCAGATATCTGTCATTTTCCACTTGCACGCTCTTACCAGGAAAGATGATTTACCCGAGTCATCTCTCTTTTCCCTGGGACACCTTATTACCTGCTCTGAGCCTGGGAATGAAGTGAGATAAGAGGTGGGAGAAGTTTTTAATCCATATTGTTAAACAACACTATCAAAATATTCCCACTCCTTTCACCTACCTCTTTCCATATTGTTGGATGAAGGTTTTAATTTGCACCACATCAAATTACTTATATCATGCAAGTGTGTAGCTCTCAGTTTGTCAGGAAGTTTTGAAACCCTTCTGCAGAGGATGGGTAAACCTGTCCTTCAAGAGATTCTCACTTTGTTGTTGTTGTTGTTGTTTTTCAATTGTAAACTCTTTTATTACTCTGGAGTTGTTTCTACAAATGTATTCTTCACTTGCACTGTTAGTGAAGCTGCTATTTTTTCCCCTAAACATAATTCCCTTTCAAAAATAAAGAAGCAAATTGTAAAATAACCTCTTGATTTCACATCTCCCTTGAAAAGTAAACATTCATTATAAATGCTAACACTATCAGAGAAACTACAACACAAAGATTGACCAAAAAACATTGGTGTGATTTGCACTAAAAGGTAAGAGAGAGCTGAGCTTCAGAGAATGTCTGAGAATGAAGGCAAAAGGTCAGCATAAATTTCAGTTAAATAACTTTCTATTTCCCTTTAAAGGTCTCACAAAGATAAACAAAAGTCTTCTTTCAATGATAGGTACTCCCACATCTAAATGCTTTGAAGATCTTGTGTTAAATCCACAGCAATGAGGCTACAGTATATGCCTCTTGCTTTGCTTTTAGCAATGCCCAGAAGATGACAAGGAAGAACCACAGAGAAAGGCAGGATAGAGCTTGGAGTTCATTCTAAAACTGATTGTAAAGGGTATATGTTGATTAAGCAACCTACGCATATTAGTTTCCCTTGTACTCAGTTCACACGTTGATTTATTAGTAAGAATATCTTTAAACAAGTCATCTGTTCTGACAAATAGTTGTTTCAATGTTAAAGCAACAGTAAATTCATACAGGAATAAAAGTCTTAGTTGACAATCATCTAGACAGTCTTTGAATTTCACTGTTTCAATGGAACTCTTTGGAAAATGTTTAACTGTAATATTGAGCTCAGACTGTGACCCAGCAGTATATTTCCTAGAGTGTTTTATCAGTATTAGTTTCCCAGGTGTTCTTGTTTTTTCTAAAAACCCTATTGAAACACATTGTCTCTGGTCTTATCTTTTACAACATAGACAAAAGTGTTCCTTTACATCAGTTATCTATCAGTTAGAGAGTCACAAAATCACAGAATAGTTGAAATTGGAAGGCACCTCTGGAAATCATTTGGTCTGACCCTGTATTGCTCAGGGTAGGGTCACCTAAAGCAGGTTGTTCTAGATTTTCTCTAGTTGGGTTCTGAAAATCTCCAAGGATGGAGAAACCACAACCTTTCTAGGCAACCTGTTCTACTGTTTGATCACCCTGACAGTATAAAAGATTTTTCTTATACTTAAATTGAATTTCCCATATTTCAGTTGCTCTTTAATTATTTTTCAATCTCAAACAATCAATTTCCAACGTTAAAAAAAATCTATTTTTTATTCTCTCATCATGTAAATTCATTTTTGAAACTGACTGGAATAAGTGGTTAAAGATCTCAGATTTTTTTTAAGTAGTCATGGAACACAGTTTTGAGCAAGGTGGAAAAGTATGACATGTAGAATCAGTGATTTTGCTTACTGGCTGGAGGGTTTAAACACAGTCCACTTTTGAACGGACACTCCAAAATTTCAGCAATGACTCAACAGAATTTGCTGCAATGCAGAGCTGCCTGCCTTGTTTGGATTAAGTTGCATTTGGTTTTCTAATGAGAAATAAAATGTTTTCAGTTTCTTTCTGGGGGAAGGGATTCAGCTGTTGCTATTACTTTTTCTTTTGGAACCAATGAATATTGGACAAATAATTGCTCTGAAGTATCTTTTGGTTGTTTTCTTTCACTTATTTCTCTAGAAAGAGAGGTTGTCACTAATGCAGATGCTTTCCACCATGCATAACATTCATCATGAGTTAGGTATTATTCTGAGTACTTCAATTTTGGGTTTTCAACCATTCTCCAAGCAAGAGATGATCTTCCTTGGGCAGCTTTAGGACTCACCTCCACAGTCCAGCATGTTATACTCATCTGGTTTTTCCAGGGGCCAACAGTCATAGTCTTTGTTATCTAAATCATGCCACCCCTCCACTAATATCACCTGCCAGAAAAAAAGCGTATGAATAGACTCCAAAAAAGACAGTATGGGAACAGGGGAAGGATGAGTTCCATCTCCAAAGTTTATATTTCTTCTAAAGAAATCAAATCAAATGCAGAAACATAGCCTGGCATATTTTGCTCTCTTCAACTTCTGGAGCAAAAAATGACAGCTTCCTAGGGGTATACAAACTTGATCAGTATACTATTTTGATCTATGCAGAAATTAGCCATGAAACAATCAGGGGACTTAACTAATCCTTCTCTTGCAGAAGGTTTTCTCTACAAAGAGCAGGTGGTTCTAGGACCATATGCAGAAAGTTATTTGATTTAAAGAGTTTTTTTGTTTGCTTTTAAAATGGCACCCCCCTACTCCAAACTGCTCAATTTCTTTTTATCTTTTACACCTAAACTCTTTGAATGAGTCATTTTTTGTTGCACCTTTAACAATACAACTGTTTATTATATAAATGTTAAAATATATAATTATAGATAATACTAAGATTGCATAAGCCTATTACACGTAGAATACAGCATCATAATAGCATACAGATTGAATTGCAACAGTAGCAGAACATACATTATACCTATATATATTATACATTATAATAGATGTATCAATCATGTATTAAAACATACACTCTAGGATATATATGAACAGAACAGAATATGTTATTATAACGTACCCTGGTCTTATTCCACTTTTAGTAAAAGATAATAGTTTCTATTCATATAATCTGCTATTATTTTTCTATATATTATTGGAGGATGATCATCTACTAGATTATACAATTACTTATCACAGTACTCATGGAGTAAGATAGAATTATACAACTGATTTTTTCCAATATATTCTTCTATTACTCTTGTTTTCTACATTACTAAAATAACATTCAACAATTGCCTGGTATAAATAGCTGTCTCACTGCAACAAGCCATATATAGTTCTTTCTGTATGCACAGACCACAGGAATAAGTTCTGGTAAGTGGATTTATGTAGTTTACCTACCAATAAACTGAGGAGGCTTCGGAGCCCTAAGGCTGGTGTTTTGACAGCTCTCATGCTCCCTAACATGCACCCAGCTCACCAAGTGTCAGGGCTGCTTCTGATCTTGCTGTTGCTACTGAATTAGATGCCCTTGCCTAAGAAGGGGGGTTGCTAGGCAAGCTGATCCTGGCAACTCCAGCTGCCGCAGCTGTCCTGCCTCCTCCTTCCTTCTTCTCCCCTACCCCACTTCTTGTTGCAGGCTGGGAACACCCCTCTGCACCTCTGCTGAACCTCTCTGAAAAATCATCACTTGCCTTAGGAGCAGCCCCGCTCTCAGACCATTGAAGTTTGTGCCTTTGTCAGCTCAAAGCTGGAAAAGCAATGGGAGGATTTTATTTCACTGCCTTGTCAAACTTGGGCAGCACCCAACCCTCAGGCAGATGAATCAATACTGTGGAAATAAACACAGAGACATAGGTGGGCCTGGGGAGGAGAGGTGTATAAACTCCAAGGAGAGAAAAGGTCACCTATGTAAGACAAACGGTAAGACTTGAGGTTGGACTAGGTGATCTCCTGAGGTTCCTTCCAACCTGAATTGCAGTAGACCCTGTGACTTCAATTTCTCAGTCCCTGGAGGTGCAGGACAACCTCTACCTGAGAAGTGTCCTGCTACATACGCAGGTGAAACAGACCTCTGCCTACCAATGCTAGTATGATAAAGACATAGATGTGTCCATGACTATTTCTGTTTGCTGAAGTCACTACCAACACAGAACTTCAGTTGTGATTCAGCTCTCCTGAACGTTTCCCTGTGTTTTCTCTGGAATTCTGGCTCTCAGCCCAAACTGACATTAAGAATCTTAGTCAAAATGCTTGGACTTCACTATTTATTGCATCAAAATTGCATGAAAAAAATGCAATGTGTGCCCAGTTCATCCTGAAAGGGGTTGTAGATCAATTAAAAATCTGTTTGGATTCAGTCATAAAAAAGATATTTGTATAAACTAATACAAACATTTTAGGTTGGAATTTTATGTTTGTAGTGAAATCCTAAACCTCATTTGTGCTGTGTCTTCCTGTGCTTCACTATGACCATTTCACCCAAATCATAGGTTTCAATATATGGAAGCCTTTACAGTATTTCAGCTTGGCTACATGGTAGAAAGAGAAGAGGAAAAAATGCCTTTCTTTGTCTAGAATTATCTGCTTAAAAGATCTCTACATATATTAACATCTTGGAGAGGTTTTACTGGTGATTTGTTTTACAATATCTTGTGCTTAATCAGGAATTCGCTGGCAGGGAAGCTACGGATTACAACTTGTTAGACCCTACAGCAGCCAAAAGATTACCAGACTGATCTTATTTTCTTTAATGGGACTGTCAAATATTCACATGACATTAATATCATGATTCAAGGACTGTAGAAACCATACATTACCTTTATAGCTACTTGTCTATCACCAAGTTCAGAATTCCTGGAGAGTGGCCATGTACAAGAAGCTGTTCTGGGAATCCTGAATTAAAGATGGATGGATCAGAATGGCTGGTGATTGTCTGATTTAACAATCTATCCCAGCTATTTGAGAAGCACATTAATACCTCTGCATTTAAGTACTAGAAATTTTGGAAAGAAAACCAGTGTGGACTATTTTGCAATATAAATATATGAACCTTGATAAAAAGAAAGGATTGACAGCTTAGTGAGTAGTACATTCTTTAGGTCTATCTACAACTCTCTATATACAAAGGAAATCAGAAAAAGATTTGAATAAAGTGAGATAGTCATCTCAAACCTCATAATCTTTGCTTCACATTTGCTCCTTTTCCTGTTTGTAAGTTATATGCAATTACATAATTTGCATTAACATCTTAACATTGCATCATACTACGAATAAGTTTATTAACACAGTCAGACTCAGTCTAGCATAGATTAACTGAATTCTGCCCACTGCCACTTGACTGGCTTAGTGCAATAACACAGTTCTTTGGCTTCTTCTCTTAGAAGGATCTCTTAATCTGAAAAAAATTAGGTAATTTCTACTGATGGAAATGAAGTTTATCAAATAACTTTATGTTTACAGATTTGTTTCTTTTGTGTTGGCTGTGCTCATATGGTCCCTTAAGCTACATCATTTCCATTTCATTCGTTAATGCAATAATAAATTCTACTACCAGAGGGAAAATAAAGATATTTCAAAGTTTTATGAGCAATATCACTGTAGATATTGGTAAAAACATGCATTTTTATTAATGTTTTGATAATAATCTTATAACTAAAATATAAATATGTAATATTTGTAGAAAATAACAATGGTTAAAATATTGCTGAATAAAACTTGCTAATTATGTGCTTTCAAGTATTTTAGGAAAGCAATTTCCAGCAATATACCGAAACAAAAATTGCTGTGATTAAAGCTTCAAATATCCTTAAAAATATTTATTTATTCTGGCATTCAAACTTTCCAGATGGTTGTCTTGATAACAAGCTGAAGTTCAAATAGAGACGTTTAAACAACTTCATTTTTAATTATATTAAAGTTTCTAGCAAGACACTTATTTTCAACAAAAAACAATCTCAAAAAATCACTACCAGGGCTCATTTGAAATTTCAAAATGATGGAATTCCAAAGATACCAAGAACTGTCTTGTCATTTGTGAAATCAGTAGTTAAAACTTAAGTTCTTGAAATATAAAACTCCACTATGCAGAGTATGTTCGTCCTGCACATGGGTTGGCATCCTGCTCACTGCTACACTGCTCCGGGCTCCTAGCATCTAAAGGGATGTAAGATTATCTATCCTATTCTCATTTGGTAGTGTTAGCTCTAATAAAAAGCATTTTAAATGAGAGACTCAGACCTCAGCTGAGCCTGGATTAGCAAGATTAAAAAAATCTGGTTTTCCCCAGAATTTTTGGTAATTTAATTAAAATACTAAACATTGTCATAAGTTTTATAGTAGATCAGCAGCTTCAGAAGTACTGAGTGCCCTCAATTCACTGGGAGTGCTGAACAGGCAACAGGTGTGGGTCTGGTGAAATGCTGGGGAGCAGAAAGCAAGCTCCTGAGCCTTGCATAAAGCACACACACCATCCCTTAACTTTGTAGTATCTCTCCATTTCTCTCACACACTCCTCCAAATATTGGAAGTTTGAGAGATTCCAAAGAAAGAGGCCTTGGGCTAAAAGAATGGTAATCATAAAATAAAAAAGAAGTAATGACATATTTGTTACTAAAGATCTGAAAGGTTAATGTTAGATGATTAATCTCTGATGACAGTTTAACTCAATTGCAGCAGAAGGAGGAAGCAGTTACATAGTTTACACAAAGGAATAAAGCTGGGAGGCAGTATGAAAGCATGACAGGTCAGAGAAAGTTTTGTAAAAAGGTAATTAGGGACATTGAAAACTACAGCTAAGAAACTGCTTCTTCTGACTACCACCTACAATGTTATACATACCTCACAAACTCACAGAAACCTCAAAAATGCAAATGATATTAATTGGTAAGGTGGCAGGTAGTCTTCACTGGACTCTCAAGTTGCTGGGAATGCTAAATGAATTTATGCTTTTATAGATGCATTCCTCAGGTCCACAGAAGGCTTGTTCTGTTGCTGCACTTTGGGTTTGATCTGCAGCACTGAACAAGCTTAAATATTTAATTTATCTCAAAAATGTTAGAAAATACATCAAAACTTGAAACAAAAAGTATCATGTATACTCCCTGCAGGTTGTATGAAGACTATCGTCTGGGATATGTCGCAAACCTGAAGAAATATTTCTGTTTAAGAATATGCACTATTTTCTCTTTAGAGTACATGAGCTGTTGTGGAAGGTAAGCAACGTTCCAGGATTTTCATCATGTAAAGCAATCTGTAATTTTTCTTCTTCTAAAGAGAAGGCGGAAAGAATGATGACATCTGGAATTCTGCAAGAATACTCACAGCTAGCAAACTAACAGGTAACAGTGATTCTCTCTCTAGCTGAAAATGCTGTTGGTCTTAATAATTTGATATAACATATGACTGAAAACCTCTAAAGAGACTGGATAAAAAAAACTGAACTCACAGTTCTCAGAGAAGCCAACAGGAACTTCACTTTCAAAGTGATCCAGGTTAACCTTTAGAAAATCCTAGCCTAAGTACGTAACTTAAAGGAGATTTCTGCATCAAGGGATTTCCTTGAATAAATCATTGGGTTTCTGTTACTATAATGCTGCATGTCAATACTGTAGTTGTTAAAAGGGCGTTCAGCAAGTCTGACAATGTGAGAATGAATTTCAATTTGATAGGATGACTGCCCAAGAGGCTTAAGAAGAGTTGGTCCCAGTTCAGCACAGAATAATTTGAGTTTTCTGTTTGGGAAGAAACTGAGCAGTACATCACTGATGTTCTCAAATGCCTCCCATCTTTCAGTCCTCCCACACAGACAAAAATGTTAAAGATGTCTGCAGTGCTTAAGAACAGCAAACTTGGCTGCTCTTAAGATCTACTGTGGAGGATCTGGGTGTTAGTGACAGATGGCAGCTGATGGACATTTCTGTTCTTACCTGCATTATGCTCCTAAGATCCACTGGTCACTCCACTGGTTGTAGCATTCAGCTGAAATCTGCATTTTGCCTTAATGGGTTTTTCCTCTCCTCCTTTTTCACTGCATGACTCATTTCTGTTTTCAGAATCCTTGGATGATTTTCTGCCCATATTTTTATGCACATTAGCACTGCACATTTATTGACATTGCACACACCCTTTTTCCTCGTAAGACAACCTCATAAGCCACAATTGCTTCCACATTTCTAGGGTTTCATGCAATTAGGAGTTCATAAGAGACACTGAGAGGTCACTGAGACAGGGGTTCTCTTGGCCTTTTGTAACTGAAGGATCATTTAGGCTTTTGGATCATCTCTTTGGACCAGCCCCAAAATGAAATGGAGGTCCAAATTATTTCCTTTCCTCAAGTCATGATCATTTCTGCATATGTCAGGCTAGACAGATGTTTGCCTAACTTGTTTTTAATGACCATCAGTAGTGGAACTTCTATCCCTTCCTTTATGGTGTAGTCCAATTCTTCACTACCCTTCCTTGCTAGAAAGTTTTCTCTATGGTCCCACCTGCTTCTATCTTGCTATAATTTCAGCTCAGTACTTATCCCAGCTACACAGAGAACAGTTAGCATGTTCTGCACACTTTTTACATGCTTGAAGTCTTTACCATTCTGGCTTCTGCCAGTTACTACGTATCAAAATGTCTTACACAAATGTATTCTCACACTTCTTCACAGGGAAAAAGGATTATCCTAGTTTCAGAAATATAATACAGGAATAAGGAGTGATTAAAGAAAATGCATAAGTCTAAGCAGAACAGATATTTCACCAGCAGGAATGAACACTTTCTCCTTGGATCTTTGGATGCAAACAAGTGATCCCAAATGCAGCCTAGGATCATAAACACAAGACCACTCTCAAACTGTAACTAAAATAAATGTCACATTTCCAGAAAGAAGTAAAAAACAGTCTTTGCCTAACATCCCAGTCTTTCTGCTGATGGAGACTTAATCTCAATGAGCTTTTTAAATCTGTGCCTCAAGTGGAGCAAAATCAGTAAATGTCCAGTTTGGCATAATGCCGTTTTGTAGACTGTTTTGTGACTGACTAGTTGTCAGAACTAGTCTAGTGGGAGAAGCTGAGGATTTTCAGATGCTACTGAACCCAAAAAGATTTCTCTGCCATTCAGGATTCTCCGGTTCTTTGGGTACATTACTTTTCTGCTGAAGTCAAACAGCAGAAAACACTGTCAGAAAACACTGGGGAGCCAGCAACTTCTTTTCCTGTCACGTTTGGCACCCAAACAGAGATCAATTTACCATTTGCACTATAGCTTTGACACAAGGAACAGGGGCTCAAAAGCTGACAGAGAAGAAGAGACAGAAAACTGTTTTGAATTTGAAACCCAAATACCTGATGTGACTTACCTGTTGGGATAAAAGAAGGTATCCTTTTGTATAGCCACATGTAACCATCATCTGATTTAGGGCTCAGACTCACTTTGACTGAAATCCCTGGCACATGTCTTTGATTTTTCCAGTGATATGCTAGTGCCAGAATGGAGAACTTGAGAACACCCTGCAAGGAGAAATGCAGGCATAGTAAGTCAGTATTTATAAAGAGGATTTTTATTTTCCATTATTTCATTTTGTATTGCCTAGGGCTACTAGCTAATTAGCTTTTTCTTCTGTATTTTGATATCTGTCTCCCTTCAGAGAGCACGCTCCAGAGTGCTATCTTCAATGGTTTCTAGTGCAGTTTTGTTAACAAGAAGCATGGGGTGTCAGTATGATTCTGCCATGAAGTATTTCATTGCTGTGTTCTGAAAAATATTAGTTAGGAGTAGAGCAGTGTCTTCTCATCTCACACTTCCCTCCAGACCACTCACTTCCCTTATAATTCAATTCCTATATAATAATTCCTTGTTTTTTAAACTTCCTAAAGCAGGAGATTCTCAAAGGCATCAATAGCAGCCAGAGGCCTGATGCCCACTGAATATTCCCATGGTTTACTGCCATTTCTTGGAAAAATCTCCTCTATTTTTTGTGTATGTGTACAGTGAGTAATAAAAGGAAACACTCACGATCCTGACACAGGCTATCAGGGCCCTGAGCATACCCCTCTCTCCTGGAAGCTATGTGAGGGAGAGCTGCCTGAGAAGCCTTTGCAGGGGCTCTCCACCTTTCTCTGGGAGCTGCTTTTACGCTGGGCTCTCACACTTGTTTTCTGCCAGAGCTACGTTGCACCTATGCCCATACCTGGCCAGGCACCCTGTTGATCTGAATCATGACCCTGACACGTGGATTTGACTTCCTGGCTTAACCTCAGACTTGTCTCATCACCATGGACTTGTCTGTCAGTCTCCACTTTTGGCTGACCCTGTTTACTATCTCTAGACCTGCCATGCTTGCCCTCTTCATGCACCATGGACCTGGGCCCTGTTTGGGGTGACACTACTCTGCCTGACTTGCTGTCATCCTTGGCTCCTGGATCTCCCTCCCTTGTGGAGCACTCTGCCCTTGCTGCTCGCTGAAAAGGACATCTCAGCTGCAATGCTGCAGTAAAAAAAAAAGAAAAAAAGAGTTCAGGAGTAAATATGCAATAAAGCAAAATTCTACCCAGAAAGAAAAATGTAAATGCTTTGCTCAAAACCTTGTAGAGATACTTCTCTAGAGCATCGTTTGCTAAACTGTTTCTAATTGCAAGTATGGATTATTGTAAGGGACTTACTCTTTACAAACAAACAAGAAATTGTTTTCATTATTATTTTCAATTATCAGGACAGAATACTATGCATAGTTAACTTCAAACACAGACTTTATTGATCTCTTGGGATTTTCTGTGGTTTCTGTAATATTTTTAAAAGAACAGTATTATCACTGATTTAGTTAGATTTCCAGGCACACTCCTACTTCAAAATATCTGCTTCAGACTGGCTGTGGTTTTCGAGATTTTTATAAAATTTATACAGGCACTTTATTTTCTTAACAACGATAGCTTTTTGTTAATGCTTGACCACTACCAATTGTTGCATTGGTTCATAATATCACTCTTTCCCTAGTCATAAAAAAGACTAGGTGTGTCCTCTCCTCATGCCCCAGGTGCTTATCCCATTAATAGGAGATGACTTCTAACTTGTATATATTTTGTTCTCTGTACTTCAGAGGGAAGAAAAAACCCACCTTATTAGTGCCTTCTTTGTATCCCATGGAAGCTGGATAAGCAGCTCCATACTTGATGGGAAAGTTGAGAGATGCAAGTAATTCATTTGGAAGAAAGATACACAAAATCCTTAGTCCTCCAAGCATGAAGTATGACAAATCTCCTACCATTGTCAGACAACAGGGGATTAAAGAGCCAGGCTACCTGCAGAAAGTGTAGGGAAACTAGATATGCTGTATAGGCAAAACTAGGAAAGAAATTGCTCTTCTCCCAACTCCTGGAGAAAGTGCTGCTTTCCAGGGATCATGAGGCTCATTCATTTTTCTTTTTGCGAATAAACATCTGGGTTGTGAGGACGGATTTCTACAGACCCTGAAATGAGACTGATGTTAGTATATTCCACATTTAAGGAGAGAAGGGGTACATGAGAACCTGAATGTCCAGGTGTGTTCCTGTGCTAGTGAGAAAGGGATGCCATTTTAAATGGTGGCTTGTGACAAACTCATTAGCACATTGGAGTGACTCATGAGGACTATTATAGAATATCTTAGGGGGTTTTTTTCCCCTTTACATTTGAGCAGAAGGATGCTTTTCATCTCTGGCTCGGCTATTTCTGATAGTAGCTAGGGCATGTTTCAAGGCATTCTCCGTGCTTCATGCAGGGCTTATGAAAAGACTATTTTTACCACATGACTATTAGCAAGTCTCTCCAGTTCTCCTGCCTCTCTCAGGGTCAAATTCTCCCTTGAAAGTGTGCTCTGATTATGTAAGAGATATAAATTGAAATTCCATTGGGGAGCTCTGGCTAGCATAAAGCTGAAGAGAAGATTACTTGTGTGGCTTTGGTTAAACACAAGTGGATCATTCTCTTAAATAACTCAGTGGTTATTTTTGTTCCCTCTGATGTACCAGTGGTTCAATAAATACCCAGTGCATAAGTTTGGTTCTTAAACCAACTTATACCTTGTTCTGCTTCAAAAAAACCCCACAAACCTAACTGAGTTAGTGAGCTTTTGTGAAACAGCTACATCTCTGTGTATTATGACTAGGATATATTTAAAAACTGATCTTTCCGGTCCCACAAAGAGGATTCTCTTCTCTCTTAAAAGCAGTCTGAGATCACTTTCACTTCCAACCATGGAATGAACATGACCTGTCATTAGCAGCACCATTTCACTGCATTACTCTATGTTCACAGCATGCAGCTGGTAGGCCACACTCTGACTTTCTCAAGAAGCAATACTTCTCACTCCATTCTTGTGTGCTTTGGAAGCATTTTTGTTTAAAAAATAAATCATGATATGTAAAAGAATCATATAATGTACTCACACAATATATGGAGTATTGCAATGTATGTATTGTAACTGCACAGAAACCTGGGTTAACCAGCTTTGGTAAGTCTGCCCAAGTAAAAATTTTGGGGTATAAATGTTAAAGCTTGGGAAGAAGAAAGAGGGAAAGAAAATTTATTTCAGAGTTGCCTGGACTTGTATGACCAATAGGACTGTGTGGAGTCCTACAGGCTGTATGCATTCTAAAAAAATTTAACTAGCCGAAATGTTTGTGGTTAAAGGAGCAGAGGAAGGCGTATCCAGGACAGCAAGCAAAGTAAAGAGTAGCAGGCAGGATTCAAAGACCAGAGCTGTGAGGACAAAGGTTTACATGTGCCTGGCATCACACAGTGAGGAAGTGCTTGTACCTCTGTTTTGAACAAATGTGTTTCACTGGATTTCTGGGCTGAAAGTGACCTTGATGGGATGCAGACATACTCCAACTGCTCTGTTATGCTGTCCCCTTTTTCCTGACTGGAAACCCTGATTGCTAGATGAAACTAGCTGAGAGGCAACAGATTTGCTGAATGCTGGCCACTGGCACAAGAGAAACTGCAAAATGGCTCTGTGATTTCATAAGTACTGGGAGGTGGCGATGATAATTCATGCAGAATGACACTTGGCAGGCAAGCAAGGAAGTAGGTAGAGGTGCAGGGTTTACTGCCCCTCCCTGACAAAGGGTGTCGATACCAGTTTGGTCTGATTTAGTTGAAAGGGACAAAAGGACCTTAAAGGAAGAATGAGTTTCAGTTGTTAGGGAGGAATGGGGAAGTGCTATTCAGAATTGTGAGATATGTATTTACTCTTTATTAGATGTATGAAATGAACAATGACAAGAGCCAAGCATGTCTGGACTTACCTTGTGATGCCATTGAGGACATCTTCTCTGTCTCACATGAGAACTGTCATCGATATTTGTTACTGCTGCCTTCTGTAGTGAATGCAGAGTCTCCATTTTTCTTTAGGGTGTGCTGAAAGAATTGGCTTGTCTGAGATCTACAAGAAATAGTGAAAAAGACACTTGTTGATACAACAGAAGTCTCAGCTCTCAGGGTGAACTGCCAGAATCCAAGCAAGCAGCTTGTTATTTAAATGTGTTTTAAGCAATGCCATGAAAATTACGATTTCTTATGGGTAAAAGAAATTCTAGTCACATACTTAATATAGATTTTTCACCTGCCTTTACAAATTCCTGGCTCTGCCTGTGTCTAGTATTCTTACTAAGGGATTTGGGTTTAGAATGGAAGAGAAAGATCCAAATTCACACCAGGGACATTTAGACACAACAGCAAAAGGGCAATGCAAGTTTCTATCTGATCTGTGAAGAAAAATCAAAACTGTAAATAAAGATGATAATGACCATGCATGATTAATGTGTCACAGTGGGGAACTCTGGTAATGCAACATTTTTACAAATATATCTTCATCAATTTTCTGTAATAATTTTTTGAAAGCCCACTAACTTGGATTTAGACAGGGTAAATCTTAACATATTCTTTTTTTGTGTGTGTGATGTTTTCATTAGCCAAGATGTTGCTCTTCTATTAACACTTACTTTTACTTAGTTCAAGAACACATTCATTTAACTCCTTTAGTCCTAGGACAGCAGAAATCACAAACATAATTCTGTATATGTGACATTCATTTGCTGTTACTGGAGAATTTCAGTTCTGCCTTAGTGGTGAATCGTGTCTCACTTGTTAGAGGTAACAATACTGATGGTTAGAGCCATACAAACAAACAACACCAAGAAGGTGAATTCTTTAGAAACAAGTTTTTTATTCTGGCTTTGTCACAGTGGTGAATGAAAGGAAATAGATATAAGGAACAAATTTGTATTACAGCAGTAGATATTTAAGATGCAGATAAATCAGAATGGAGAAACTTCGAACTAAGTTTTTGTATCTTTCTGCTGACTTCATAAGCCTTGAGTTACTGTTGCCTGCAGAACTGTAACCTGAATTTCTCCCTCTCTAGACTGCATTAGGCATTCAGCACACCAAAAAATATTTCAAGCAATTTCCTTCAGAATTGTTTCCCACTCCATGAGCTAATCAGTATTGTCAAAGCTATCCCAGAATGCATCATTGTGCCACTATAATTATGCCAGGACTTCCTAACTTCTTTTTTTATTAGCAGTTGGACTTTATTACTCTGCTAAATTATGGGGGAAATATAATCTATCTCAATTGCTAGGATTAACTCAATGTTCTTCTCAGCATTTTTTTAACCTTTATTTAAAATTTGGTAAAAAAATACTTGTAAAATTCATTTGCCAGTATTTTTCTCTCTAGCTTAACTGTCTTTTCTTTGGATGATGTCATATATTTGTAAAAGACCTCAGTTTTCAGCTTAGATCTCATGAATTTCACTTACATCTTGTTTTTTAACTGTTTCATTTAAAGCTAAGGGATAGATAGATGATAGATAGATAGATAGATAGAGATAGATATATTTTTAACCTGCTTAAAAGATCAGCAGCAGCACTTAGTCTAAGAGCTATTTTCTGCAGAAAAGAGGAAAATGAGATGGGGAATGCCTAGGAGATGGGGACTAGTGGAAGGGACATATTTGTCTGACTTTCTTTTCGATGGAAAGTGAATTTACAGAGGACCTAGGAAGTGCTGGGGTACCTCAAAAACCAAAGGTATTGTCAGTTACTAGAAGAGGCAGGAAGGTGGTGACCCTATATTATCTGCTTTGAAGCTCCTAGGGCCTCAGAGTGAAAACAGACAAAACCCTTTGTCCCAGAGGGAAAAAACAAACCCAGGCTCATCACATTTAATTACAGAAAACAACAGTACTTGGAGGGGTTAATAATTTGGCTGCAATTGAAACTGTGTTATGGCATGTTCCACCTCTCTATAAGTACAGCTGAGTGACAGCAGTACAGTTTTACTGAATCCTTCCTGAGACAATGCCAAGGAGGCAGTTTACAGCACTCATGCAGACATTTAACATAAACTTACTCACAATGGTTGCTTAAAATAGGACTTTTAAATGCCTCATAATTAATGGATCCTGATTTACCACAAGTAGACCTACTCAACCTCTTGCAAAGCAAGCTATTTTTTTATCCGTGTATACACGCTTGACTTCTTTCTAACTAAACGATCCAGGTATTTCAATCCCTAGAGCTGCCATTTCAAAAGCTCGAGTCTTAAAAATTTCATATCCTAGTCTCAGTTGAGGAGTCTGTCAGAGTTTATAACTAAGGGAAGTCTTTAATGGTGGACAGACCGAAACTCCTTAGAGGAAAGAAATAGAGGTGGGGAATGGCACGTCAGTCCACAAGCTGTTACCACTGACTCAGGTGATTGAAACTAAAATGCTCTAGGGATGTCAGCAAAAACCTAAAGGAGATTTATATCCTTATATGAACAGATTTTGAATGGTCTGGTGGGCTACTTCCTTGACTTTGTCTAGCTCAAAAATATAGATGGCATTGTGCTAATATAACATGGGCCAGCAGACATGAGCAACAGTTCCAGCTCTGCTGTAGACCTGCTCTGTGCTAGTGTAATTTGTTGAACTTTGCTTATCTTCATCTTTCCTACTTTTGAAAGAAGACTGCAAGTAACATTATATAATAACCTAGAGATTAGAAAAAATGCTTTACAAAGGTGAAAGGTTGATTGCTGCTGAGCTGTACTGGCTTCTCAGTTCCAAACTAAGGTGAGATATGGTATATAACTATAATGTGTTTGCACACTGACATTTTTAAAATTCATAAGAAAACTTTAGTGTTCAACATAATTCCTGCAGGAAAATGTTCAGATAAGAAATCCTCATGAATTGTAAAAAATGTATTATGTATTTGACTCTTGATTGGCTCTCCAGCAACTATTTGTAACAATACATTATGAATTAGTAATGTTATAGAGCAAAAGCAAGAATAAATAGGAATCCTTGCAGGTGTGTGTATGTGTGTTTATAGACAGCAGTTGCAAGCTGACATTAAATAAAATTCAGTATCCAGTATAACCTCTTGGCATCTTTCCTAAAAATGAGCTCAGATGCCAGAGATTCTGAACACAATTTTCAACTTCTAGTATCCTAATATTGTTTTTCATTCAGGTGTTCCTGGTTCCAACTAGGCTATGATTAACATAGATACCAAGTGTTTGTTCTCATCTGTTTTCACTCCTTAGAAGCCAATTTTTAGTGCCTGGGAAACACCCCTTTTATCCCCACAAGGAGTCAAGCTGCAGCCCTAGACATTTTCCAAGAGCCCCGTTCATAAACCTACTTCCCTCAGGATGTTGTATTATCTTAGTAATTTCCTATCAGTTCTGGTTCTTTCTTTTTAAGAAGAAATGATACATTGTGAGCAGTGTTGAATTAAGAAAAAACTCTCTTCCTTGCATTTTACAGGGCTTTACCTGTAAGCTTTTTCGGCCTTCTAATAATGGTTCTAGTGTCACTGTCTCCTTTAAAGATACAAAATAGCAGGGCCCCAGTTATCTATTTTGGAAGAAAGTAGAAGTTCCTTCATAAACAATTGACAATATTGGCAATTGACAATAAGGGCAACTGATCCTGCCTTTCAAATTCTTGGTTGGTGTGACTGCTTTGATAATCCCTTCTATTTTAAATCATGTGGCTCCAGATCATAACTCTGTAGAGTACGCAGTTGACTTAGCAGTGCACAAGATAAGTTTGTCCTTCAAAGAGGATACTTTCTGCTTTATAAGGCAATATCACTACATTAAACTGTACCTGCTAACCACTGCTCAGCCACTGTAGTACCTGGATGATATCTGTGTCCATTCTAATACGTTTATTAATGTTTTGCATGTCTACACATGAGGTAAGATTTTGAGAACATCTTCCTGTAAACTGGTTCTGTAATATGATTCAAAATAGTCTAACATGTGTTAAAGGAGAATGCTTAATAAAATTTGCCCTTTTTTAGGGTCTGTGCTAAAAGATGGTAAATTAAGGCACGGAAATGTTCACTGACTTGCTAGAAATGTTCACAGTGCAGGCTAAGGATACGTGTTGACTGCCATAGTTCAGTCCTTGGTGAGCAAGCCACTTGCTTGTGCTGAAACAGACTGGAATTCTGCATATCTTGAGCACTTGAAAACCAGAAGACTTGGAAGTTTAGTCTTTTGGTCTAATCAAGAGAAGTCCACTGGCTTCCTTGTCACTCCCTGGTTTTCTATCTATTAAAGCTTCCCTTCCCATCTTGCCATTTTATTTTTCAATAGTAACTGAAATAATAGAATCATGGAATCATTAAGGTTGGAAGAGACCTCTAAGATCATCGAGTCCAACCGTCAAC
>NW_008796051.1:1147614-1152356 GCF_000699145.1 Aptenodytes forsteri | reverse complement strand
CCTCATCCCCTCATCCAGATCATTGATAAAGATATTGAACAAGACCGGCCCCAGAACTGAGCCCTGGGGAACACCGTTCGTGACCGGCCGCCAACTGGATTTAACTCCATTCACCACAACTCTCTGGGCATAGACAGGAAATAGACACAATGGGGAACCACATACAAAGGGTATGTGGTAGTCTGAATCAACAGCACACTTTCACCTTTCACTGATACATTTAAAATTTGAATACCTTATCTAGTCCCTTGATGCTTTGATTTACTCATTGGCAAGAGTGGAAGAAATTAAAATTTATACATGGCGGGTAGTAAGAGCAACTACCAACTAAGACATTGCAGATTGTCAGATAAAAATTATTTCATTAAAAAATGCAAACGTGGAGTCATGAAGTAAATTTTATGCAATTCTATTGGACGTGTGTAGAAGTGGATACAGAAGCAGATGCATTGCATTTTTTTACACTTAACCAAAACACACCACTAAGAAATAAACACCATCTTCTGTAGGAACCGTCAAATAAAAAATATTGAAGAAACAAGAGTAAGAATAAGGAACATATTTTGGTGACACCAAACATCTCAGGATTCCACACACCCATTAAAACAGGAGAAACAATACCATCCTATCACAAACACAAATACAAATGCAGTTCTTTTCATTAAATGCAGCTTTTGTGAACTATCATGAGAAAAATCTAATCAATTACACACATCGGCTTTGTAGTGCATCAAAAATGCAATTTGTATAATTCACTGCTTCTTTAATCAATGCGATGCCTATGAGATTGGCAGTAGAAACACCTTAAAGTACTTGTGATGAAAATGTTACCCATTCATAGAACGTCCATAGATTCTTAAGAACACTGAGCTTCTTAGAGATGTGGTAGCATGTTGAATTAAATGACTGGGAAGGAAATGCACATTACATAGCCTTTTTGTCTTTCAGTTACAATGCTGGCTTGAAGGAAATACCACGTGCCAACAAAATTAGGAGATGTGTCAACACCAACAATTAGATACTAAAGAATGAAGAAGGCAAATGATTTGTCTAAACAAAACAAAGCCAAACAAATCAGACAGATTTCCAAAACGCTGCAGAAAGCTCCTGGCAAATTTATTCCTTGCAAACTAGTTCAAAGCTTCTTATTTCCTTACTTCTTACAGGACAAATAACAGCAAAGAAAAATATTCAAAAACATGTAAGACATTGAACTAGTTACTTAGCACCAGTCAGACTTTCCAGAGAATGACTAAGGACCGCATTTGAAAATCTAGAAACACCTGTCAAGAATTTACCAGTCATGCAGCAATCAACTGGTTTCCAGGACTGGTTTCTTGCTTTCCTTGGCAGCATTTTTTGCTGACAGAATGATAGCTAAAATACTCAGCTGTAAACAATGGAAGCTACATCTAATATGAGAACCAGAACTTGGAGTTACTACTCGCTGTTACCAGAAGTAAACGGTAGTTGTAACAATCTGTAACGGCCATCTGCTGGTTACAAACTAAAATCCACTGTTTGTCATCAAACATTTAATTTAAAGTCATCTATAATCATAGATGATGTTTCTTTGTTCAGCTATTGGATTTAGTTCATATAAATTAATATGCAATTACTTGAAATAACAGTAAGACTGTATTTATTACTGATGAAGTCAGTTTTGCTTTTAATGGAGAAATGACAGCATCACCAACAACCATCATACCTGGAGCTAAAGGTCTGCAGAGGGGAGCTCCAGAAGAAAGGCTGAGATGTGATCAGTATGGTTCCTTTCCTTCTCAGAGCTACAGCATTTCTTCAGTTTAAAAATGAGAATGGCTTGTGGAAAAGGCTTCCATTAAGCTGAGGAGCTAGAATCTCAATTTCGCAACCTCCTGCAAAGAAGAGAGAGAGTACCAGTCAGCCAGCATTTTTCAAACAGTTTGTTTTGCTGGACTTGAAAATGATTTCAGTTTTAACAAGCTGCCTTGTGATCAAGGAGCAGGATCTTGCCCAGACTCCCAGGGCTTGCTCTTGGCCTTCCTGTTTCTCATGCTGACAGCATGGTGGCAGCCAGAGGAGATGAAAATGTGGAGGGTGGAAGGCCCAGCACATGGGCGGTCCTTGGGGGTGCAGAGGCCTCCAGGCAGCACCAGGGCTGTGAGACCCCGATCCCTGTGGGGATCCCAGGGATTTTAACCTTCCCACTGGCCATGCCCAGGTCCTTGGGCCTGGCCGTCTGGGGCCTCTGCTGTGCCTGCCCCGTGCTGTAGACCCTGCTGATACATGATTTTTCCCAATGACAGCCCCTGGCAGAGCTTCTGAGCAGGGAGTCGAGAAACCATGGGGTGCCGTGCTCCCAAAGGGAACCCAGCAGCTGTGGCCTACTTCTTTTGCCAAAAATGCCAAATCCCAGGGATTTGTAAGAAATGTGCTGCGTGTAGGAGAAGTCGTGGTGTGCAACATGCAAAGTTAAAAAACAAACAAAAAAAAGCCCATATTTACTACCCTTTTGGAATTTGCTAAGGCAGCACGGCTTTATAAAGCATCCCTTTACCCCGTATTTACCAGCAGATGGCAGATTTGCATAACGTATTGGCTACCCCGGGCTCCCTGAGGCCCGAAGGAAGATGGCGGCCTGTGGTGACCCGGGAAGATGGCGGCAGGCGGCCTGAGATGGTCAGGCAGACAGGGTGTGCGGCATGGGCTGCCTCCAGGCCCCAGGATGGCTGGTGATGGCGGGCAGCCCAGGTCAGGGGACAGCTGCCCACAGCAGCACAGTGGAGGAAGACGCGTGGGGCCTGAGGCTGGGCACGGGGCGGCCCCTCAGCAGTTTGCCCTGCAGGGTGGTGTGGGGCAGCTGCGGGGCTGGCCTGCCAGTTGCCCGCAACGTGGCTTCTGCAGGCTCTCCAGAATGGGTTCTTCCCCTTCACCTTCCTGATGGCCGGCTCACTAGGGCACCACTTGCCTTTCTGGGGAGTTTCAGCTGTCAGGCAGCCTTGCCTGCAGCTGTCCTCCATCCAGCCCTCCCCTTCCAGCCTTATCTGCGGGGTCCTGACAGCTGCTCCTGCCTCTTCCCTTCCTACCACGTACAGCAGAAAAGTGCTAATTGCTTCAGCTTATGAAGGGCTGGGCTGGACGAGCTGCAGAGAAGAAAAAAGAATAACAAAGCAAACCCAGGCATTGTGGATGCTCAGTGCTTGCCAGCTTCTCCTTCTGTTGAAGGCTGGTGCTCAGTGACATGCCCAAGGTTGCCAGTCCTGTGCTCGCTGTGGAAACCGCCAGATCATCCCTGCCAGCCAAAGCTGTTCAAGGTCTGAGTAGGAGATCAAGGCTATCAGCAGAAACCCTGGACCTCTGACTTGATTTCCTCAGTTTTTTTGCTGCTTTGCAACATAATTCGCAGCATGAAAAGTCAGTCTGTGCTCAGATTAGCTAACTCCATAGGCTATATCGCCATATCTGATAGAAAAGTAAAAAACACATCCTTGTTTTCTTTGTTTGTTCTCTCTGTTGAAAGACAAGCTGATAGAACTTACATGAGCCAAATGCATAGAGGTTATTATCGTGCAGTAAAATTTCCTCATACAAAAAAATGTATACTGTGTGGTGTGGTCTAACTTGCAAGAGCTTTCTCAGAAAAAAATGAAGGCCATAGGTTCAGAAGTTCTCTTTTTCCTGGAATTTCTGGAGCGTTAGCAGCTGCGGCAGTTCTAGTAGACTAAACCAAATAGGAAAAAATACTAAATCGGGAACATGCACTTCACGGGAGACAAATATAGGTCCAGTACCAAACATAAAGTAACGTATCCCAGATGGCGTTGCTTAACCACAGTAACACAACATGGCAAAAACATCAGTGTCTTCTATTCAGTTCCTTTATAAACACATTTTTTTACTAGCACACCCATTAGACAGTCCTTTGGCTCTCTATTTTCTGGCCTTTTTCCAGAAAAATATCCCAAAGAAGAGGAAGAATTGCTTGGTAAAGCAAGGATCTCAATGACAATTCTTAAACCTCTCTAGTGGTGCCATGCTTTGGTGTCCCTCAGCTGTCCCATGTGTGAGCCAGGCTGCTCTGGGGACGTGGTTTCCTTAAACTAGGGCTGGTGTTTTCCTGTGTTAGTGTTGTGAGGACAAATCGCTAAACTGGGTTTCATGTGTAAAAAACCTTACCACCCTGACGTGGTGTGAATATATTGTGGGAAATGCAGAAAAAATTTATTAAAATGAATGGTCTTTAATTAGCAGCAGTGATCTGTCTGACACATTACTAGTCAGTAACAGTGATTGGTCAGGATTGTTAAAGGCAACAGCCATCTAACTGTCTTAAGATGGTTCTAGTCACTCTCATTTCTGTTCCAGAGTAACTTAGATGTTCTCAAGGCAGGGCTGTAGGCTGTGGTACAGGGTGAAGAACATCAGTGCATATGGTAGATTGAGGTTTCACAGCTGTGCAGAGCTACTGGGAGTCTGTAAATCATGGCTTCGTGTGCCCTGCTGATTGTGTGATACAAGTAAAACTCACAGAAAGCAACTGCATGAAGGTCCTGGGGGTCAGCATGAAACTGCAGAGCTTTTCTAGCAACTGGAGAACTAGACCTAAGTTTAATACTCTGTTCTGAATGTGCCATCTTCACATTCACATATTCTGTGTTTTCAGTACTATGTAGATAATATATAATAACTGGTGGATGAAGTTGCTAAGCCACTATCCATCGTATTTGAGAAGTCATGGCAGTCCAGTGAAGTTCCCACTG
>NW_008796051.1:1090772-1146390 GCF_000699145.1 Aptenodytes forsteri | reverse complement strand
GGGGCTCTGAGCAACCTGATCTAGTTGAAGATGTCCCTGCCCATGGCAGGGGGTTTTGACTTGATTACCCTTATAGGTCCCTTCCAACCCAAACTATTCTATGATTCTATGATTCTAGTATACTTTACTTCTTAAACTCAAAGGAATTTCTAAGTTACATGCTGATTATATGTGCACTGAAAAACATGGATTAATGGTTAGAGAAGCGCTAAGAAAACAGTCTTTTCCTTATTTCCTGGTAGCTGGTATAAAGTTCCTATATATCTTTTGGAGAAGCAGAAGATTATCAAAGAAGGAAAGAGACGTAGGCAGCTATGGAAACACAGCTGACATGTTGACATTTCTGTTAGCCATCCACACAACAAATGGTTTCTGACTTTACAGTCCTTCAGCATTGCTTGAATTTTATTATAACAGAGTCTCGGTTGTTACATAACTTCAGAGATGAGACTAATATGAGTAATGATAAGTACAGAAGTGTGTACTGCTCCTTGTATTGCACTTTCAAGATTAACAGTATTAATCCCAGGAGAACAAAGTTAAGAAATTTTCTATGCCAGATTAAAGCAAAGATTTCATTGTCTGTCTTATAACCTTTTTTCTCTTTTGCCAAACTCTGATCACTGGAGATGTAAGAACGTAAAATATAAAGAACTGCATGCTGCATAGGATTATGCACACATTACTAGGCTCCTCCTTGAAAGTCAGCTAATATGCCTGGCATATAGAGAGCCTGCTGTCTGCCTGACTAGTGGAAAGAGACAGAAACTGTTGAGAAATAGATCATTTCTTTATCTTAACAGATGCTGTTGGGATAAAGCGAAACAGTTCTAAGTGTGACTAAACTTTGTACAAAAGACCTCATTGTACCATTTGGTAGAATTAAGTATGTGACAATAGCTTCCTATGATGTCATTTGTAAACGTGAATTTCAGCTAAATGTAGTTTGTGATTTCTCACTTTCAAAAATGTGAAAATCAGTACTGGACAAAATATTCCAGAAATCTTTCAGTGGAATGCTTTAAAATGCCTTTGTTAGATAGATACTGACCCACGACTGAACTCAAGCATGGAATTACAGCATTTGCTGGTCACCTGTCCTTGTGCCCTGTTTAAGGTTAAAAGGTATTCCAATTTTCTTGACTCTAGGCCTGTGTGGGTCAAGTTAACTGTGTCAGTTCATTTCATATGGGCTGGTAAGTAGCTGTTAGATAACGGCAGCTTTCAGTTCCTGCTGAGCTAGGCTGGATGCAGCCTGTCACCTTAGAAATCACAGGGCGAAAGTAACTCCATTTAAAATGCTGCTTTGAATATGTTCAAAAAACTTTGTCAGAAAGTTAAGGTTTCATGACCAGTTGCCCTGTTAATTATGTCTAGAAAATGTTTGTACTCCCTGCATGCATTAGACATGCATATGTCCATGCAGATGTATATTTCAACAGTTGTTTGATTTACACATCCAAGTGTAGTTGAAAAAAAACAATCAAACTTGGTCAATATAATGAGTTTCTTGGGTGTGAGCAGCTTGATAATTTTGTCACACTAAATGGTGGGTTAGGGTTGATACTATGAGCTTCTGCAGGCAGAACTTCTACAAACTTCAAAGGGAAGTCGTACATGGTCATGTGTTTTACATGTATGCATTGAAATTTATATGTGCATCCTCTTTCCTTCTGCAGTAGGTCCATTGCTTGCTCTTCCTTTTCCTACCCTTTACCAGGAAGGGCAGGACAGTAGAAATGTCTTGAACTGATAGGCATGTGGAACATGCTATGAGTCATGTGCCTTTGAAGGGTATCTGAAGCAACAGACATGAGTAAATGATGGATAGGACAAAGGTTCTCAATCTTCTCTTGGGTGCTGAGTTGAACACTTTGGGATAAAATACATATACTCAGTTCTGGTGAGCCTTGCACTGAATAGCAGCTACCAGAAAGTCACTCTGAATACACAGATTTGTGGTTTATTTTGAAAGAGGTACTAAAGTGTTCAGAGGTGTTCTTTACAGATGTGTGAATATTGTAAAACTAGTATAGTAAGTTATTTGAATAGTGCTTAACCAATTTCTGTGTCTTGCACATGATCTGAGTTCTGTTTCTTTACAGGATGTGGCAGCCTTGGAAACTCTCAGATTTGGATTTTGAATTTTAAAATGCAGTCAATTTTTTTATTTCATCATATTAGTACGTTTGACTGAACCATGTAACTTTAATTCAAATCTATGGCGCAGTGGTTGGCAGAGATAACTCTGACATTGCAAGGCTCACCAAATTGCCAGCATGTTGCCTTTCCTGTTGAGTTGCACTGAAGAGCATGAGAGTGACTCCAAGTATAGATTTGTTTTCCTCCTGTGTGCCCGTGGCTTGCAGGAAACATGGGCTGCAAAGTATCTGGGCTCCAAGAGACAGTTGGGGTGAAGAAACACAGCTAGAAAGATGAGAAAGGCCAGGAGGTGGGCTGGGATCCACACAAGGTTTGTGCTAGACCACTTACTGCAGGACAATTTCAGCCATCCCTGCCCTCAGATCTGGCCACCGATCAATTTAGAAAAGTGAGGAGCTTCTAATTTCTGGCTAGTTGTGTGATGCCCTCATTCTCTGCACCTGACAGCGCCGCGCAGCTATGCTCCATTGGGAAGATGTCTTGAGAAAGTATCTGCCCACTGAGCTGTTCTCTTGAGTCTCCCATCTGCCCTTCCTGATGGGCTGTCACTTTCTCGGAGAGCAGAGAGCACTGCCTGCCTACATTGTGACCCTATCTAACCAAGGCATTACTTGCGTTCGGTATGTTAAATTGTTTCCAAGACAAAGGGACTGGATTTCAGAAGGATTCAGATTGCAGTTAGGGCATGGAGGGGACAAAAGACAGATTGAAGCAAGGCTGTGGCCACTGAGAGTCCTGGCACAGAGTCATCACTGTCATGTCACTGAGTCCGGTTCCCTGCTGTCATAACAGTTTCTGTGGAAGCAGGTTTCCTTCGATGATTTTTTTTCAGCATGTAAAGCTTTCTTCTCCAGCTCAGTTTGTCTGCTGCATCACTTATTGCTGATAGTACATTCAGTACTCATTTCACAGTGAGCTCCTGAAACTGACGTGGTTTTCTAAACAGCAGCCTTCTGAAGGTAATAAAGCCAAGTTTCAAAAGGTGAACAAGGAGGACCTGCCTTGATCATAAAATGAGCAACAGAAGCAACCCATGCATTACAAATTTAGCAGTATTTCTGGAAATCTGTAGTAAAAAAGTCACCATCCTTAAAAAATAGCCATGAGAAATTTGTAAAATATTGGCTGAAAAATACAAGATCCCAGGTTTGCTTGCTTGAATCTACAATTTTAAGGGAAAACAAACAAACAAACAAACAACCTTTACTAAGTTCTTACTTAAGGATTACCTAAGTCCCAAAGTAGATCCCTCAGGCCTAAAAGAATAGATCACGGGCTTTAATTTTAGTATAGGGTTTTATTTATTTTTTATTGTCTAGACAATATAAAGCAAAGCTATGCTTTTCTGTAACAAGAGTCAGAGCTAAGGGAATGGCAAAGAAAAAAAAAGGAATAAAAAACAAAACCTTGTTTTGCTCTTAGCAGCAATTGTATGCCCTCTTCATGAATTTAGGGTACAGTCTCTGGACCTTTATAGCACAAAGAGTTTTGCCACAAGAGCTGAACTGATTCTTTCTGTGTTGGTAATTGCTGTAACTATAACTGGAAATACATATTCAAGTTAAGAGTTTTCTCAGAAAAAAACTTAAACTGCATGAATAACAGAGACTTCAGAGCTCATGGCATCTGTTTAATCGCTTGCTTTATGTAGAAGTGTAAATGCTCCAGTAAGATTACAGGTTGTCTGTTAAATTCAGGTGTGCAACAGCCCTCCATTCTGTTAATCCTTACAAATTTACCTCAGGTACTGGCATTTTAGCTATTAATGGTCACTTGCTGAGGCAACAGTAAGACATCTGTTCACTTGAAAACACTGGTTTCTTGAATCCTTGTGTTGACCCACATCTTTTGAACAAAAAGTCCCTTTCTGAGCTTTTACAACAAATATACAAGTATAGAAGACAAAGATAAAATCTAAGAAACAAAAGCCTACATTTATAATTATCACATCCACTCAAGCCACTAAGCACAGCCTGTTAAAATCTGGTTTTCCCAGCTCTGTTTGTGTTTCTTTTTGCTTCTAAGCTAAGGAATTTTTCTTTGCCTGTCAGTGTCATGTCATTTTGAATTCATTGCAAAACTCACCTAGAGGAAGTAAGGAGGGATAGTGAACCTGTGCCATCGTAAGAAGGTATGAAAACTGCATAGGTTCCTGCTCGATCAGGCAATGAGATAACGGTGCTCAAGCTTTCTCTGCAGGACACCAGAGGCCTTAGTAAAGGCCAGGGTGAGCGTAAGCTGAGGCTCCTTCTCACCTGTGAAGACTGAAATGCAGCATTTAGCGAGGGACATGCTATGGTATCATGTTCACTTGCCACCCAGAACTGCACCCAGTCTGACTTTGGGAATTGGAAAGGTTTCTAGCAATGCTCTTCCCTTACCCAAGTGAAGATATCATCATTCTTCCAGTGCTGCTGTTTCATCCCTGTCTTCCTACAAAAGTGAAAACAGCACATCAGTTAAACCATTTCATTAAGCACCTGCTTAAACTAGCACAATTAGGTTTTCCTGGGTATAAAAGGAGTGAGAGATAGAAGCTAAACTAGCATCTGAGTTAAAGAGTGTATTAGGATGTTGTCATCAGAATGGACTCTTGGGTACTTAATTGAAAACTACAAGGTTTTAAACTGCCTGGGCTAACAAAGACACTGGAGGCCACTTACATGAAAACATTAATATTCAGATTTTCCCAAGACTGACTGTGTTTTGACAAGCTGCGCCAAAAGAATGTGTTATAAACATGAAGACCTCTCATCTTGTGTTTGAATGATATTTAATACAGTGGAATTTATAATCCTGAAAACTGGTCACGTGAAAAAAAAAATAATTACTTTATTCCGTTGTTCTTCCAGTTAAATAAAAAACTCATCTCTGTCTGAAGGAGGTGTGACTGCTTAGGCAAAAAAAAGGAAGAGATAAAACACACATTGATGAAGTGGGCCCAGTGGCAACTGCGTTATCTACCGTAACGGAGGTCTGAGTCTAAGCCATTTTCCTGCAATGCACCTGGGGGTTATCGTATTCTTTCTTTTCTTATGGAAATAAATTGGAACACTGTATGTGACTGAGCTGAGTCAAATGTAAGACAGTGTGCAAGTGCTTCTTAAAAAACTGAGTAGGTAGATAGAGGGGGATGTTTCAAGCTCTAACAAGTCTCATCTTGTAAACTGTGCTCTCCCATCATTCTCTAACTCAACAGAACCATCCAGTTTTACACTATTTTGCCAAGCAGAATAAAGTGATAATTACATCTGTCTTTTCTCTGTTTTGGTGTAAAGGCCGGGTACTTCAGGGTTTGACAACTGTTGTAAAGTCAAGAACATCAGTGATGTTTACAGTGTTTCTTTTTATGAGTTGTGTAATTTTATTTACATTGCTGCTTCAGTAAAGATTCCAGTTGAGTGAAGTATGTGTTTACATTTGTGAATACGCTTAAATGCATTGAGGGATTAGAATTTTAAACCAATATGTTGTTGGGAGGCTTACTTTGAGACAGACATCTAAAAAGCCAAAATTTGGGGACAAAATTGTTAAAAATAAAACTAAAGAAATATATAGTGTAAGCCCATTATGCTGGTAATGGTCTGCAGAAGCTTTTACAATCATGTTGTTGACAGGTGGAGCCTGGCTTAGGTCTGTAGCAACCAAAAGATGATGCTATGGTTGGATGGAAAAGTCCCTATGACAAAACCCATGAATCTGCCACTTCAGTTGCCTGCTGTACCGCAGAGGGCAAAAGCATAACCTTGAATGAACTGCTTTCCGACAGTCCTAGGTCAGAGTGGCAGCATGGACAACAGAGGAAGTTCAGCGTGTGCATGCATGCCCAAGACCGTTCAACCTGTATTCGGTGTGGACCAAAGGAAAGCTCTTTTCAGAATTACTGTTGCTAGCATATTTCTCCAAGAGCATTTTCCTGTGCCTAATCCATACATTATTCTACTGACTCCTGGATTTCCACTGCAAAGCGATGTGGTTTGGCCAGCTGTGTTCCTTGCTTAACATTGCAACTCTTTGCTATTGTTTAAGTCCTGCATAAACAAGGCTGTGCCTGTTCCTTTCTCTCCCCCCAACTCCTGTTAGTCCCTTCACAAGATCTATTTTTCTTGTCCTTTTGACTGTTCCTTTATTTGAGGGGAGGTAGGCTTTGGATTGCTGCTTGCAATGCAAAGGAGCTATTGCATGTCAAGCGTTTTCTTGACTCTTCCCTTGCATCTCTGTAAGTGCAGGTTTTTCAGGTGACATCTGTAGGCTCAGTGGGCTTCGAAGAAGTGGAAAAAATCTTGGATTTTTTGTCACCACGTCCACAAAGGGGGTGAATGTGTAGAGCTTTCTCCTGCAGTCTTCTCTAAACACCTCCCAGGTACAGCTGTGCAGGTGGTTGTCCCTCAGTCCTTGAATTTCTTTTGAGAAGAGTGGAGAACAGCTCTCCTCTTTATTTTCTGTGTTTTGCCCTTGCTATATAGATCTCTTTTTCAGTTTATTTCAACACTTAATTGGTTTTCTGTGACTGTGCAGGTGTTGTTTGTGTAAGTCAACCACTGCAGATTAAGAAAAATTGTTTTGCCAGAACAGAATGTGTTCTGTGACAAATAATGGACTAAAAGCATTCTTCCTATTCTCACTCATACTCCAGCACTTTCCTTAGAATATTAATAGAACATATGCACAGCCCAAAGATAACCCATTCCTCTTAGCATAGCACCAAGAAAAAAGTTTAGGGGACTGTGTTGTCTTGTGTTGAATACTTTCTTAGGTAAACAATAAAATGGGGCATGGCATGAGTGTGAGTTAAGGATAGGACTACCAGCATAACAAATCCTCTAACTTGGAGGGAGATAACTGCAGAAAACTAGATGTCCTGGTGTGGGAACCTGGACAGAATCAGAGGGGAATGAAGGTCTCTGCTCTGCCTAGCTCTTGGTAGAGCATAAACTCTATTGGACTGAAATGCTCCTGCATCTCTTATTTCTTGCTGCAGCAAATGACCTTATTGAGTGCCAAAACTGAATCAAGAAGAGTTGAAACAAAACTTCCTGCATTCTTGTTTGGGAATAAATCACAGTCTTTACTCTGGTCTTAGTTGACAAAGTGTGGGAGATGCATCAAGAATCTGTTTCAAAAGGAAATGCTTCTTTACAGAAGAAAACCAAAACCAAACCAAACCAAAACAAAAAATTCACAAAACCTGAAGCATGACCTCTTTTAAAAACCACTGGGTGCCAGTATTGTCTTATTATGGCGGTATCATTTTACTGCATTTCTCTCCTATATGAATTGTTGCTGTTTGCCCTTAGCAATGATATGAGTCCTTCCAAATAGTGGTTTGTCCCTTGCATCTGAAAAAGATGTGTAATAGTGAGCAGAGAGTCCCTTTATGTTTGTTTTACCTGCACATTGGGAGTCGTCAGGAGGACCCCTTTTTAACCCCACTGTTTCTATGATGTCTTCTTAATAACTAGCATCCGAAAGGACCGCTAATAAGTGCTGATGCCTCAGGCACTGCTTTCCCATGCTCTACATCCTGAGAGAGATGCTCCCACCCGACGGTGGGGATTCCTGCAGCCAGGTAGAGCAGGGTGGCCAGCATGGGCTCCTGCCACCTCAGCAGCCAGTTTCCAAGGCACAGTGCCTAGCCGGCTGCACCCAGGCTGCTATGAGGTACTTGAGAGACTTGCCGTTGCCTACTGTTTGTTTTCTTCCTCATCTACCACAGCTTTGTGATTCAATGCTTGTACTACATAATGTTACAAAATCTTCTTATGGTTAAACATTGATGTGTCTGGTTTTTAAACACATGCAACAGAGTGACTGTAAAATGGTACCACAACTGAAGTTCCTGTGAAATGAAGTTGATACCATCTCTTTGGCTCTGGCTTGAGAATGATGTTTAAAGGTTGCAGTGTTTGTATTCAGGGATGTATTTTTCAAAATGCTGTCAGTCTTGCCAGGAAAGAGCTCTGCTAGTTTATTAACATGTGGAGTGGATTCAGTGAGATAGCTCTGTTGTCTCACAGTTTAGCTGGTCTATGTGTCATTCTTTTGGATGCTGTTCCGTTGAATTGTTGCCTAACTATATTGTTGATGATGAGCACACTGAAGTTTTGATGAAACAGTTGAGCTAGGTAATCAAAGAAGTTCTACTGGAACTGCATACCTGCATTTGTAGTTGGTAATTAATTTAACTAGTGGCAGAGAATTTAAGGAATCAACAGTTTTTTTGCTTATAGACAGCAAGCAGTAACTAGTGTACTCGGTGACTCCAGGAATATGAGAAGGTTATTTATTAATATTCAAAAGCTCAAACCAATCTGTGTCTAGACCTAACTAAATTTCCCCTTCTTGCCAAAACTCCAAGGTGCCAGATCTTTTCTGCAGGGCAGTTTAGTATGTGGGCTGTAAATATATCTAGAACACCCTAAAAACATGGTGTTTAATTAAGATAGGTATTCTCCTGGGGCATCATGCAATGCAATGCAACACACAGTATGGAGCTTAATTTTGCAAGAAAATTTTGTTTTAGAACCACAGCTTTTCTGATTGTAAGTGTAAATAATTAATTTATCCCCCATTTTGGCTGAATTCCTCTATTTCACAAATATTTGCAGTCTCATTCCTACATAGAAATTTTATCTCATAAACTTTCCACTGTGACTGTTTGCTATTTGGTATGCAGTTATAATCTTAT
The DNA here is from genome assembly GCF_000699145.1 of Aptenodytes forsteri. Lineage (NCBI taxonomy): Eukaryota > Metazoa > Chordata > Aves > Sphenisciformes > Spheniscidae > Aptenodytes > Aptenodytes forsteri. The sequence goes on along the minus strand of NW_008796051.1, from coordinate 1,137,539 downwards.
TTCTGGCTAAAATTTAAGACGATAATTCCCATGGTGAATTAAGTCATGCCATTACAGAATGAAGTTCCTATATTTAGAAGGAAATTAGTGAACAGTGAGCAGAGAGACAAATACATAGTGTAACTCGAGCACACTTAAGGATGCAACTGAGTAATAGTGTGCACTGTTACTGTAAAGGAGTTAATGAAGAAATCTATTGCATTTTTTTAAATTTGTGGACAGACTATTTATTCATTACTATATTTTGTGATTTTTTTCCCCCCTGAAATTCTTTATTCAAATACATCTGCTATCATGGCTGTGTTAGAGATATTTTCCCTCTCATCCACACTGGTAGCCTCCTGTGCACAGCTGAAAGGACAGGAAGTGTGTTCGTGGGGATTCGTGCTGGGAATGTGAACCACAGAATTTTGAGTGTTTGTACTGAATCATTTCCCTCTCCCTCGGCCATCTCTCAGGTGTAATGTCCTGTTGGACTCACATTCGTGATAATTCAGCTTCTAGTGTTGTAGCAGCCTTGCCGCCCTCATCTTGGAAGTCAGATTTGAAGCCGTCTCGCCGCTTGCCTGCAATCTACTGCTCGTGGCATGTCATGTGGGAGTCTTGTCTTCCTTTGCCACTCACAGCAGTATGCCTTAATCTCTTCCCTAACAAGCAGGCCTACATGCCAAATGTATCTTCAGAGGTGGCTCTGTGCCCAGGGCCCCATATGGCAGAACACTTGCTTTTCAAGCTGTTGCCCAGGAGCACCTGCAGGAATAGCACAGCTTCTTTAAGTGATGGTGAGGGGGCCTGGATATGCAGCCACATGCTTGGGATGATCAGACTCGCTGGCTGCGATGTTCTTGCCAAGGCACCGGTGCTTCCTGTAGAAATGTGCCACCTGCTTCCTGCTCCAGCACGCCATGGCCATGGCACAGGCTGGGGTGTTATGTCAGAGGTATGACGGATAACTCACCCAGCTGCTGCTGCCCCATGCTGGGGGGGATGAAGAGAGGAGTCTGTGGGTTCATTTTCAGCTTGTGTCACAGAGCTGCCGGGAAAGAGCAGCATCTCTAAAACTGGAAACCAGCACCACTGCTGCATAGTGCATGGCCGCCTTGTGGAGCTTGTTGCTCTTGTTGCTGAGTTCACTGAAGATCAGAGCCTGAGAACTGTAATTGCCTCTTGCATGTGTATGGGCAGTAGCACTTTTTTAAATGGGTAGTAGAGCTTTCAAAAGAGTAGTAGGGCTTTTTAAAAACTGTTAACAACAAAAGGAGAATCAGAGGTAACATTGGTCTGTTGCTTGATGAGGTCGGTCACCTCACAAATAGGGACGCAGACAAAGCAGAGACGTTTAATGCCTTCTTCGCCTCTGTCTTCAACAGCAATGATGGGCCCTGGGACCCCCAGAGCCCTGTGTTAGAAGACTGTGACTAGGGGGATGATAAACTTCCAGCTGACCCTGAACTTATTTGAGACTTGCTGCTCCAGCTGGATGAGCATAAGTCTATGGGCCTGATGGGATTCATCCCAGGATACTGAAAAAGCTGGCCAATGTCATCACGGGACATCTCTCCGTTATTTTTCAATGGTCTTGGGAGTCTGGAGAGGTCCCAGTCGACTGGAAAGTGGCAAATGTCCCAATTTTCAAGAAGGCAAAGAAGGAAGACCCTGGTAATTACAGGCCTGTCAGTCTCACTTCAGTGCCTGGTAAAATTATGGAGAAGGTTATTCTGGGAGTTATTGAAAAACACTTGAGAGACAATGCAGCCATTGGCTATAGCCAGCATGGGTTCACGAGGGGAAAGTCGTGAAACTGAACCAAAGTCCTGCTTAACCTTTATGACAAGGTCACCCATCTAGTTGACCAAGGGAAGCCAGTAGATTTGGTGGGTTTGGATTTTAGCAAAGCTTTTGATACTGTCTCTCACAGTATCCTTCTGGATAAACTGTCCAGCACACAGCTAGACAAGTCCATAATACGTTGGGTGAGCAATTGGCTGACGGGTCGGGCTCAAAGAGTTGTGGGTTGGGGTTACATGGTAATGGGGTTACATCAGGCTGGCAGCCAGTCACTAGTGGGGTTTCCTAGGGCTCAATTTTAGGGCCAGTGCTCTTTAATGTTTTTATAAATGATCTAGATGCAGGAGTCGAATGTATATTGAGTTTGCCGACGATACTAAACTAGGAGGAACTGTGGACTTCCTTGAGGGTAAAGAGACCTTACAGAGAGATCTGGATAGACTGGAGAGCTCAGCAATCACCAACCGTATGAAATTTAACAAGAGCAAGTGCCAGATTCTGCTCCTGGGATGGGGTAATCCTGGGTATACATACCAACTGGGGGACAAGAGGCTGGCAAGTTGAATATGAGTCAACAGTGTGCCCTGGCAGCCAAAAGGGCCAACCGTGTTCTGGGGTGCATCAGGTACAACATAACTAGCCGGTCAAGGGAGGTGATTGTCCCACTCTACACTGCACTGGTGTGGCCCCACCTCGAGTACTGTGTACAGTTTGGGTGCCTCCTTACAAGGAGTGGCTGAGGTCATTTGGTTTGTTCAGCTTGGAGAAGAGGAGGCTGGGGGGTGACCTCATCACAGTCTATGACTTCCTCAAGGGGGGCAGTGGAGGGGGAGGTGCTGATCTCCTCTCTCTGGTGACCAGCAATAGGACACAAGAAAATGGAATGAAGGTGCGTCAGGGGACATTCAGATTGGACGTTAGGAAAAGGTTCCTCACAGAGAGGGTGGTTGGTCACTGGAACAGGCTCCCCAGGGAAGTGGTCTTGGCACCAAGCTTGGCAGAGTTCAAGGAGCATCTGGATGATGCTCTTAGTCATATGGTTTAGTTTTAGGTAGTCCTGCGAGGAGCAGGGAGTTGGACTTGGTGATCCTTATGGGTTCCTTCCAACTTGAGATATTCTATGATATTCTATGATTCTATGATTCTAGGTACATGATGACAAGGATTAAAAATTCACCTCTTGGATCTGCACAGCAGTGTATGCTGTGGTTGAATTCTGCCTTGCCATCTGCAGTTTGACCCTTAGACGAAACTTGTAAGTTGGTCTTCAGAAGGAAACCAACACTGGTTTCTGCTGTCCCTTTAGAAAAAAGAATTATCTTCCAAAGCTTAAGACCTGCTTTATGCCACTTTAATTCTTCTGATCAGATATGAAGGGACTACTGTGAGACAAATGCCATGTGTTGTAGGTATGTGTTTACGTACATATTCCTCTCTGTGTCTGCTGGAATCTGTGTTAAACAGCAGCTTTGGTTCTTTGGGCCTCTGACTATTCAACACTGCAAGTATTTTACACTGAACTGTCTGGATAACTTACTAATCCCAAAATTACTCAAAACTGAGCTTCTTGCTCTTTCAAATGTAAAGATTGTCTTGAAAGGTTTTTCCTTTTGTCTTATAAAACTCACAAACTGCTATGATTGTAGAATCAAAGTTGTCCTAGCTAAAACCTACTTGTGCTTTAGGCTGCTTCGTTTTCTGAAAATGTCTACTCCCATTGACATAGCTGATATAGCCAGTATGGGTTATTCTGTCGGTAATCCAAGGGCTCTGGGAATGTCTCAGAGTTACAAGAACTTTCATTTCTTTTCTTCTCTGCAATTTATGGTTTATAATTTCCTGTTTTCCTAGTATTTCCAAAATATATCCTTGAAGTTTGCCCTCAAATGATAAAAAAGTAAGAAATTCAGACTTAGAGAAAAACTTGCAGTTAATTTGCTTTCTGGCACCTAAAGGCCAAAGAGCAACAGGACTTCATTGGGAGACCATATGGAAAAACTCTTGGCTTGCCTCATTGCCTCTTTCTCAGTAATCCCTGCATTTGCAGTGAATCAAGACATTAAAAAGTATTCATAGCTTACAGCGTATTGGGGCCAATATGGGAAGGAAATTGTTCCTTCCTTATACCCATGGCACAATTCATGTGACTCAAGCATTGGTGAAGTTTCCTCTGTGTTCTTCCCTGGTGGACCACAGATTTGGAAGACTGCTCTAACTGACAGCTTGGTGCAATGCTCTGAGATAAACTCCAAGCTTAAACTTTGTTTGGGGAACGAGGAGGTGTTAGGAAGCCCAGTTCAGGGTATTGGAGAAGACAGAAGAGCTGGGCCTGTTCTGAGAGGGAAGTGTCTTTGTTCTCAGCCATAGCACAGCAACAGTTTGAGAACAGGATAAAAGGAGAAAATACTAAGTACTATCCATCTTAAAAATCAGAAATCCATCTGCCACATCTTTTTCCTTGGAATAACTCTGCTGTGACCTTGGGAAGGAAGTCAACTTTTAAGGAATGGAGGCCTTAGTGCTAAGGTAAGCTTTTTCACTGAAAGTCTGGTGGGTTTGTCCAGTACTGTTCCTTTAGCCAAACCTAATCATTCTGTCCTCAACAGACTCTAACAACTGCAACTGCAACTCCAACTGGAGCTGTGGAAGGTATGTTGAGGGAGTTTCTCTTGGCTCCCACCAATCCTGCTATTGAGACCAGGTTGTTAAGAGAGAAAAGGAAGATGCTTTGAATACCAAGGCTATAGCAGCTAAACATCTGTGTGTATGGAGACTTCTTAGGACTAGATGCCCAGAGTGAGAGAGACTGTTGGAAAATAATAGTAGGAGAGAGGCAAAATGAATATTCTAAGTTTTGGAGTGCAGATACTAGGGCCAGAGATTGGGCTTTGCATTGGAAATGTCTTTGCAAGATGACAAAGAATAAGGAGATTTGAAGGGTGGAGGACTTTGACTTGGCAGGAGAAGAAACTGGAACTGACCCAAGGAGAAAAGGTTAGTCTGGATAGATGAGAGTAGAAGTGAGGACTCAGTAGAGACAGTGCAGCATGTTATGCAAACTGCTGATATCTTGCTCTGATATTGCACTCAGTTAGTGAGGGGGGTATGCATAATAAGGCATCTAACACTTTCTCATTTTCTAGACATCTGGAGGACAGGATCTTGCCAGAAGTAGTGATTTGTAGGAGTCCCAGTCCCACTTTCTACCTCCTGCCTCTCTCCATATATGCTCTCCTCACAAGGTTCCTTGTGATGACCTGCGTTTAGGTGGATGACACCACCAGGATATCTTTTACTAGATGAGAAATTGCTTCTTTGTGCTTCCCTTTCCTTAAGGCATGAAAAGTACTGATAAATGTGTGGAAAAAGGCTTGGACAGATGAAATAATACATTACATTTGCAGCCCACAGACCTGTCATCAGTTTATCTTGGAGTCACAAAGACCTTCCCACCTCTTGTAGTATGGGACATATGCATCCTATTTTGCATGAACTGCTAGCACATTATCTTGGGCAATCATATGAAAACCTGGTCTCTTTTTAGGCAAAATAGAGTCCAGAGAACAAGGAGTAAAGAATTTTCTTACAGCCACTGGACTACAGCGACATGTGTTGCAGAAACCATAGACTCAAACATACACTTATTAAGCAGAAATTATTCTGCTTAATATGTTTTGCATTGAATAGGAGTCAAATACTGTGCAGTGGTGCTTGTTACTTGTGCTGATGATTACTGAGAGAAATACTTCCAATGAACACCATGCAAGATAACTTTGAAATAATATACAAGAAAGGCTTGTGAGGTGAGATTGAGAGAATTATCCTGTTTGATTTTATTAAAACTTACTGTCTGGATACTTATTCTGGTGCCACAGTTCTTCTCGGCTGATTTTCTTTTACCCTGTACATTATGTCCATGACTAAATGTATGATGGAGTCCCCTGTAGGTGACTTTCCCCATAACAAGTTATTTTTGGATCTTACTTCTTGACCTTTGTGATTTTCTCACCTGCTTTTAGCCTTCCTGCTTCTGAACATGAGAGGCAAAGCCACATCATTTAACTCATGTGCGTGTGACAATGCAGGGTTTCCCCTATCTCAGCTGGGGAATGATGGAGCACAAGGTGAAAAAGGCATTTTTCCACTGTTCTGTTGCCTGCTTAGTTTTTCTGTATTGCATTGATGTGCGGTGAGGCTGGGAGGAAACATTCTTTGTGAGACAAAGGGATATTCCAAGTGTGAAAAAAGCAGGCAGGCGTATAAATGGACAATAACCAGTAATGCAATTTTCAGTTTAAGGATCAGAGGTAGCAAGGAACTCACAGTAACTTGCATTGAACTAATAATTTTCAGTCTATTCACAATCCATGTGGTCATGGTTCAGCCAACTATTTAAGGAGGTGCTTAATTTTAAGTTTCTGAAGAGTTTCTCAGATTCTTATGCTTAAAATTAATTTTTTCTCCCTTAAGGCACTTTAAGCTGGAAGTTTCACTAGAAAAGCTAAGTGATATTTCTCATTTTCCTACAGGTGCAAATTTTTGGCTGACAACTGAAAAACTGCTTTGTCTTTCCTTCCCCCATTGTTCCATGCTCGGGAACTGGGATAAAGAGTTGCACATGAAGGAGGTGAATGGGTACTAGGACTGGACCCAGTGTCCCCTGGAGATTAGCAGGGGAGGGATCTATAAATTAATACACTTCTTCAGTGGAAAAAACTGTAATAATCTGAAATTCTTTAAGCAACTGTCTGTGAAACACTGCAGTACAGGCCTGGTCTGTTCATGTCCTCTTGAAGGTACGTAGCACCTTAGCTGTTTCTCTGCATCAGGCAGATGGATCAGCACCATCCTGCCTTTAAAGATAACAGTGGAGAAGGAGGCTTCATACTGTGCCCTGTGGTGCTATCAGTGAAGGGCTGAAAACTCTGGCTCTTCAAACGCTTTATCAAATGTACTAATGGCTCACATTTGCCCTGTTGCAGCCTCCAGTCACAAATGACCTAAAAAGTCTTGAAAACCTTTCTTTAGATAATGGTGGTTAGAATGATCCTGTGCTGCTGAAAAATCATGAGATAAAACTTTAACCTGCAGGATTTTGATTTCTAGCAGGCACAGCCATTATACAGAAGGGTACTGTAAGGCTGGAGAAAACCCTGTTGTCATCTCTCTTGTGTTGGCATTCTTGAAAAGGACAAAGCAGGAGAAGGGCTATTTCAAATGTATAGGAAAGTTTAGAGCATTTCCTGTTGAATTTTGGAGGACACGGTGTTCCAACTTTGCTCCTGTGTGGTTGTAAACCTCTCTGTTGATATTGGTGTCAACACAGTTGCAACGAGCAGGGCTGCTGGAGCCAGCAGCACAGCGCATGAATGTTTGCATGCTGTCTGGCCAGGAGAGGACTCTTCACCTCTCAGAAATTAAATCCTTAAAGATGTGGTGTGTTTTGCATGCTGTGGGTATTGGTATGTTTAAGCCAGATTAGTAGTCCTGAGGAAGGGAAGTCTACAGAAAAGACAAGTCTTTGTAATTTGTATCAGCATCATCCTAAAGGTAAAAGCTCCCAAATCTGTCATTTGATTCCTCAGCAAGATACTTTTCCTGGAATTTGAAAATGTGACACACTGGTGACTGAGCGACTCACAAGGCTGAAGTCAAATTAGTTGAAAAATTTCTTCTTCACAAAAGACTTCAATGGAAACTATTTAACTGAAACTGCTTATTCTGTGGTTTAGGGACAGCAGTGAGAAATTTGTAGCAAGTGACTAATCTGAATTTAGAATGAATTTTAGTCTATAAAACGCATATATGATTTTTCTAGGAAAAGGATTTGATTTTAAGCTAACTTTCTCTAAATGCAAATTAATATTGCATGTCCTATGAGGAGCAGCTGTGGACTTCTCTAGCTTGCAGAAAAGGAGGCTGAGGGGCGACCTCATTGCTCTCTACAGCTTCCTGAGGAGGGGAAATGGAGAGGGAGGTGCTGAGCTCTTCTCCCTGGTACCCAGTGACAGGACACGTGGACATGGTTCAAAGCTGTGCCAGGGGAGGTTTAGACTTGATATTAGGAAGCATTTCTTTACTGAGAGGGTGGTCAAACACTGTAACAGGCTTCCTGGAGAGGTGGTCGATGCCCCCTGCCTGTCAGTGTTCAAGAGGCATTTGAACAATGCCCTTAATAACACTATTCTATTCTATTCTATTCTATTCTATTCTATTCTATTCTATTCTATTCTATTCTATTCTATTCTATTCTATTCTATTCTATTCTATTCTATTCTAGTATTTTGCTAAAAATAATGTAATTGCTTCTTTTGATATCTATCACTTGCTTTTTGATATGGCTGTGAACTTCAGTGTTTCTCATCCCTTGAGGCTGATGGCAAATTTCCTACTGATTCACTGTAGAATAGTAACAGTTGTACTGTCATTAATGCACTGCAGTAAACAATTCTCAAAATTGATCAATATGAAAAGGAATATCAGAGAGAATTTGTTTTTACAGAATTACCTCCTCTGCAGTAAGTTCTTCCTGACCATTGTAGTTAGCAATTGTCCTATTTCCAGAAGCTGGCATTTCCAAAGTTCTCTGTATTTTACTTAATTTTTACATATTTACTATTAGAATTCTGAATATTCTCCCTAGAGTAAATATTTTAATACTTTTCCAAAATTATCCTTGCAAAGCTTCAAACTGATCCTTTTGGAGCTCTCTGTGGCTACTAGCTTGACTGTTTTGGCTGTTGTGGCAGTGTAACGCAGTTAATAAGTGAGTTTTCCGAGTCTACTCTGGCTAATGGAATACAGCGATTTTTGTATTGAACTTTTCCCTAACACTCAAAGATCCTCTTCGAGAACAAATGCTTGAAAATACCAGCAAACACTGCTGTCCTTGTCATCCAAACAATAAGATCTTATGCAATTTTAAATAGGATGGATTTTTTCCCTTCTGTCGAAGGAAACATCAATTTTGCTTCTTACAGAAAATTAATTTTCAGTTAAGGGTTAAACATGGAGAACAGACACATATTACTGAATTTTGGCCCTGATAAGACTGATAGAACTCTCATTGGCTTAGTATGACCATGGTTTCCTTCTCAGCAAGGTCATTCTGAGAGATTGTACAAGTGAGAAAGCCTATCCTGTCACCTGATGGAGTCATTCTTAATCAGAGCCAGCTGAAGACTTTTCAGCCTTGGGAACAAAGCTTTGCTAGCCAGAGATGAGAAACAGGACTATTTTTTGCCTCAGGGAGAAAACAGAAGGATGAGAAAAGTCAGGACATAAACAGGAAGCAGGGCAGATGTCTGGAGGTAAGGCTTACCACTTTTTTAGGTTTTAGGGGCTGCGACAGATGCCAGAAAGCGAAAATCATCCCTTAGCTCAGGTCTCTGGTATCAGCAAATCAGACAGTAGAGCCATGGCCTCTTTGAATTTTCCAGCAGTCTTAACCTGAACCTTGCTGTGACTACCATTGTTCAGACCAGTTCAGCAGATGATGAAAGTAAAACATTCTTTTGAAGTCAGTACTGCTACCATGACTTACCCTAGATGAATATCTGGCTCCATGTGTATGGGTTTGGGCCCAATATATATTATGTTATTACATGTCCTATAATGTTATCCTTGAAATTTAAGATTACCTAAATAGATGACAGCTCTGGCTCTCCTCTGGTAGAGCTGGATTCATTAAGATCCAAATAAAAACCTGTTGTTTGGCTTTGCTGCAGAATTTCAAGTCATGAGAGTGCTTGTAAAAGCTAGGCATTTATCCTGTGGCATGAAGAATAATTGTTTATTGGTACCTGCAGTAACATGGTTATAGACTGATTCTTGACCCTTGATGTACAAAGAAAAATAACTTTTTTCAACAATAGAAACAGACTTAAGGCAGTACTATGGTTACAAAAGGGAAACACAGGTGGCTTGTATGATTTAGTCCCTACTGTTAAAGTCAGAGGCATTTTCCTGTTGATACCATTAGGTGTTGTAGGTCAGACCCTCATGGAGATGCACAGAAATGAGCAGAATTTTCCAAATTGGCCACAATTGTTACAAGAAGCAGGCATGTCTGGCCTCTTCTAGAAATGTGTCTGAACCACTCACCACAACAAACAGCCAAGATGGTTTAAGCAATGCTTCCAGTCACTGAAGTAAAACTCTTTCAAGTATGGCTCATAAAGTGCCCCATGGCTTAAGTGATAATGCTCTTAGGATCTACATTGGGGGTGATATTGCATGCCTTTACTCAAGGTACTTCATTTATTCAACCTGTTGCCAGTACTGAGGCAGATTTAAAAGGCTTTCGCTTTACCTCATAATTTGTTTACTGCGAACTCATCCAGAAACCAGCCTGAGGTCATGTTATAAAAATAATTTGTTATGAATTTGGGTTTTGCAGAAATTGCAGATTGCATTCTTCTTTGTGCTTCTCTTCATGGATGTGGCTAGGGAAGGTTCATAGATGGCTATAAAGAATTGTCCAACATGTTTGCTCATAAATTAGCTGTTTGCAAAGCAAAGTAGAATGTTTAGAGAGGATTGGATCTAAGCTTATTTGACAGGGAGGAGTCTGGGGCTATTCAAAGAAGAGAGAAGAGAGAATTGAAAGGGAGGAAGGAAGGGGAACAATGTAGGGACGAAAGGGAGGAAGGAAGGGGAACAATGTAGAGTGGATATGTAAATGTGGAGTGTCTTTACCTCTTTCTTTCTTTGAGAGAGGCATCAATCCCAACACTTCTGTGCTTTCTTCTCCTTTTCTATCTTTTCACCATGCCACTGAAAAGAAGGCTATGTCGTTACAGAAGGAAATTAGTGCTAGAAAACTCTAGAGCAGTTCTTAATGTTTATATTAATGACTGTACAGCTAGGTCCCTTTCTGGAGGCTGAATAGCATTCAACAGCAATCTTTTGTAAGAGAAAAGGGAAAATGCATATGTTTTTTTTTTTTCTCCTTTAGGAGAAATTTATCAGTGCAAATGTTTTTAATACCCTTCATAGCGCTGAGGTAGCAAACATTATTCATTACGAAGAGTGCTTGCTTTTCTTCAGCGTGAAAAATATTGATCTGACCTTAAAAATACCAGATTTAGTGCAGGCAAAGGCAAGCATTTTTGCTAAAATGGGACAACATTTGTATAATGTCTTTGTTCCTTGATATGAAAATATGACTTTAATTTGGGAGGAAGGTTGACTTTTTTCTGAAAATGTGTCCTGCTTACTCAGAAAAATAGGCTTGTTGCCTTATCTTCCAGGTCTCTGTACAATAAAATATTTCTAGGAAGTCATGTGGCAACTTCCTAAGTGAATCAGAGTTATTTTGAAGATTCAAAGAGAAATGCATTTGTGGTGGCATTGCATAGGAGTGTACTGGTTAGCAGTTCTCGCTGCACACTGAGGCACCTCTTCTGCTTTGTTCTGAATACCATTATTTTCCCCTTTCAAGGGGCCCCTTTTGTCTTAATTTGAAATGGCTATTTAATGAACAATGTGATAGTAAATATCCCTTAGCCATTTAGCTGATTGCTCATGCACCTTTAAATAAAGCTGATTGGGATGCAGATAGTAGTCTTCAGTACTTGTATAACTGTGTCCCCAGTCCTCCAATGGAAAAGAACATTTGGAATAAATCAACATTGATGAAAAGTGAGGATAACTTATTCACTGCTGAAGATCATGTTCTCTTGCTAATCAGCTTAATTTCCACTTCCTTTAGAATTGTTTAATTCTATTAAACAGTGCCATAAAGGAAATTATAATCCAGAAAGCAGAGGAGGATAATACACTGTGACTTAATGTCAACTTCAAACTACAAAAACAGAACAACAACACCCCCCCAAAATACTGACATTGGGAGTCAGTGTAGCCAGTAACCCGTAGGATTGAAAGTACTCAAATGAAAGTACTCAAATGAAACTTTTATTCAGCATTTGTTCCTGTTCTTCCATTTCATGTTCAAGGACTTACATACATGCAGCTTTAGGTGAATATTCTGTTGCTGTTAAGTTTCCTAGATGAATTATGAGGATCCAAGATTACACTTTCTAGCGTATCAGACAAAGTATGTCATCTGGGACACTGAAACCTCAGCACTGTATAGAATGTCATAGAATTCTGATCCTCCAAGTAACTGGATCACAAACTAATGTCTATTAAAGACATTAAACTCTGTTTTGCTCTGTTATTTAATCTTACTGCTTTAATAATGTGCTCTTGATTAATCTGTTTATTGCCATTCAGGAGGATATTTGCCTCTAGGAATATCACTTTAATATTGAGGAAACAGCAATTTTATTGTGTTTTCATGCTGCAATATTTGGGAGACACTGTGTACTCTTAAGAACCCAATTTTTCTATTAGAACTCAGTTTCTGTGTTCCATACCCATGTTCTCTGTTTCATCCAAGGGCGGTGGCTATGTAACTATTTCCCTGGACTTGGTTAAAGAGGCCTGTTATCAAGTGATGTAAAAGAAAATCGCTTTTCCACATTATTCAGAGAGCGAAGGCACAGTGTTTCAAGTCCTTTTCTCTTCCCTCATTTCCAGGAACAAGCACAACAGCCTAGACTTTCTTTGCTCTGTGCTGGTGTCTTTCCTACTATGTGCAGGCATTTTGCTTACAATACTCTCAGTTGCATAGGTGTGCAGTATATCTAGTCCATGTACAGAGCAACATCTTGCAAAACTGTTAGTTCTGCAGAGCTTTATAACCATTTATTTGCTGAAATCAGCTTTGAGACAAACTTCCCAGAGAAGGATGATACTGAGGAGAGAGTAGGTCAGTTTCTTAAGCAGGCAGAGACTCCTCCCAGATGCTGATTTACAAAGAATAAAAAACAGGGTCCTTATTTCTCTATTTTCTTTGTTTCAAAGACTGGTCAGCAAGTCAATTTTCTTGTGATGTTTGTAGCTTTTTAACCTCTTCAGACAAAATATGACACAGTGTTTGCATGGCACTTCTGGGTTGGAAACACCTGGTTTTCATTTGGAAATGACATGAGAAGCTCTGATTCTATGTTTACTTTCAAATGAAATCCGTGTGGCAGTAATGCAGAGCAGCACTGTGTTGGGTCCTGGTTACAATGAGCACCTCTAATTGAATTGACGAAAACACTCCCCTTTCTTCTCTTTCCCCTCCAGCTCCCCCAAGTTCAAAGTATTAATATGAATAAAGAGTTGGCATGAAATGAGGGCAAGAACCCTTTCCAAACAGCATGCTCCAGAGCTCCTGGATAAAGAAATCTTATAGCTTTAGCTGATGCTATGATACAGGTCAAGAAGTAATCAACTTCACTGCAGAGGAAAAAAGATGCAAAAAGTGGGGAGAGTGCTCTAGAAAGATCAGAAGAGGAAATCTTGGTAAGTGTAAAATGAAGGGATATTCAGCTGCTGGGATAAACCCTGTAGATTTGTTTATTCTAGAGTGTACACCACGCAGTGGGTGCCCCAGGAGGAAACTGCAAACGCAGAAAACAATCCTCTTACTTTGTCTTCATTTTGAAGGTAGTACAGGCTCTGGATATTCTCCTTAAGACTGCTTCCAACCACATGGAAAGCTGCCTTTTCTCTAGTTGCTACCTTCAGACTAAGTTAGCCAACTTCTTGGGGATTTAGGGTAAAGCCAAGCTGTCCCTGATGGCAACTTGCCCATCTAGATGTACATAAAATCATCTAAATTCTGACTTCTCGAGTGCCTTCCCACAATTTCCTTTCATTGGTAAGATGACAGCCATGTTGTTCCTGGGAAGGAATAGTAATGCAGCTTACTTTTTGCAAGTGAGGATTCATGGTATACACTCCCAGAAACAACTACAATACACACAGGTAAATGCAACAACAATGGGAACGTCTTGAAGCTGTTGAATGATTTCTGGCCCATGTGAGACATCTGGAATGTGGTCTTGTTGAAGTTGCAGAACTTGTTTCTACTGACAAAACCAATGTTGTCGTCCTTTCCTTAGACAAGACTGAACGACAAACTGAGAGAAATTCTGCTGTGTCCAAACCCCCTGGACAAAGTCTGGACAAAAGCATTGCCTAAAACTTTTGACCAATGGACTGTTAAGTCTCTCAAATACAAAAGTGTTAGACCCAGCACTATTACACACCAGACAAGGTGACCTCCAAGCAAGCTCCACCTTCAGTTCTTTTTTCAGCTTGGGGTTTATGTCCTAAGGTCAGCCAGAGCCCTTGTACTGCTGGCTGGCAAAGCTGTGTACTGTGCAGAAAATAAAAAAATTCTGGTGGGATGAAAAATCAGGCAATTAAATACTCTGCTGCATGTGAGTCCTCTTGATTTTTAATCATTCTCTCATTGCTATCTGTATTAATGGGGTAGAAATTGGGTGAGAATGTTTCTTCCCAAATCTTGCAGACTGTACAGAGGCCAGAACAATGGCTCTTTCCTACAGCTCACCCAAGTCCTGAGAAGGGCCCCAACCTCTCTCCGATGCTGATGCTTGCGTGCTGATAGTTTTCTTCCAACTTGTCTGCATGCTTGGCCTTGTGCTGCCACAGCATCTATGTGGCTGTTGGTGTTACATCTGTGTATTCTGGCGTGACTTGCAGAACAGAGACAATCCCATTGTCTAGTCATTTAAAACTGGATTGGGCATAGCTCTGGAAATGTACTGCCAGGATAAGCTCTGGGCTTGCTGAGATAGCCTAACTGATCTCTTCCATCTTTCAACGTCTGTGATTTATTAAAAGTCCCTTTGCTTTTAATAATTAACCTCTCGCTTTGCTTAATTTGCAGCCATTAGTGGCTTTTAGACAGCTGATAGAAGTATCAAATACTTTCCATGTGAAGCCTGACTGAAGCAATCAGCAAACGACTGTATATCCATCCGAACTTGAAGTCTTTTACCATTGCAGTTTTGACCAGTGACAAATGAAAGTTCTCCCTTCTGAGATTTTCTCTTCCTTTCTAGTTTCCTTCATCTGTTCATCTTCGTAGGAGTACAGTGACCACTGCTGTTTAGCACATAAAACAATTTCAGGCAAGGCTGCCCTCTTGTAACCTTCCCTGAGGTTACAGGAGGTGCTCGGAAGGCAAATCGGTCTGGAAGTGAGCTGAAGAGCAGACTATTGTCTATGTTGCTTTTCTCTGTTCTCATTACTCCCTTACCTTCTGGTATCAGGGAACAGGCCATTTCCATTCAACCACTCCTGACTTTTTGCCATCAAACAAAGCATGAAATTGGAAGACCTTTCGCCTCTATAACTAAAAAAAGTAAATTTGTACTTAAAAACCCCATTTATAGGCTTTACATGATCTGCTTTTGGGGGGCAGGAAATAAGATTCCTATATTTCAGAAAACATTTTAGCAGCTGGGTATAGAAATTCTCTCTCTAATTAACCTGTCAGAGGAAAGTGGCTTCAATGTTTTAGATGTGATTTGTTTCTGAATGTAACCAAGCTGTTAAACTTGTTAGTGATCACATGGCAGATGGGTGTCTTGTGAATTTGAGCAAATGTTATCTGCTTAGAAGGCATAAAAAAAAATTGCAAACTCTAGCTCCTGGCTGCATAGGCAAGTGAGAATCTTAATATATAGAAATACCATAAAGCTTTCTGTGCATGCATAAACCTTTAAGCACTGGGCCTTGGTGTCAGAGGCCTTCTGAGGAAAACCAGATTTCTGAAAGGCGAGAGGTGAGCTACTCTTCAGAAAAACTGTGGTTTTATAGACATTCCCAAAATCACATAATGAGAAGCGGTTTGTTTTTCTGGAAGTAACTCAGTTATTTTCCTTTCGTGCTAAGAAGTTCCAGATATCTGCAATGACATGATTTTTTCTTTCCCCTAGCCTCCATTTCTGATTGCATGTGAAATGTTCTCTAAAGTCTTTTCAGAGCCGAAATAGATTTATTCCCAATTTTAAGCCCCTTTACTTTGACACCAGACAACCTGATCTGCCCTCCAGCTGAAGGCTGAATACAGCAGTGAGTGCTGTGTGGGTGGAGCCTCAAAATATTCACCAGACTCCCTATGTACTAGACCACCCACGAGGAGATTACTGCATGAGCAAGGCTTCAGGTTGCAAGAGACAGCTCCTTGTACGACTTTCCAGTGCTGCTTCACAAAGACATGCAAACATGCTTGAGGGCAAAATAGATGACTTGCACCCCATCCAAGACACACAGATGCACACACTGAAATGGTTGCACATGAAACCTCTTCCTCCAAGAGCTTCAGCTATTGACGCAAGTAAATGCTGGTATCTGCTTAACAAAGGGTGGTCTGCTGGATGTCCCTGCAAAATGGCCAGAAACAATGTGCATGCAAATACAGACATGCAATGGTGGTCACTTAGGCAGGGACAAACTGTCAGATTGTAGGCCTCATCCATGTGTACATGTTGATAATTGGCCTTGCTTTAAATAGTCCAATTCTGGGGGGCCTTCCTCTTGCCTAGTATCTTTTGTGAATCTTTTTTTTTTAACTAATGCCTATTCCAAGTAGGCAGCTGGGCACGAACTTGACTGGAAAAGTTTAATACAATGCTGGTTCTGCGCACAAACTGGGTAATAACCTGTGCTGGTTCTTTTTACCCCTAGCACCATCTACTTCCTAACCTACCTGAACTGACTGTCCCCAGTCTGCTCCACCTCTCTCTTCATACACACCTAAGGTTCCCAACAGGTTCATCTAACCAAAAGAGGGAAAAAAAAGTCTCTAAAACGGAAAAGTATTATGGCAGTGCTGACAGATACAGGTTGGGAAACTCTAAACACTATAGAAATGACAGCAGAAGGTAGGCGCCCTCATTTTTAACTTCCCATTTCTATTTTAAGTTGTTTTACTAATAAGCCTTACGTTGAAGGCATAATGCAAAGTCCACTAAAGTTACCTTCAAGTGCTCTCCAAGTCCTGGAAAAGATGAAGGCGTCTGTAGCATTCATTAGCTATTGCTGAAGTGAAAGCTAGAGATATGCATGCAGTCTGTGTCCTGGCCCTGCCCCATCTCCCTTTAGTCTGGCAGCATTGGCATACTGGAGACACTAAATCTCTGTAGCATCACTTTTGATGGAGCTCTGCTTTCCGTTGTTGACCCAGGTGTTTCCCTAACGCATCCAAAGATGCTTCAAGTGTTCAATTTCCCATCTTTTTGAAGGATGTCATTGTGCCATTAATCTGATCTTGGACGCGTTGTGTATGCGTTTGGTGACTCCACCTGAACTTACAACCTTACAAGTAAATGAGAAATCAGCAAAAGAGCAAAGTAGGTTTAGTATGTGAAATAACAGTATAAAGTCCTGTCCATTTGCCTTGGTGACTGTCAGGAGAGACATTTCAGCCTCTGCATGCCAATGTACTTAGTAGAGTCAGTCAAAGAAGGTATATAAACAACTTAGTATCTAAACGCAACTTCTT
This sequence comes from Aptenodytes forsteri, assembly GCF_000699145.1. Classification (NCBI taxonomy): domain Eukaryota; kingdom Metazoa; phylum Chordata; class Aves; order Sphenisciformes; family Spheniscidae; genus Aptenodytes; species Aptenodytes forsteri. Next base: position 1,120,378 of record NW_008796051.1, on the reverse strand, counting down.
GGAAAGCAGAGCAATCTGGGCAAGGCTGGCTGGGCTCCACCAGGGAACACATAATGCAGCCAGTGTATTTTTCCAGGAATGCTGGAAACTAGCTCTCAATGCCCTGCTGTTTGCCTGCATCTCTCTTGGTGACCCTGTGCTAGACACTTGCAGCGCTGCATGGTCATGAACTTGGCACTGCTGTGTGGTTCGGATAGGATGTTTTAGGAAATCTGGAAGGCATGGTGAAGGAAGAAAGGATATTAAGAGTTTCCTGCTCAGTTTACCCATATCATGGTGAGGGTGGGAATTTTCACTGTAGGTATAATGAGTTGCATCCTGGCTCCTCCGCAATATGGTGTCTTGTTAACATCTTCCTCCCTTTCCTTTTTTTTTTTTAAATTAAGGGTTAGACTCTACAAAGACTGGGGGGATCTGGAGCCTTTGAACAGCAGAGGGAGCGACACCATCCCAGGAAGGGCTGACCACTTCATCACTATTCTTCTGCTTTGAGGATTCATTTGCTAATGACCTCTACAGAAACATGCCCTGCACTAACTCAGCTTCCCAGGAACCAGTAAGTCATTCTGTCCCCAATCACCTGCTCAGAAAGAAAGGTTCCTTAGTCATAGATGCCCAGATTCAATGCCACAGGTAATGAAATACAGCTGAGAAGCTATAATTTAAGTCAGATTTATCACTAAGTAGTTAGAGCACAAATTTTGCGATACGCAAAATAGTGCCTTATTCTAGGAAGAGACAGCAAAATACACCTCAGTATTACTTGTTTTCACAAGTCTAGTTGAGGGATGGGGCACTACTCATTACGGTTACAGGCCCACAAGTTAACATTTTCCTCGCTTTCATATTTTTTTTTTCCTCATAAGGAAATATTGGGACAGGCAGATGAGGTGCTCTGGTTTTAAGCCTGTTTCTTCCTCAAGAGGTTGACTCTGAGCAAGCTATATAACCTGAACACCCGGATTCACAGAGGTTTGCATGGCATCTGGCTCCTGTTGGTCTCAGGATACCAGCAGCAGCTCTGTGTCTTCCCTCTAAAAATGTACACTCCTGTACTTTGGGCTGTGTTTTGAACACTTTCTGGATGCTTTCTAAAAATTGACAATTAACCTGAGTAGGACAAAAGAATCTGCTTGAGTTCTTGTGTAGATGTTTTCCATTTTGAGCTAATTCCAATAATTATTAAACCAGACAGTCCTCATAGATGAGTTTTAAAGTTAAGTAATATAAACAGTGAGTGATGGATTTTCTTTTTGGGTAGAAGATCCTTCAGAAAACCAAATTATCTTTTGATTCATGTCAGGTTAATATATACCATTAGTATTGATGTGTAATGCTACACAAGAAAAGAATTGAATTAAAGTGTCATTTAGTCTCTGGACCAGAGAAGTGCTTACGTATGTGCTTAGTTATCAGTGATTACGGTGCTTGAAACTTTTATTTCAAAATGTGTCTTGATAGAAAATCATAGCTTTGAAAAATGGAGGTCATCACTGTTGTATGAGGAAACCTTCTCTCTCTCTCTCTCTTTTTTTTTTTTTTTTGAGGAATACAGATGTCCCCAAGCAATAATATTTTGTTTTAAAAATGCTGTTGTCATGCTTCACCAGTACTGTATTTCTGAACCACACTATTTCCAGCTAGCTTGCAGTTGTTATTGCTCACATCTAGATACCCCTGAACCAAACTGTCTCTCCTGTGGCAATAATATGTCATCTCAAGGGATAATAATCTATCAACAAAATTCTGAGTCCATCCTTTTGCTCAGACAGTGTACTCTTACATGAAGTCTCGATGTTCAAAGTTAAGCACATTCAAGTAATTTGACCTGGAATTCTGCAGTCTGATGAGCAGACTGTCAGCCCCGGAATGAATTGCTTTGTTTTCTTCAGTGGTTTGGTTTAGACTTTAAATGTTAACCATGACCTGCAGGGATTACACAATGTTTAACCCCAAAGCAATAAAATATTCCATTTCCTTCTATCTATCTCAAGCAGTGCATACCTACAAAGCCTGCGTAATTCAGCTGAACATATGGAGACTATCATAAAATGAACACTCGATATTTAGCGATTCTTTTGCTGATGCCATGTCCCTGTAGATAAGCCATGGTAGGCATTATGCTATTGGTCTTTTCTTTGGTTTTCCATAACTGTGAAGATTTGCCAACTTCTAAACTTCCTAGATGAAGTTCACCTTTGCTGGCCTTGTGCTTCACATTGCCAACCAAGCAAATCATGCAGTAATCTCATTGCAATACAATTCTGATTATTTTTCATCCCCTCCTCAAAACTTTCATGGTAGAGTAAACTTCAAAGGAATATTCCAGTCAGCTGAAGGTGAAGTATAGCTTCTAAAGAACATGGGCCAATTTTATTCTTGGTCTAAACACCCAATTTCAGAGGGTGTTCATCCCTGACAGCAGTTTGTTGCTCCTGCAGTTAAGTCCACAAAGTTACATGAGGATACCAAATTATGTTGAAAATTGAAAACTTTGTGATTACAATGGTTAGCATTTCTTGTTGTATAGTTGGCATTGGTTCATAGAAATTATTCAGACCAATGGGCCATCCTGTCTCATATCCTGTCCTTGGCACAGGCAGCTGCTTTAGGGGAAGTTTAAGAAAACTATGGGGTATAGTTACAGAATGGTTGAGGATTATGATTGTAGTGTGATACAGTAACATTAGTAATTAATAAATTTAAATACTAGAATTTCATTCTTCCAAATCTTGCATTCTTTTACTGAGGACTTGATTTCTGTGTTCTTCAAGTTTTCTTTAATTTGTATCTACAAATTTTTAAATATGCTGCCAAAGTTCACCAAAAGCTGATCAAATAAGACCAATTTTCTCCTCTGTAACTTAAAACCTCCCAGAAAGCCCATTATGTTGAACCAGTACTATTATTTCCTCATTTGCCATGTTTTTATCTGGAAAAGCTTCCATGAAATTTTCTACCTCTCTGAATTCCTACATAAAAAATGGACAGGAGAATAATTCCTTGAGAACTTAGTAGAAATAGCTCTTCCCTTTATTTTCTTCAAATTAAGTAAAATAAGTGTAAATGAAGGCTTTCGAAGACATTCTTGTTCGGTGGCATACTACCACATGTAAAACTGAATGGAGTTAATCATACTGTATGGCTTTTCTGAGGTATTGGTGCTTGCTTTTGCTTCCCAGTTTACTTTCTTCACTAAATAAATAAAAATGGTTGTCTGTCTGTGCAGAGAACTTCTATTTCTTTTCATTTGAATACGCCTGGAAAGGAAGATTTTTTGGACAGCTATAAAATGAGTAGCATAGGTTGAAATATGCAAACAAATGATATCACAAGTATAAACAGTCAAAAAAAAGAAGAAAATAATGTAGTTGTAGGGTCTTAGGAATGCTTTAAAAACTTTGTATTCTGTCAGGTGTTATTGTTGAGGCCTTCGTGTTTTCTGTAAGTTTCTCATGTCTAGTTTAAGACAACAGCTATTAATAGTGAAATTATTTCTCATAGCAATTGAGCTTGAGCAGGGCACTTGCTTTCAAAGTTAAACCTAAACTTTTCCTTCTGTACTATGACCCATCCTTTCCTCCCCACTTCAGTAGTCCTTGATATAGATGTTTTTGCTAAGATTATATTTTATTTGTTAAATCGGTATTTACTCTTAATAATTCATGCATACCACCCAAATTTGATATAAATTGAAAACTAGAGGTCAAGCCTCATTCCAGTGAGGGAATAGTAATGACTGTGTGTCAAAGAAATCTGGAACACAAAAAAGCAGAGGTCTGGATATTTTTTTGTAGAAGTTTAGAGGACTGTTCTAAGCCAGAAGGTTGTGTTTCCCCACCATCTGCCTTTTTCTATTTTTTTTAGTGTTTGTTACCAAAAATCTCCTGTACTGCTTATAATTATAAACCTGTGGGGGCGGAACAAAAAAGAATGGAAAGGGAGCCAGAATGAGTTCTAGGTGTCTGAAACACCTAAAAATATTGTCATTTTTTGACATGCCTGTATATCGATTTAGAAGCTTGAAGTGATAGTCACTTGAAATATCGTGCATCATATTTAGCTCATAAGTGAGAATACCACAAATTAAACACTTCTAAACAAAATTAATTCCTCTACAAAGAGAAGTGGGAGGGGACATAAGGAAGAGCCTGAAGAACTGTAGGCATGCTCAGAGTTTCACTTAATGATGAAATCACACTGTTTATCAGCTGGTCAGAGGCAGACTCTCTCTTCCATTGGTGTTGCCATACAGGTGGTGCAGTGGGCCCTAAAGCTAATGGGAGAGCTGTGGGATGGCTACTGCAGGGTAGAGAGAATCCTATAGGGATGTGGGACCATGAGACAACCTCTCCCTGCAACCAGTGTAGGGGTCTGGGTGAAGTAAATAGGCTATTTTGTGTATTACTGAGCTATCCCAAGAAAATGAGACTAGAGAAGTGCTAGGCCACCCTTCTGTACCTCATTGGCCAAGTCTAGTGAGACCCCTCTTGACTTTAGTCGAATTCCAGGAGACAAACAACGTTGCATGAAAAGATGGGCTTCCTTCCCCTCATCTCTGAGGTTATGTGGAAATAAGTTAGCAAGGAGGGGAAAGGCAAAAATGCTCACTGTCTGAGATTATTCAGCCAAGCTACAAGAGAAAGAAGCCTTCTTCCAAAATCCCTGTTGGGCCTGGGCTCATCACTGGGAGAGCTGATTGTGTATTGAGAAGCAAACCAAGATATAATGTCTGTCACCAGCCAGATGTAGCCAGGCTCTTAATTCTGCATGCACAACAGAAGCTTGGCAATGATCTGTCCTTCAAGACATAAAGGACATCTCTGCTGCCTAGAGCTTCACTGGAAGACATTGAACAAGAGCTATCTGATAAAATTCTGGGTTTGTTTCCTCTCCTGGAGGCTGTCATGAGTTTTCACACTTGTATGACCAAAAAACTATCATGGAGTTTATCATCTATTCTATTTTGCACATGTACCATGTTAGTCATGTTGTAGAGGCATACATTTGTCCATGGTCTGTCACTTAACTTGTGTCAGCTTTTGCCTTTTCAGGACTGAAAAGTACAGGTTACACTGAAGTGGTTTCCTTTGTTGAGTGAATGGTTGAAGGCAGAAGTTGCCAGTCCTTGTAGCACTTGGTAGCCACTGTGAAAGACGCCCAGTTTTGCAATCTGGGAGGAAGCTACATAAATTAGTCAAGAGCAGGCTGCAACTGTTTGTCATCTTTAGACCATCTGACTGTTTGTGCTGCAGTTGCACGCTGTGCGTGCTGGATCAGAAGCCTGACAGAGGCATTGCCACAATATGCATGTATGCCTGATGGGACACTGGTGCTTTGTGAGGTTTGTTACTGCTGCTGCCAATACTAAGTTTCTCAGGCACCTGAATGGTCTGCTTCTGGTTTGGCCTTACTCCATTTGTCAGGTTTAGTCAGAAAAAAGTATTTCCCAAGGTCAAAACAGCAGGGACAATTGTTTCAGAGGTAAGGGGGGGAGGAATAATTGCCTTCCTCTGCAGTATGGCCCACAGATCAGTTTCTAGGTATGTTCACCTTATTAATTCTGTGTTCCTGCAGGGTTCCAAGGTTTTGGTCCTGCTCCAGCCATCTTATGATATCACTGTATGATTTGAGGCTATTGGTTCTGGGGAACTTCTCTTGTGACTCTCTCCAGAAGGAACATCTAGCAGACAATTCCTTGTTGGTTGCATGAAATGAAACTTGTCCAAGCAGGCAAGTCCTTTCACGCCTATATTTCTATACTGCTGACTGTATCTAGCAATAGAAAGCTCCTCCCAATATATGTTCTGAAATTTTTGTGAAACCCAGAGAATGGTTTATTTCTCTCCACATGACTTCTGCAGGTCATTCTGATGAAAACAGAGAGTTTGAGAAGGTGGTCCTACCCATAAAGTTGTGCGATTGCAAATGGCACGTCCTGCGACTGGAATCTTGTGGGAGAGAGAAACAACTTCACAAAGGTGTCAATTCTGTTCCAGAGGCCTATAAAATACTCAGTGAGCATGAATTCAGATTATTCTGTAGGCTGGAACAGCAAGTGTTTGGGTGATTTTCCCTCCCCCCTTGAAATCCAATTAATTGGGTTTTGTAATTGTCCAACAGAATAATTATTTGTCATGCTAGTTGTGAAGCTCAATTAGGATTATAACTGAGGTGCTGTAGTATTCTAGCACTGAGTCAGAAAGAAAAAACCCAAATTTGGGTGAGGGGAATGGGTTTCTTTGAAATAAAGGAAGCTCATTAAACCCCTGTGCTCTTTAACTGCAAATTTGTTATTGTATATGACCAGCCTCCCAGCAAGGTCCAGTGTGTAATGTTCCTTCAATCCATCAGGTTTACATCTCCTCCTGTGAAAATATAGTTGGGCAGTAGTCTGCTCCTTGTGACCTTCGGATACCCTTCCTGTGTGACAGTGATGTGGTAGGGCCCGGCACAAGTGAGCTATTGTCCTTGCTTGCTGGATGAGTCCTTTCCGTCCGAGCATGGCGCAGTGCTTTGCCAACTGCCAAAACTCCCCTTCCCCCCACACCTCCTTTCCCCCTGTTTAAAAATAAAAAGCACCCGGGATTCAATATTTTCATAACTTCTGGGACCTCTTGCTTTGAGAGGAAGGGGGAGGGAGGGAGGATGCAGAGCACCACAGCAAGTGGTTTCGTGCCTCTCGATTCGTTCCTTGAAGCTTCTTTCACTGGGTAGACCTGAACAAGCTGGGACTGCTGTGGAAGCTTTTTCCTGGTAGGAAAAGTGTCTCCTCTGCTCCGTACAGCAGACATGAAAGCAGCTGGGGTCAGGGTGAGTGGGTGAGGTTGCCAGAAGACTGCTGGGGTCACAGGCTGTCTGGGAAGCAAGCAGCAAGTCTGGTGCTCACTTTTTTATGTTTCCGTGTTCAAAGACCGAAAACCCAGGGGATCCCAAACTTCCGGGTCCTTTGAACTTGCAGATCCATGGGGATACTGGGTGAAATCTTAGCTCCTCTCTAATTTCAATGGAATCAGGGTTTTCGTTTGTTAGGGGTGCGTAAAACCAAGGAAATAGTTCTGGTTTTGTGACTGTTAAAAGACCATTTGATGCTTGACTTAGCGTACTTCCTAAATTTTTAAGAGTACGACAGCAGAACGTTTTCTTTTACCCCTAGACCAGCTAGCTCTCATCAGCCTGCAGTGATCTACACCCATAGCTTACAAATGGTATGCACCTGAGATATTTCTCATGTCCCAGTGGCTTGCCATTTCTTTTCTAACTTTTATTTCAATTTCCACACTGCACACTTACTGTTTCTCTTCTCCAGATACTTTACAAAGTCAAGTAAATATTCTCTTTGCCACACCATAGCAAAGACATGTTCTACCTGATTTCCCACCATGCATGTAAAAATACAGCATGTTTAGTATAACTAGTGCTATTAGAAAAAAAACAGGGCAAGTACACATTGTACAATTTGAGAACCTGTGTATTTGAACAAATATATATGCAGTCATGCAGTGAGTATTAATTAACATGTGAGAATGCATTAACCTAGTACATGGAGTTGTCTATTTTATAGGAAACCAACAAATTCATATAAAAGAATTAGCTGTATAAATAGTCCCTCTGTAGTGCACCAAATAGCCTTTTGTAAAACACAAGCTGTATTTCTCATCCTATGATTTTCTCTTTATTTCAAATCATTGCTGGACAGTGTCCTTAATTTTATGTAGTCCCAGGAAATAAGAAACAGATTCCTTTGAGAAAGTTTGTCCCCTTTCTACTGTTGAAAATATAGAATCTAACTAACTATAGGGTTGAAGTAAAAATAGCAGTGTACCAAGGGCCATGAATGCGGTCATTCTCTGTGAATGACTATAACTGTGTTTTCTTTATGGCACAAGAGCAAGTGAGCAGTGTTTAGCTAGCTATGGCAGTAATGGATATATTTATTCCCTGTGCTGCAGGCTGTGTTACATCAGGTGTTTGCAGGGAAAAAAAGTCTTTTTTTTTTTAAAAAGAAAATGACAAATAAAGATGGCAAGTACTGGCATAATGCAAAAAGAGAAAAAGACAACTTTTTGCTATGATATCTTGCAGCTCAGCAAGGAGCATTTTGTAAGTTTGTTCTGCAACCAGAGTTTTAACAAAAAAATGGAAAATCCACAAATTCTGTTCTTGGTCTCCTTAGTGCAAATCCAGAATGATCATTTATTGTCAGTGGAGCCACTGTGACATTTGCATTAAAATAAATGATTTGTAGCCACCAACGTGCTGGCAGGCACAATAAATTTCAAGCAACCCACACAGTTCCAATGGGATCACAAGTGGATTGTGACAAAGTCTGTGCCCATCTTTGTTTGGGGTGTCCAAGGCTTGGGACTTTTTCCTTCCTTCATGTCCTTGGTCATTAGGGTTATGCAGAGCAGTGGCAGTGTGCTGGTTTTGGCTGGGATAGAAGAAGGAAGGGAGTTTGGAGTGATGGTGTTTGTCTTCCCAAGTAAGCGTTACGCGTGATGGAGCCCTGCTGTCCTGGAGATGGCTGAACACCTGCCTGCCCATGGGAAGGAGTGAATGAATTCCTTGTTTTGCTCTGCTTGTGCGCGTGGCTTTTGCTTTCCCTATTAAACTGTCTTTATCTCAACCCACGAGTTTTCTCATTTTTACTCTTCCAATTCTCTCCCCCGTCCCACCAGGGGAGAGTGAGCGAGTGGCTGTGTGGGGCTTAGTTGCTGACTGGGGTTAAACCATGACAAGCAGGCTGGATGTCAATGTCAGACCACTGGTGGGTCAGCCACGACTGTGCCTCATGAGGCTGTATGCTCCACCAGCTCTGGGAGAGGCAGCTATCTTCAGGGACACTGAGGTTTGGTCATAACCCTGCTCTTCTGGGGCCACTTCCCTAAGTCCTGAGGAGTCCTTTGCTACTGACTCTGAGCAATACAGGTATGCAGAGATTATTTTAAGTGAGCAAAGATGAAAAATGAGAAAAGGTTTTGTGTGACTGTATGAGAGGGGTTGTCAAGACTGAGATTGCCTCTGACATTCAGTTTGAAGGCTTTCCGACGTGTTAGGCAGCACCTCAGCCATCTCCTCTAGGTGGCCTGCAAGGTCATCCAGATGTGCTAGCCTCTGGATTTGCAGGCTAATTGCTTGCCTTAAAATGATATTATGCTGAGGTTGAAATCTCTTGCTGAGGAGGTTTTCTGGAAGAAGGTGACTGTTCTGCTTCCATCTCTGTGAGGCACAGCTCTAGGTGTGTGGAAGAAACAGAGGGTTTGCACAGATGGTCACTCTAACAAACCAGCAAACAAGTCCTGTCCTACAGTGTAGCTTTATCTACCTGCTGGTGTTTCAAGACAAGATTTTTACACTCAAAAGCCGTGCAGTCTTTATACTGCAGTTAAGCAAACACAACCATAATGTTTTCCATGTTGTCAGAAAGACAGAGCTGTGATGAAAATGTCTACTCAGTGCGTCTTATTAAAATATTAGGAATAGGAACATAGAGAACAGGGCAGAAAATGGAAGTGAAAGTAATTGCAATTATATCATTCAGCCCTGCAGAATGTTCTTACCATACCCCTGCATCTTCTTGTATTGACAGTCAATGGTTTATTTTTGAAGATAACAAGCTGTTCCTTATGAAAAGATGAAAAAGAATGAACTTCTTAGGTCAGAGGGAGAGAAAAGGGGGTGTTATAGAAGACGAAGAAAAAATGAACATGGCAAAGTAGGTCATTCTGGTGTCCTATTTAAATAATCTCATAATGTTGTGGTCAGTTAAATTGAAGGGTAGAAAAAACATGAAAATTACATAAACTGAAAGTTTGAAACAGTGTCACGAAGTTAGCCTTTGAATCTCACTGCTACAAGCATCACTGTGTATACAGGCATTGCAGATTTCGGAAGACTCTGACACCATGAAGAAAGGAAGCATCCATCATCATGCAAAATGGGATAAAAACATTCTTCATGCCTGAGAGTGCAAATTCCTAGGTGTGCAGTGAGTTAAGAAAACTGCCAGTGGGGCAAGGTGTCTCACAGTGTTACAAGAATTGTGTCCCTTGGGAATGTCTGGTAGACAGTGCAAGGTCCCAGACCAAAGGAATACTGGTCTGATAAGGACTCCAATAGTCCTCCGCTTGATAAGACCGTTTTTGTCATTCCCCAAAAGGTCTGATTTTAATGCTTGCCCAATCTTACAGGCTCTTGATATTGTGTGTATGAGCTGGAAAAAATATTTGGTCTGTGGTCAGCCATGCTTTCTGAGCTCCTCGGGGATCTCAAGGACTAATTTCTGCAGCCACATCTCTGCCTTCAAAGAGCAGAATCTCACCTGAATGCACGCCTTTATTCTGTCCTGAAGCTTTAGGCTCGGACTGCGTTCATCAGTTAAGTCAGCCATGGCAGGTTTGACTCACTGGTTGTGACAGCATGGCATTTATTCCTCGTGAATATCACATTCAAGCCTCTGTTGAAATCCAGAGACTTTAGATTTGTTTTTTTCTTTTTTTCCCCCCCTCTCCCTTGATGTTTTAAGACTTCCAGCTGCTCAACTTTTCTTTAAAAAAGTGCATTTGCCAACATTATAATGAGTCTTGGCCCATCCAATCTGAAGGTGCTGGGATGTCAGGGGGAAAGAAAAAGTGCTGAAGAGCATAATTTCCAGTGCTTCAGTCCTCTGTGCGTGTTCCACGTTTGCCTATTCCATCTTTCCCTCCTTTTTCCCCTCCCCACTGCAGACTCACATCTGTCCGCCCTCTGGCTCACCTCACCCGCTCGCCTCCTGTCCAGGACAAGAAGTGGTGATCTCATTTGGAGCACAGCAGTCAGTGTGCTGCACAGGCTCTACTCACAGGGCTTCGGTGCCTAAATTTTATGTTCCTGCAGGGCATAAAAATCCAACTTTCTTTTCTGCCTTTTTTTTTTCTTATTAAAGTCTTACTCTGTCAAGTAAATTCCTGACACAAAGAAAGTTACTCTAATAATGAAGAATATATGTGTGCAGTTAAAATAGAACCTGACTATATGCAATATGATATTCAATAACTCATCCGTATCTCTGCAGAAAGTCAGCTGCATGGTAGATGTGAGATCCCATGTCTGATGTTCAGGTGTAATAGCTGACTTCTCCCTCCAGTTCTTGCTTTATTGAGTTATGTATGATACTGTGCAGGCAGAACAAGGTTTGTGTATGTTGCTTTGCCTTTTTGGAATTACTTTTTCCTTCTACTTCCCAACATAAAGTTTTTTCATAGATTCATGCAGATGATACCACAGTTACTTCCCTTGTTGTCATCAGTGACAGACCAGTGGCTTCCTCCTCATATTTGAAGGTACTGGTCATACATCAAAGTACTATTGTGTGGGTTGTTTTTTTTTTCCCCATGGTAGCCAGCAAATGGGCTAATTTGGCTTGCTTTTGTGAGCCTGCAGAATTAGAATCCAAACTCAGAAGCACTAAGATATTTAGGGTCAGCGTTAGGATTAGCTTTATGGATGTCACTTGTCTGTGGCAAATTGATTAATTTTATGCTGGTTGTCTTCCTAGGGATAAATCTTACCCCTTTTGTTCTTTGAATATTGCCTTTTAAAGACTGTTCTTCCCTATGCTAAAATAAGAGTCTATAGCCTGTGTTTCACAACATGCCTGGTGATCACTTCTGGCCCCAAATTTTTGGAACATGGAAGCCGGGTACTGGCTCTTCACAGAATAAAATCTACAGATTTGTTTCTAAGATGTAGTTGAGATAATGTATATCTAAAAGAGGATACATTCCTAGAAACAGAGGTTTCTAGTCAGAAGTGTTGCAGCTGTTTCATTCTGGCTTTGCTCTATGAACTTGTCAATGGACAGAGATATGCCTAAATCTAGTTGTGACAGCCTTGACGTTTTTTGTTGTTGTTGGCTCACAGCAGTAGAATAAAAATGATGTAAGAACAAGAAGCAAGCATAAGACCATGATGAAGACCTGATCACTGAGTCACTTTTTCCAGTTATCTAATTCAGGTTCTTAATTTTGGGGATTTTTTTTTTTTTTCCTTAGTCAGTGGATGACTGTGATCAAGTGTTTCTGGACATGCAACCTTTGGGGTGATTCTGTCAGTTCACTGGGCAAAACCTTGAGTCTTTGTGTGGTGGCACTGGAGAGCCAACTGGCACAGTTCAGAGTCCACGTTGTCCTGAAAGGAGATCCTCTGGGAGGCATGCTGAAATACAGGCCTGATTGCATCGAGTGGATGAAGTGGACATATGGATGTTCACCTTTTCTGGAAGCCTGGTTGCTAACAGCAGACAGAAGTACCTTCCTGAGGTGCGAACTGAGGTGGGATATCTGTGGCAGTCAGTCCCTGTCCTGAGTAGCCTATACTGAACATGAATATTTAGCATTTAAGGGACTGAGATACACAGATTGCATCCCAAAGCTTTTGTTCATCTGTGTGACCCTGCCAATGCAGATTTCAGTGCATTATCAGGATCTGGGGAGTCAGCAGGAAAATTTTGGATTGTCTGAAATTTTGGTCCAGTGCCACCTTTTCCATGTGATTATGCCAAATTCAATGGAAAACAACCCCTCTCTCCCCTCCTTAGCCCACACCCCAGCAACCCCATATCCCTAAAAACCTAGCCTCTGAGTGTTTCAAAACCGCATGCTGGGTCTTTAATGTGGCATATTTGTCTGAAAGCCACTTTCCTCTCTGTGTGATATGGTGAGGTACAAGGAGCAGGAATGATTAGAAACTGATGTTTTCCCCGAGCAGTTTTGCTGTGTTGTTTTCATTTAGTGTTCTTTTAATAAAGAATGAGAAAACAGTGAAATTGATAAGACTGCATAGGAATAAAGATTTCTTCTATGTATGGAAATTACTGCAACAGAATGGAATTTCAACAGTCTTAGGAAACCAACTATTAAGCCAGTCTAAAGAATTCCCTCTAATAGCCTTTTATTAAATTAGCCTGTTGAATTATGTCAGGTTTTTTATCCTTTCATAATGTTACGGGAGTTCCTGATAGAGTGCTGGACCTGTTTTTGCTTTTTTTTCCCCCAATTCTGTCTACAACTCAAATGAATAAAATCTGAAGCATTGTGATGCTTGCTTTCCCTGTAGTCTTTCTCAGAAAAATGTCACTTTATTGATAGAAAAGCCTGATTATTCCCCCCTGCCATGGTTGAAAACTTTCTGGAACAAACTTTTTACAGAGGAAAACAAGTCTCATAAAACATTTTGAAGGAAATATTTTAAGTGAGAGTGATGACTGCGAATGTCTCCTTGATCTTTTGAGAAAATGATGTTTTCTTCCTCTGTGTTAGTCTTGCAGGACTTGGCTTTCCTGGTCAGCAACTGGGGTCTCGGTGCTGGAGTGTGCCTCTATGGAAGGGAGCTGTCTACTGCATCTGGATTATAATCATTCTGGTTTCTCTTTTCTTCTCAAACCATAAGTGAACTTCTATGAACCATTTAATGTCTTCATTGCTCAAGTGGTCTTTTACTTGTGCCCTGTGTGTGTCCCACTGCAGGCTGCCTGTAACAGCAGGCACTCAGCCACATCCTGAAAATAAAAGAAGGTCAAGGGATGCTAATGTGACATTTAATGGTGCACATTACTGACAAGTGACATTTTATTGGTGGAGGTCTCATAAAAAGAGCAGTTTAACAAGAATCAGGAAATGAACATACAGTTATAATTTAAAAAATTAGTACACTTCCATTTTGTGATAGTTTTTGTCAGTAAGTCATTTCTGCTGAGACTTCAGTACTAGTTAATTTGTGGCAGTCATATAGATAAAGGGAAAAGGAAGCAAAAAATACTCCAGCTTTTATTGAAGACCACTGCAATTCTGAAATTTAGGACTAGTTTCATCTGGCAAGACAAATATTTTATCTTCTGCTTTCAGTCATTGTGTAAAATTAGTTTGATTTAATAAGAGCGAAAGTGATTAGGCAATGATGTTACTTTAACTTTTAAGCAGTAGCCTGCTAGACTTGGAATATATGTCTGTTTTCAGGGTGGAACATAATACTGGAGACTGCAAGGGTGTTATACCAGTCCCAAGTCCGATTTGCATGATTGTTGAAATGACCTGGATTCTTCCTGTAGCTGTGCCCATTTTCTTTTGTCATTTACCTATTCTGAGATATAAGTGGAAGACTTCTATGAATAAATGATCGTTCATATCTCACTTTCAAATCAAGATGACCCACCTAAGAGAAAAAAAAGAGGCTTTGTTAAATACCTGCATAAACAGGCTGATTTATTTTGCCTCTGCTTTTAAGCACTTCACTGAGGAAGGTTGATTTGCTGACATGTTTTTGAAGCATGGCATCCATCAAACCACACCATCCTAGCAGGCAGAGCAGCTACACTCCAGGCAAACATGGAGACGGGGAATGGTAACAGGAGGAAAGATCATGGCTGGTACATTGTCAAAGGAGAAACCATCTCCCCCATCCCTTTAAAAGGACCTTACGTGTGTAAAATTCAACCACAGGCAAAAACACCGGGAAGATGCCAATTAAAAACACTGGATCCAATTTATTCAGCGGGCGCATGTTTTCAGGAAGGATTAGGAGGGAAAAAAAGGAGAGGAAATGAGAAACACCCTTGTCAAGGTCAGATGTAAAGCAGAAGGGCTTTGCTTGTTTCATATCAGAGCGTGGGGGAGAATGGCAGGCCCTAGAAAATGATATCACTTTCTAATCGTGCTTGTGGCCCCCCAAACCACAGCCCACAATCAGGGAGGGAAAGTAACTGTCAGACAAATCTGCCTCATTAAAAAGTCAGCATGTGACAGCAAGACACCCACAGATTGTAGGTTATTAGAGGATTTTGTTTGCTTTAGAGTTGGGATTTTTTTATTTCTCTTAAAAGTTGGCAGCTGTGGGCATCTTTCAGCAGGTGACAGGAAATGTAGCCTGTCTGTTCAATAAAACATACCATTTTCACTTGGCTCATGTGCTGTCACTCCAAAGAGTCCACTTAATCATGCATGTTCCAGCACTGAAATGAAGTGTGATGGAAATTGCCTTCTGTCTTCAGTGTTCCCACTAGCACCACCACTGCCATTTTAACAATTAATCCTGTAGATGCCCCAAAAGCACAACCCCACGTCCACTTCCTTAATAATTTCAACCAAATGCTGAGAGCGCCTGGCAGGAAATGGAGAGCTGCATCAACTCCAGAAAGCTGGTTGTTGTAGAGGGAGGTAAGCAAAAAACGCATCCCACTAGCATACAATACATCTTCAAGGGTGGAGAGATAGGGAAGCATTCAGTAGTTAGTGGAGACCTTTGAAAGCTGGGGGAGAAGAGGGCAATGAGTTCTCTCTTTTCACAGAAAATATAGGAGGAGAAAACAGAAAGCTTAAGAAATGTCCTACTGATCACAAGCTGTTTAGGGAGAAATTTCTGTGCAGAGCTGCCAGAGCAGACTTGGGTCTCATGGTGCTGATGGACTTTTGGGGACTGGAGAAATCTTTGGAAAAGATCTTTGGAAAGAGAAACATGAGCTCTCAGAGTTGTATCTGAGTTTCTCTCTGTCCAGCTCATACCTCTGTGCAATGGGCATGGAGAGCGGCTAACAGTACCTGTTGGCTAGGGTTTGCTAGGTACTATCCAAGTGTAGCTTCAACCATCCCTCTGAGGGTTTAATGATTCCTAGGTCTTTCACTGGCTTTCTGAATGGAGTGAACTTCACAGTCTGTGAGCTGAAAGTGTTTTCATTGTGGGAATTGGTATGTGTATAATTAGGCTAACTGGTGCATGCAAAAAAAAAAAAAATTAGGAAAGGGAAAGGTTTGCTTTGTGATCAGTGTTTTTCACAACGAATAGTGGAACCTGTTCTCATTAGAAAGCATGTGGAGAAGAGCTGGGAAATGTATGAATTTTACACCACTGAAAAGCTATATTCATGTGCATGGTAGGGCAAGAGAAAACTTCAGAAGCATTAGAAATTTAATAACCCGTGTCTCAGTGTAGTGGTAAATTAAAAAAAAAAAAAAAATGCAGTGAGGTATATCTACCTAATAAATGAAGGTAAACCCACTTGATGGCCATCTCAAGTAGGAAGGATGCAGTGGACAAAGTCCTTTTTACTTAAATTAGAAGTTGGTAAACTTTGTTTGCCTCATTTATCCTCAGTTACACTATTGCCTTTTTTGTAGTTTGGCCAGCCCCAGCAGGTTTCAGGCCCTGCTCAAATCTAAAACTGGCTTAAAATCACAAAGCTTATAATAATAATATGTCCTGAGTGGTTTTATTTACTTTCGGAACCACCGGATTGCAGATGGGCCGTGTTTTCCAGCTGGAGCTTGTGAGATAGAAGACATGCATATACACACACATTGCTTTCACGCATAAAAGGGGTACACTGAAGATTTTTTGTTACTGCTTTAGTCCACTTGCTCAAGCTATGAGGAAATATGCTAAGCCTCCATAATAAATCTGACTGAAGACTGAGTTTTACACCTGCATGTGTTTCTGTGACAATAAAGGGCATCCTGGAGTAATTTATCGCTGATGACCTTGTTTATGTCTGATATATATATACTTGAATAGCAGTTTGTTTACTTTCATAGGAATATACATTTGCAGTTGCTTTCTGGCTGGGTAAAAAAAAAGTGATTCAGAGATTAGTAACATAAAAATTTACTCCTCCAAAGGTTTTACCTTTCTTTTTCCTGCCTAAATCTTCAAGAGTGAAATCTGTTTAAAATATTGCATGTCCTAAGGACACAGTAGAAATTTATATGCCAGCCAAATAGCTACTCATTCCAAGTAATGTCAAATAAGCCCATCTAGTCTAATTTTGAGACCCTTTCTTTTCTTTACATTTTTTTGAGGTGACAGATCTAAAAAGATTTATGAGGTTTCAAAAATGGTGTTTTTCAAAAGTAAAAGTTTGAGACACTTATTTTTGGAAGTACTCTATAAAATTTACCTAATTATTTTTTAAATGCTAACTAAACAAGCCCCCAGTTTTCAGGAGGAAAATATAGTTGTCCTTAACTAGTGCTAAATCCTGTTCAATAAAATACTGTGTATATAAAAGACACATGGTAAAGTTTAAGGAATAAAACATAACAAATAGGAAAACTGAGAAAGGATGGGCTTTAAATTTTGATATCAGAAGTAGTTTGAATGTTTTCTTCGGAGTGGGCTCTGCTTTTTGCTTGAGTGGCTGTGTACTGGCCCTAGTTTTATAAAGGGTCTTGCATATATAAATGCAAGAACACTGCTATGAGGAAAGGCTGAGAGAGTTGGGGTTGTTCAGCCTGGAGAAGAGAAGGCTTCGGGGAGACCTTCTTGCAGCCTGTCAGTACTTAAAGGGGGCTTATCAAAAAGATGGCGGCAAACTTTTTAGCAGGGCCTGTTGTGACAGGACAAGGGGGAATGGCTTTAAACTAAAGCGGGGTAGATTTAGACTAGATATAAGGAAGAAATTTTTTACGCTGAGGGTGGTGAAACACTGGCACAGTTTGCCCAGAGAGGTGGTGGATGCCCCATCCCTGGAAACATTCCAGGTCAGGTTGGAGGGGGCTCTGAGCAACCTGATCTAGTTGAAGATGTCCCTGCCCATGGCAGGGGGGTTGGACTAGATGACCTTTAGAGGTCCCTTCCAACCCAAACTATTCCATGATTCTATGATTCTATAACTTCTACATGCAATTTATGAGAATGATACTCCAGATTACTGCTTAGCATCCGAACATGAAAACTATTGATGTTCATGCTAACAACCCTTCAGTGGACCACGTCACCTGCCCACGAGCTGATGGAACAAGGCAATGGCTCCACTATATAGACCCCATTTCCACCTTGGTCAGCCTAACCCCATGCTAAAACCTCCATGCCCAACACAGTGCACTGAAAAGTGTTGCTTGGAAGAACTGGAGAAGCCAGGTCAAGTTAAAAAGAGCAGTGTTGTCCGATCCCTGTCTTGTTTGTAGGTATTGTGGAGGACTTAGCTGATTTCACCACTGGCTACTCCTACCACACTGAGTTAAGTAAGATCCATTGTCAGAAATTATGGTTTGCTTCAAAATTTCTATTGACATCACCTGGTGCAGTTCTGCTGCAACATGAAGTTAAAGAAAGTGAGTACAAAGCATTTCCTAGGGCACATTTCACTGACTAGGTTATATGGCATAGGAAAAAAATACAATCTAAACAAAGTAAAATCTGTTGGGCTGTGACTTGGCTTTATACTTTTGCTTAGACAGGAAAAACCTCTGAAAACTAAGTTGACACTGTTTTATGATTTAATCTTTCACAGCTTGCCCTCCATATGGAAAAGCTTTAGAATTTGACTGGAAAATTTAATTCTTTTTTAAGACCTTTAAAAAATTATCAGAAAACTTGCATTGGTCAGTATTTTTACACTGCAAATTTTAAAAACAAGGGAAAAGGGTTGTTGCTAAATTCTAATATTTGGACCAGCAGTTATTGTAAATAGCACAGCTATGTTAAAATTAACAGAGCTGTCTGGATTTACACCATGTAAGAATATGACCTGAAAAGAATTGAAAGTGTCCAATATATATAGAATTCCACTAGTTTCATCCCTGTCAAATGCTAATAGGTTTGTTCCAAATGCTGGCTTGCTTACTTCCCATTATGGTTATGTATCTTCAATCCACTCTGCACAGAGCTTCTTTTTTAGTTTTGCTTCCAAAGGAAACAAGACTTACGCAGTTGCATTGTCTGTCTATTTTGGAAAGAGGATGAAAGGGGAAAGGGAGACAAATAGCGTTTGAGCTTGGAGGCTGATTTCAGCCAAACTTGTGAGACGAGGTAGAGGCATGCAGCCTTAGAGAAACTGGCAGCTGACTGAAGAGATGCCCCAGCGAGATGGGCTGGCAGGTAAAAAGCATTTGGCAGCAGCTGGGGTTGGCACGGAGCACATGTGCAGAGGACAGCCATGCAGTACGCACAGTGCTCCAATTCAGCCAAAGTGCAGGCTGTACCCGGTGCTACAAAGGATGTCATATGGGGTGCCAGGGGTGAAGAGACTTCAGAGGAATGTAAAAACTGCAAAATCAGGATTTTTCTGTTTCTGCTGCCAATGGAACACCTTGCACTGTTTTGGGTGGTTTGTTTTTTTTTAATTTTGAGAAGAACTAAGCACTTCTGATAAGTACTGAATAGGGTTTGCTCCTGTCCCACATGGATGCCATAAACTCATACTGTTTCTTTTGAAAACCAAGGCAGGACCAAGCTAAACAAAAATTATTCAAATATGTTTGATCTTCTATTGTTTAACCTGCAAGCCACAGCTTTCTTACTTTGGTCCACCATAAAACAAATGGAAAAAAAAATTGGAACAAGAGGAAACCTTTGGCTGTCTTTCAGATCAGGATGAAATCCATGCCTGAATGGCTTCTGAGCCTTCCCAGCTTTTGTTTGTTTACACTGATCTGTTTTGAATGCTATATTTTCTTAAATGTTTTCAAGCCGTTATATCATTCTCTATTTGCACTTTACTCCAGTCACTCCTAAATCTGTTCCAATCAAGCCACGTATATATGTCCAAACAAAACACATTTTTAAGGCAGAATATGGCAGTGATCCTATTTAGATACATACTTCAGTTTTCACACACAAGTAGTCCCACTGAGTTTGAGGCTTTTGCAGAATTAAGTGTCTTGAATAACTTCGCACAATTAGGGCCAAGAAAAGAGGGACCTCTGGACTCACAGCTCTGTCTTATGCTCTGTATGTGCCTTTCAGCAAGTCACTTCACCTCTGTTGTCTTCAATTTCCAAACATCAAAATATCAGCTACTTATCATGCCTGATATTAGCAACATGAAAATTGTTAGCATTATTCTAATGCTTAAAAACGGAGCATTCAACACTGCACTGAGGAAAGGTTACAAGTGCATAGGCATGTTGTGACTGAGAAAACACAGGGAAAGAGGACAGCCTGAAGTGAGAGAGTAAAACCAGGAGAACAGTAAAACTGAGTGGAAGATGTTGAAAAGAAAAGAGCAAGTAATGTCATATGTGTTTAAAAAAAAGGCAAATAAATGGGAAGGATAACAGAAACAGCAGAAGTACTGTTTTTCTCAGATATTTATCTGCTAGTTTAGAAAAAAAAAGATACAGATTTTGGGGGAGCTGCAATAAAATTTCTCATTGTACTTGAATATTAGCCGAGTCCAGTCATACTCATGTTTTGGAGAGTGACTGATGCATAAAGCTGAAAATGGTAATGTATTTATATGAAATACTAGTCCCAGGTTTTTAATGCCTCCCTCACTACATATCTCCAATGGAGTTCTACCTTCAGCTTTAGGATATCTTTTATTACTTTTCTCTCCTAAAAAGTCCAGTCAAGAGCCCTCAGCAAATGCTGTCCTGCTCCATTTCCCCCCGGCTCTGGGAGTACGAAGTCACGGGGAGCCCACTGATATAAACTGGAACAGCTATTACACTCTTTTATGAAAAAACACTCGTTTTTCATTGCAACCTACTCCCTTCCTTTTTTTCCTTTTGAGGAAAGACCACAGGTTATTTTTCTTCAGCACCATTGTTGTGATGTCTGGACATTGTGGATAATAACTACTGGTTGGTTTAAAAGTAATCTCAAAATCAAAATGGTTAGTTCAAAAGAGAGTAGAGAATGCTTTTCAGTGTCTTTTGCAGGCAAAGATATACTTACCTGTTGCTAAACTTCAGTCTTACTGCTGTTCTTGGTATCATCTTACCAATCCAAAAGGCTTAGTTTGGGCTTTTTTTAAGGCAACCTTCCTTTTTAACAGTTGATTCAAAAACTGATGGGAATCTTTTCATGATCATAAAAGATCATCTTGATCTTTTTATGGACTTCAACTCATGTCTTATACTGAAAATGCAGGTTAGCTTTTAAGCTAAGCTGAAGTCCTTCTTGATCTTTATTATCTGTGTTAAATAGAGACACTTTGCTAAATGAGAGAATCCACAGAAGCTGCCCTATTTCACAGAGGAGTGGGAGGACTCCCAGCATGAAGATAGATGGCAACTTTGACAACCTACATTTTCAGTTCTCTTAGGGGCACTTTCTAGTTAGCCTTTGCAGAAAAAAATCCCAAACCTACCACTAATTAGATATGCATAGTAATAAGCATTGAACTGTTCAAAGAAATAATGCATATTCACAGTTGAAGTTTTAGGCCAATTTCCAGATATGCTCAAGTGTCCTTCGGCAACCCAAGGTCAGTTTTGCATCTACCAAATCACAACAGAGGAGAGATGGAGAAGAAAGAGGAAAACAAAGACCTTCCTTACCCACATGCCCTTGGGACCACCCAGACCAAGTTATCAGGTCAGCTGGGGTACCTCAGCAATAATGTTTGTGGTTACTTATCAGTAAAATGCACACTTGGGTTTCACTTACTTCTTTTGCAATGTGAAGATTTCACAGGCATGAGATAACTGAAGTGCCAAAGCCTTTTTACAGTAAAGCAGAGGGCACTACAGCTAACCTGCTCTTTCATTTGAGTGTGGAGAGAGAGCCCACATTGGTGTAACATGCACCAAGAAACAAGAAATATAGGTGAACATTAAGAATGGTTTAAACTGGAGTGAATATTGCTGTAACCATCTTTACACACACGCATTCTTTCATCCAGCACTGTCAAATTCTGATGACTGAATTAAAGCATTTGAGACTCTCCGGCTTTATTGGGTCAAAGCCAATCTGCTGTGCATGAGAACGTAAGTGGATAAGGAGCTATTTATGTGACTAATCCTTAGAAATGGTTTGATCTTTTGTGATGAGCTCTTGCAGTTTCAGTGAAATAGAGTGTAAAATAGGATACAGGTCAGTAGAAGGGGAAGGGAAGTATTGCAGTCTGTCCTGTGTTTGAAGTCCGGACTGTGACAAGGATATGATTTCCCCAGCACGGGAGTAAGGTCGGCAGAGCTACTTCAATAGACAGTGTGCTCACCTTAGCAGTGCTTACCTGCAGGCATTCAGATGAGAAGTATTCGGTGCTAGTCTTTTGAACCTATTAAAAGAGAAAGTTCCCCTTAAGAAGAAGTGGTTAGATTTTTGCTTTCCTGGGCTTCATGATGCCAGAGGAGCAGAAGAAGCCATGTGAGCATGGACCAAATATCTCCAGTACTTCCACATTAAGCACATAATTTTCTGAGCTGTAAGGGACATCATTCTTTTTTTGCTCATGATGCCTGTTTCATGGAAGACTACACCTCCTGACAGCTGTAGACTCTGGAAAATGTGTGGCATTACAGGAGCTTCCAAAAGCTGTGATTTTTAGGAAAAAAACAGAGAGAAAATGAAATGAGTCATCCTTGCTAAATGAGTAACACTCTCAGAAAGATGCTTGTGTGTGCGTGTGAGGAGAGGGGAGCCCAGAGATCAGACTGTGATTTCTTAGGAAAACATATTCAAAAATCTTCACCTGATTGATAGTGAAATTGTTACCATATATTTTCCTGTGTGTCACCTTGTCCATACCCACGACAGGGGGGTTGGACTAGATGACTTTTAAAGGTCCCTTCCAACCCAAACTATTCTATGATTCTATGATTCTATAATACGTCAGTACCTTGGATTGGATTTCCTCCTAGGTTAAATTCACATTTGCAGGTGAGTTCAAAAATCCTTTGCAGAAGGCTTGGGTAATGGCTGTATCCTACTTAAACATTACCTGTTTTAGGGTTTGAGCTGAATGTAAACCTTCTCTGTGTATCATGCTGACTGTCTGTGCAGAGCTACGTTTTAGACTACATACAAAAAATGGAGCACACTTTAAAAACAGGGCCCTGTGATCAAGTGCCTGTACAGTAAATTAATAATGTAGGTTTAGGATTAATGAAAACTGGTCCAGCAACTGATTTTCCTGCTGTGGAAAAAAAAGAAGAAAAAATGCCAACTATATTAATTTTCTAATACACATCTTTTGCAACAAACGCATGACGGTAAAGCTTTCAAAGATGGCCTTAAAACTCAGCATGTTTTCTCTATATATGTGTGCATAAATGTACATTTTAACAGGGGGAAGAAAGAAAAGTGTACGTCTTTTCAGTCAACAGAGAAGAAAAAGGGTTTAAAAAAGGCCAGGATATGACATGACAATGCAGAGGTAACTGAAAACAGTGTTTCCGTCTCTTCAGACAACAAGTGTTACAAAACAGCTGCCCAAAATTCCAGATGTTCCAGTCCCTCCCTCACCAGCTTCAATGAAACAGGACATGTAAACAATACAGTACACTCTCTACAGAAATAAAATAGATGAGGAATGTCCAAGTGTGTGGCTGAAGAGCTTTGTCAGGGCATGAGAGGGATGGATGGGAACACCCTTGCCAAAGTTTCCATTCCTTTCCCCTTTTCTCCCTCAATTTGTATTTCATAACATGATGAGTTACAGAAGGTTGTGAACCAGCACGGCATGGCCTTACCTCATACCCCCGTGAGAAGGTTGAATACAAAGGCTGTGTGCCTAATTCCCCAAGTACAGCATGGGTCATAACCTGTTATTGTTGTTTGGTTGTAGTGGTGCCAGAACAGACATTTTTCTTGTCTGGATTTCAGTAATATATCTCACAGCTTGCTTTTTTTTTTTCATTACTTGGCTAGTCTGTCCTCTCAGCTTACATTTTCCCCAGTACTGTCGGTCGCTCCGTTGGCTACTAGACTGTTGAAATCTGTTGCAGTCATTCCCCTTATGATGATGTGGTAGAATATAACCCAGTGGCTGGGGAATTACTGTATGTGAATAGTAGAGGGAAAGAATTACACATGCTTTGTGCAAAGCTGACCATTGGCTCACACACTGTTGCTATTTCTCCAGAACTTTCCCCTTGCTGTCCCTGCACAATCCTGGGGGAAAAAAAAAAATAAAAAAAATAAAAAAGAAATAAAAGAAAAGACAGAGTTTTCCAGGATTCTTTCCTGGTGAAGTCGCCCTGACTCTAAATGGAAAAGTGGGAGGGTGGGAGAGCAACTCCATGTGTGGACTGATCAGATGTGAGGGCTCGTCCCTGCTTTGTTGCTGTGGCAGACATAGACTCATTCTGGTCCTTCTCACAGTCCGGATTTTTTTCTGTAGAGAAGCTGAAAAAGAGTAAATGGTAGTATATTTTTCCAGGTGATTACACATCTATTAACCCACCTTGTATAATATTCAATGCATGTTGCTAGGAAGAGATGTGGTGAAAGGATGTGAAACCTTGCAAAAAAACAGATGTCTCATGCACAAATGGTTACTTCCTCTTAATATTTAGATATGCCCCTGTTTTTGTGCTATGAGTTAGGACCACTAGATGTTTACGTGTGATGCCAAACAACATTAATCTGGAAGAAAATGAGGAAAAGACTGAGTCCTTTTTAAAACAGCTGTTCTTTAGTGATGTTATTGACTCTTCTAGAGGGGTGGAATTCAGCTGCAGAGTGTAAGAAAAGTTTGCAATGTCTGAGTTTGGTCAAGTCTTACCAGATGCATAGATCTCATTCCAATCCTCTCTGCAGACGTAAAGTGCACCCCAGTTGTAGGTATGGCATGAAACAAAAGATATTATATGTTTTGTGTCTCTTCAATGAGACAAAAGTGAAGTCATGTCTTGAAATACAGCTTGATTTCATTTTGAAACATGGCCTTTGCTTTTTGGGATAGCAGATGATGTTTCCAGTAGTTGATTACAGATCTTAGAATTTTTAATTTGTCTTTTTATGTATCATCTACTGGATTCAACAGAGTAAAAGAGAAACTCAGCTTCATTGACTTAACACTCCCCACAAACACTTAAAATGTTTTACCTGTGGACAAAACATTGAACAATGACACAGATGTACCACAGGGATCCAATATTGAGACTATTTTTTAAAGTATTCATGATTGTTTCTGCCAGTTTCTTCACATCCTGGAGTCATATCAGGCTGGAAGTCCAGCAGAGACTGGATGCAGTGCTGGCCGTATCAGCTCTCAGGGATAACAGACGAGCAGGTCTAAATGAAAGTAGCTGTTCTGTAAGAGCCTTGGGGAGCTCCAGGGGAGACAGGAGCAGCGGTTTTGTTAATGCAGAGGGGAGAATTGTGCCACTGGGCTTCCTGAAGGAGTCAGGTGAAGGAAGCAGAAGAAAAGAGGTTGTGGGGAGAGTGACACTGTTGTTTATCCCCCCTCAGAGCAGCATCATGTTTGTAGATAATACGTTTGTGCAGTAGCCTGTCTGTGCACTCGAGTCTAGGACAAAAGTGCAAACGCAATTCAAATTCTCAAAGAAAAACATAAAAATTCATCCAATATAGTTATACTATTACAAACTGAATGGCTAATGGAACAGCTTAGGACTGCCTGCCTGCATGTTTTCTTCTGTCTTAATCCGAAGAGAAATTGAGAGTTGAGAAAACAAAATTTAAGAGATTTTACCAGAGCCTGAAAATAACATTATTTATGGATAAGAATGATTTACATTGATGTGAGAGACACAGTGCTGAAGATTCTGGCCTAGATATTCATTTCTGGGAAAGCTGGAAAAATAAAGAGGCCAACCAGTATCATGTCCAATTCTTTTTATAAATGATTTTTAAGATGCTTAAGCCAAGATCTGAAAGGCACTGTACAGACACAAAGCTCCTCTCCAGGAAAGTTAAAAGTCTAGATGAACAAGACATACAGTCAGCTGAAGATGCCCAATGGAGAAGCAATTTGCTTAAGAATGAAATAGATCAGTAGTAAAGCTCAGAGGAGAAAATCAGGTGTCCTAACTGCCTTAGGTAAAAGATAACACTGACTCCCCTGCCCCGAGTTCAAGAAAACGTATTTTCGTCTTGTCTTTGTCACATTGTCGGAAGAGTCTAGAAAAGGATGTTGATCATTTGGAAACAGTTTGGAGAAGGCCAATGAGAACAAACTGGAAAATGTAGCTGATGAGAGATAGCTACACAAACAGGAGCTATTTAGTCTGCAAGATGGATAGTAAAGGGGGAATAGAGCAATACTCTAATGTACAAAAGCCTTTTGCAAAGAGGAAGGGAATTATCTGCAGTACCTTCTACTACAGCTGTTGAGAAGTAGGAGGAAGTAAGACTCGGGTTCAGCATGAGAAAGGACATTCTCATGGCAAGGATGGAGAGTGGATCTAGGGACTGACTGGACTGGGTGTCACACTGTCTCTACCCACTGGAAATACTTAAAAATTCCTTAGGCTGTCAGGAATGATGCGAATCATTGGTCTTTCCTTGAGGCAGCAGTATACATTAGATGACTCCTTAAGGTCCCTTCCATCTCATTGTCTAGGTACTGAAACCCTTAGTAAGAACAGTTTTGTCTGTTGCATTTTAAAGCCCTTTGAGATTCCTAGATAGAATATGCTCTACAGTAACAACATGGTAGTGATTATTACTGTGTATCTGTGCATACCTAATATTATGTATAAGCATGACCAGGAGATGGGAAAGTGAACTCTTCTATTGACAGTTCGACAACCAAGGAGCTGATCTCATCATCTTCCGCTGTTGCCTGTGTGTGGAAGTCACTTGGTGTCACACCTCACAGTATTTAGAGGGGAATAAAGAGGGTGAGAGTGCAGCATTATTCCTAGGCACACAGGCAGGGGTTACCTTGTGCACAACTAGCGCGGGCATCCAACATACCTCCCTATTTCATGATCCAGGGAGACGATGGTCAGCAGGGCACAGCCAGCAGACCTGGGACTGTCTTGCAGCACCTTACAATTTCTTTGCAGTATATGAAACTTTGGTGCTTGATACCAACGTATTTTCCCTGTTGGGAAAATATGTTCTTTCCTTCCTGTAGGATGTCAGTGGCCAGTGTTTCCTCCCGTCTTCCTCTCAACACTACTATGTTTTTCCACCCTGCAAAGGCATTCTGTAACTTCTGCTTCATTTCTGCTTGTGTATTTGGCTTCAAGTGTCAACAAAAGCTAACCAGGAGTCCAGGCCTGCTGTTTCAGTTGGCTGTGTTGGTGCCCATTCATAACAACCGGTCTGCCTCAATTATGTCTTTTGGTCCCTGACCACCCCATTTAATGCAGGCAGGATTTCTGCTCTGCATTGAAGAGGAGGAATTGCAAGGGGTTCTCTGATTTTTCCAGGAAGGAGAACCAGAGGAACAAGATCATCCTTCTAGTTAGTACTCCTTATTTCCTCATTTCTGTAGCTGTGTAACAGCTTTTATCTTTAACTCCTCAAGTTGCGTAGGACTGAAGAGATACAGCTTCATCTCAGTTTCCATGCCTTCTTTCACCAAGGGGTCAGGGGCCTGGAAGAAATCAAAGCCTAATAGCAGGAACGTTTTCAAAGCATCACACACATTAGGGACAGCTGGTGAAGTGAGAGAGGTAAACAGGGGAAGGCAATGTTTAGTGAGGGCTTTTATCCCATTACTGGAAAATAAATATGGTTTATTCCTCTGCTACGGAAGATACTCATTAAAACAGCTTCATTATTCCTTGTGGACAGATACTCTCACTTCAGAGGAGTTACACTGATTTATGCTTGTAAGAGGTCTGCCCCACAAATTATAAGAATGATCAGGTAATACCATCTCATTGTACTCCTTGCATTCATAGAGCGTAAGATTGCAGCCAGATGTCCAGATGCAGACGACTTCATGATGAAAAAGGCATTTCAATGTGTAGATGAACTGAACTCGAGCTTCACAGCAAGTATCATACTAAATAAGGGGAATGTTGCTGCAGGTGTCTAGAACAAAGAATAAATAAAAGTTTGCACTCCATGTTGTGTGGACCAAAGCTTGTGAAATATTATACCATTAGGGAGAGATTTCCCTGCTTTGATTCATTAATTTCCCTTTAAGGCGCTTCATTTCCCCTCCCAGTCGTCGGTCAGTTATTTTTTTGCAACAACACCCCTTGAAGTGTGGAAGTGCTTCAGCTCCAGGTCTGGCTCTTGCCCTCTCTTCTCCCCTGTCTGTGACCTTAGGACTTCAACACTATTTTCTTTCCTGAGTCAGGAAGAAGGGGGCAGCTGGCTAGGACCTTGCACTCATCACTGTTTTTCCACCTACGATATGTTTGCTTTTCTTTTCCAGCTGCAGTTTTATCTTGCCCCCTTCAGTCACTCATTCTTTGGCATGTATATTGTGGGCTCAGCTCTCCACTTACCTAGCATGTGCACAACATCATTGGCTTCAGAGAGGTTTATGGTTTTAATGGAGAAGACAGCTTGATTCGGTTCTTGTGCTTGTGGACACACGTTCTACCAACCTCAGTGGGAGTGAGTTGCCACAGGTCATGAAAATCCTCTAGAAATGTAAGAAGTTTGCTGACGTCATGTTAAAATGATTAAAAAAGAAAGAGGAAAAAGAACAAAAAGCCAGACTGGACAAATCTGTCAGCGTGGTTACTGGAAGAGAGAAGGGAGGGGTGAACAGCTGCAATCCCCTTCCTTTGCATCATAAGCAGGCTGTGACAGTATGATTCTTCTATCACTTAGAATCACGTTCTTATTATATACTTTTTTCCTCATCTTTCTGAAGCTGGATTTAGATTCGTGGCTGGAAAGACAACAATTAGATCAGATGAAATCTAGGTGTGATACACGGATAATGCCAGGGCTTTCTAGAATGAAAAAGAAGATCCTGCTGTGTGTTGGATAGAATTTCTTTATTCAGTACTCTAGTTCAGAGGTAGATCAGGTAGGTGAATAGGAGACTGCCATTCATCAGTTTCCATCTGCAGATACGTAGTTGTAGTTCTGCTAATTTAGAAAAATTTCTTTACAAAATGGAACATAGAAAGCTAGCTTACGATGTCTGGGAATATACTGCAGTTTCAGATGGGTCTCCATCATGGACTGTTGTTTTCGGACACAAGCACTTAAATTCCCATAGAAGTCCATCCTGCAAGTTGCTACGCACTCTGACCCTAGTCCAGTAAAGCACTTAAACACATGCTTAACTCAGAGATGTTGATCTTACTGTGTTTCCTCGCATGCTTAATATGAAGCACATGCTTAATAGCTTTGCTGGAGCGGGCTCAGGATGCTTTGCAGCTTGCACAATGGGACCCATCACTCACAAAGATAATCATAAGGGTTTGAAAGCCTTCATAAATTAGCAACTAGTGACTTACTATAACAGCTAATAGCTATTGTTTCTCTTGAAACCGAGAAAAAGAAATCCATTTTTGAACAGAGTCCTCTCTGCAAGGTCGCTTCTTTTGACTCCAGCTTGTCAAACCATTCACTGTTAGCCTCTGTCTAAAAAAGATAATGTTAGTCAGTGGCATAGCAGGGCCATGAAACAGACCTCTGCATGGAGAGCAAACAGGGTCATTTTTACTGTGGGTTGTGTAGATTGACCTGTCTGTCTTTAATTTACTTTTGGAATTGTCCCGGAACTGCTTTGTGGTTTACAATCCAGTATCCAGATGATATTCCCAGACATGTAAAAGTTATTAATGTAAAGTTAGCAGGGATCTGCAGGGGAGGCTCACCGAGTCTAACTGAGCTGTGTCCTTGTGCTGGTTTTGGCTGGGATAGAGTTAATTTTCTTCATAGTAGCTAGTATGGGGCTATGTTTTGGATTTGTGCTGAAAACAGTGTTGATAACACAGGGATGTTTTAGTTACTGCTGAGCAGTGCTTACACAGCGTCAAGGCCTTTTCTGCTTCTCACACCACCCCACCAGCGAG
>NW_008796051.1:1087418-1090272 GCF_000699145.1 Aptenodytes forsteri | reverse complement strand
GGCTGAACACCTGCCTGCCCATGGGAAGGAGTGAATGAATTCCTTGGTTTGCTCTGCTTGTGCGCACAGCTTTTGCTTTCCCTGTTAAACTGTCTTTATCTCAACCCACGAGTTTTTGCACTTTTACCCTTCTGATTCTCTCCCCCATCCTACTGGGGAGGAGTGAGTGAGCGGCTGTGTGGGGCTTAGTTGCCGGCTGGGGTTAAACCACAGCAGTTTCCAAACCTGCCACTCTCCTGCCTGTGCCCAGAAGCATGCACACATGCACACATGCATAATTAGGCATCTCATTACATAAGATTCTTTTTACTTAATAACCACAAAGGGGATGTGTGCATCTAGCTGGGATCAACACATCTGAACACGTTGGCCTTCTGGCACATGTTGTATGACAGAATCTGCTGCTGCCATCATGGTTGCTCTGCTCCCCAGTCAGATGCATTGCTAAATGAAGAAAGACATGTCGTAGAAATTTCTGGCCAGTCTATGGTAAAGTGAGAGTAAGCATTATTTAGTAATATTGAACTGGAGCCGTGGCATTAATCTTCTGCTAAACTATCCTTTTTCCATATAACCTAGATTACTTAAATCTGCATTTCATAATACAGATATGGCTTTGCCATATTTTTTCTGTGACTGAGCTGCTTCTGCCATCACACCATACCCGCTTACTGCTCTAATTATGCATTACCTGGAATTCTCCAAACCTTATTTGGGTCTTTTTCACACCATCCACAAAATCCTTGGCTCACCCCCAGAAATCGACATTAACTAGACATGGATTAGTTCAACAGAAATTCTGGATGGCCATGGCAGCTGGAACATATGTGTATTCAACTCTTCATGTACATATTTTAATTACAGTAATATATTTTCTATATATATACATTTATAGAGAACAACTAGAAGTCATTCTGGATCAGCAAACCTAGAAGTGGGAAACTGCAATGGCAAGCCCTTATTCCTGCATTTAAAATGCATTTTGAAAACTGAAATCTGCATGCTTTTTAGTTCTGTGTCTGTACCTATGTAAGAACCCATTGTTTCATCTTTCTATTAGTTTTTCCCCTCATTAGCCATTATTAGAAAGACTCTGCATCAGCTCTGTATACTTTTTCTTAAATTTGCAGGGGGCACACATGATGTTTCCTGAGGGGTGCTGCAGAAGCTAGCGGTTGCAGATGTGCCAGAGATTTCCCCTTCACTCAAAAGCACTCTGGCATCAGATTATAGGGAGGATATAACCCCGCCTGAAGGCAAGCTATAGGCACCCTGACCAGGTCCCCCCCTGAGCTTCAGACCTGTCGGTCAGACTTGCTGCATAACTCAGGAGAGAGAGTTTTATCCAGTCACTGTTGCAACTGTTTGAGGTGAGCTTGCTCACCTTCCACAGAAGCCTTGAGCCTTGACTGAAGGCTTTGAGAGACAAGTGACTTGCCGTTTCCCTGAAGCAATTTGTGTGAGCAGATAACCTTGTTCACTGTCAAAACCATTTGCCTCTGTCCTGATGGAAGCTGCTTGGTTTCAGCTTGTGACTGTTGCTTCACGTCATGTGGCAGATAAGGACAGTGGTTGGTTGGTTTTTCACCCTCCATGGAGGTTATTGTATTGAACATGCCACTAAAGTACTCTTAACTGCTGGCAGAGTGTGATGAAAAAGCTGAAATAAGTAGCTCATGCATCTGGGCATATCAATAGACAAAGCATATCAAGTAATATTATGAAATTAACATCAGACACTCAGAAGTTTTTTACAGAGGTGTCTTGACCTTAACATTTGTAGGATTACATGCAATGATGTTTTTCTTTCACCAGCATTTGATTTTGACCGCTGCATGATGCCTTTGCGTCCTACCTGCAGGGTGTCCCACACTCAGAGCAGAGTGGGGAACAGGCAGAAAGTCTGTTTGCCCCAGTTATTTAGGAAAGTTAGAGATGGTCTGAGCAAAAGACCATGCATGGTTAGTGCCTTTGCCCCTGGTGCCGTGGAGCCGCCCCATACCGCTGTGCTGGCCAGCAGCTTCCCAGCAGTGGGAAGGTGGAAGAGAGGGATGAAGTCTTCCTGCAAAAAGAGCGGCTTCCTGTCTGCGTGAGGGACGTGCCCAGCCCACCATCCTCTGGCACCAGGTGCCAAAAGGCAGCAGTCTGGGAGTGGAAAGCCAAATGACAGCCTGGAGCACAAAGCCCACCAGTGTCCCAACTCTGGTGTGAATGCAGCTAACCTCCTCATGCATCAGCCAGCGAGCAGCCAAGCAGGGGCAAAGGGATCCCCAGTTCCCAATCCAATTGCAAAATGTCTTTTTAGGGACTGGGAGAGCAATCACGCAAGGGCATGTCAGCTGTAGCGTGGTGAGTATGGGGTCTCCAGTCCCTCTTCCCCACTGCCTGCCATTGCTCTGACAGGAAAACTGTAAGTAAATGGATATTTGAGGTTCAATCCAGCTGTGCTGCCAAGCTTACATGTTGGGAAGATCTCTAGGTGCCCCGCAGGGCACCTCGTTGGTGGTCAGTGTGCGTGAGGATACTCAGCTATACGCACAGACTAAGCAT
Source organism: Aptenodytes forsteri (assembly GCF_000699145.1). Classification (NCBI taxonomy): domain Eukaryota; kingdom Metazoa; phylum Chordata; class Aves; order Sphenisciformes; family Spheniscidae; genus Aptenodytes; species Aptenodytes forsteri. The sequence continues at coordinate 1,087,722 of NW_008796051.1, read as the reverse complement.
GATGCATCTGGCCTGCGGATGTGTCGTGGTTTAACCTCAGTTGGCAGCTGAGCACCGCACAGCCGCTCGCTCACTCTCCCCCGCCCCGGTAGGATGGGGGAGAGACTGGAAGAGTTAGAAGTAAGAAAAACTCGTAGGTTGAGATAAAAACAGTTTAATAATTGAAATAAAATAATGATAACAATAATAATAACAACAATAATAATGTAATAATGATAATAATAATATACAAAGCAAGTGATGCACAGTGGAATTGCTCACCACCCGCCGACCGATGCCCAGCCAGTCCCCGAGCAGCGGCCCC
>NW_008796051.1:1085281-1087324 GCF_000699145.1 Aptenodytes forsteri | reverse complement strand
CCCCTCCCAGCTTCTTGTGCACCTCCAGCCTTCTCAGTCAGTAGAGCGTGGGAAGCCGAAAAGTCCTTGACTAGTGTAAGCACTGCTCAGCAACAACTAAAACATCGGTGTGTTATCAACATTGTTCTCATCCAAAACCCAAACCACAGCACTGTACCAGCTACTAGGAAGGAAATTAACTCTATCCCTGCCGAAACCAGGACAGGATGTCAGAAATGTTCTGAAATCCTACTAAGCTGAAACTTCTTCACTAAAGTACCTTCCCAACCCTGCTCTAACTTAATTTTTATTTTTAAACAACCTCCATCACCAAAGAAAAGAAGTAGTGGGAGTAAAATGTTGAACTAACGTTTTATGGTTTTCATTTTCTGCACATAAGTAACACGTTTTAAAACTTTTCCTTTTGTGTGGCATAATTACAGCTGATGGTTAATACAGCTTTTTTAAAAAAAGTTGTTTTCTGCTTTTGAACTCACAGGAGGCAACTATTGTTTGGTTTTCTTTTATTAATCTGTTTTGGCCTGGCTTAGTGAGGAGGCTGGCATGCTTTTAAAGACTCCTAATAGGTATTTGACATAAGGTACTATCATTTGTGCTTTTAAGTTGTCCTACTCTGCAGAAATAATTAACATTACCTCGTCATCCTTTGGTGCTCAAGGCACAGTTTATTAATATCATAATGCAGTGTTTCATTCGGACCTGTGAGGTTTTTCTCGTGTTACGTGCCGGTGCAGGTGGGGAGTGCAGACACAGCACTAGTACCAGCTCATTAGAAAGACCAGGGGAAATGCCAGTCCTGGACACCTAATCAGTGGAAAAACAGGGGCCCTAATGAGCTGGTAATTCACTGTGTTAAGTAAGAGGATGCAGAATGGTTTCTGCCAGGAAGAGAGCAGATTCTGGAGAGTTTCAGTGAGCAATGGAGGGTGGACTCGTGGGGGGAAGCATGTGTGCCTCCCTCTGCTCGGCCCTTGGAGCGGGGCAGGAAGCTATTGACGGGGCACTTGGAGCTTGCATCTGGAAGCAACATGTTTCAAAGGGTTTATAAATCTCGTGCTCAGCAACAAAAAAAAAAGGGAGGGGAGTGGGAGGGAGTGACCGCAGGGGGCCGTGGCAGGGAAGGGTAACACAAAAGAAGACAAGAGGTACTTTGTCTGTGGGATGCTCTGCAGACCCTTGTTTGTGCTGAAGAAAGCTGTACCATGTAGGACATCAGTGAGTGCTTCCATTCCCCTTCACACAGCCAGTTTTGAAGCTTATGTATAGCTGTACTGCCAGCGAGGATCTTCCACTCAATAGGTAACCCTGCCAGCTGCCAGCCATGTGCTTTCCCTTTGGCTGACTGTTTGTTCATCTGTTTGAAGCTCCCGATGTAGAGGTTTCTGCCTCCCATGCAGCAGACCTTACATTCACACTCTGTTCACAGCCTGTGGCCAGAAGTTGTTACACAAATGAAGGGATGACAGTGTAGCACCAAATACTTTTCTACGCTGCAGAACTTAGTGATGTTACCCAGCACCTTGTGGTGATGTTGAATTCATACATCCAAATGGGAAGTCTTCACTGAATGTACATTATTGATGGGAAGCATTTTGTGCTCTGATTCTGGTTACCAGATACACTTTGTGCAAGTGTGTATTGGGTTTGCGTAGCAAGGTTTTGGTAGTGGGGGGGCTACAGGGGTGGCTTCTGTGAGAAGCTGCTAGAAGCTTCCCCTATGTCCAACAGTGCCAATGCCAGCCGGCTCCAAGACAGACCCACTGCTGGCCAAGGCCGAGCCCATCAGCGATGGTGGTAGCGCCTCTGTGATAACATATTTAAGAAGGGGGAAAAAAAACTGTGCAACTGCAGCAGAAGAGAGGAGTGAGAATATGTGAGAGAAACAACTCTGCAGACACCAAGGTCAGTGAAGAAGGATGGGGAGGAGGTGCTCCAGGCACCAGAGCAGAGATTCCCCTGCAGCCTGTGGTGAAGACCATGGTGAGGCAGGCTGTCCCCCTGCAGCCCATGGAGGTCCACGGTGGAGCAGATATCCACCTGCAG
>NW_008796051.1:1079468-1084202 GCF_000699145.1 Aptenodytes forsteri | reverse complement strand
GCCCTTAAGTGAGCTGTTTAATACTACTAATTAACACTGTTAGCATATTATGGGGTTTGTGGAATCATCCTTCATCCTGGTGTAAGAGAAGACGACTTTTGGGTGAGGCGAATGTGCCCTGTGCCCTAAGGCGGCTAGTCCCTGGTTGGCAGGGTGTGGGGAAGGATTTGTCCTAGGGCTGCCTACCCCAATGAAAACCAGCAGCTTCTGGTACTGTACTGGGGCCTGGCCTGCGCCTACTGAGCCACGGTTCAGTACTCTCAGAGGACTGTGGTTGAGGCAGGGACCCAAAAAACAACAACTACAGTAATTGCCCCAGTAGTGAAAAAGAAACAGTGGACAAGGAAAAAAGTGGGTCTATGTCATTGACTAGTAAGGGAGGAGGAAGAATAGGAAAGGTTTGATCAAGAAGCCAGTCTTTCAACAAAGAAATTGGAGGAAGGACTGAGAGAATTCAGACAGGAAGCGGACACTACCTGGTCCCTGACCTCATCAGAATTTCGAGACATGCAGAAAGATTACAGCCGCCAGCCAGGGCAGCAGATTGCTGCCTGGCTGCTCTGATGCTCGGATAACGGGGCCGACAGTCAGCAATTGGAAGGTAAGAAAGCCCAACAGCTGGGATTCCTTGCTAGAAACCGGGGATTTGAGAGAGGCATTGGAAAAGAGGCAGTAATTTGCAGTCTCTCGAGACGGCTCCTCTCAAGTGTGAGGGCAAGATATCCATTCAAAGAAGATCTTGTGAACTCCCCAGCAAAGTGGACTACTGCAGATGAAGGTATCCAATACCTGAGAGAATTAGCAGTGCTGGAAGTCATCTACAGTAATCTAGACAATGATGAGGTCTCCAAAGATCCAGAGCAGGTCCTGTGCACACGAGCCATGTGGAGGAAGGTGATTCAAAGTGCCCCAGCGTCATATTCTAACAGATTGGCAAGCGATGTATTGCCTGGATATGGATACTCCAGCTGTGTAGAGAGTGTCTTCTTGGCTCCAAAACTTTGAAGAAAATCTTTGTACCTCTTCACCCCTACGGGCCACCACCTTGGCTGTCAGGGTGCCCCAAGAAATCCGTGCTCTCCTGCCCTAGTCAGAGGGAAAGGGAGCCCCAGCTTCATGCCCCATGGTGCACTCTGATTCTTCCTGCGTGACCAGGGGGAGGACGTGAGGAAGTGGGATGGTGAACCCACCTTTAAGCTGGAAGCCCGTGTACCTGAACTGAGAGGGAAGACAGCTGTTAAGAAGGTGCCATCTAAGAAGTCTGTCAGCTTAGTTGCTGTAGACATAAGAAGGTAATCAACTATCTCCCAGATATAGAAGAACTGAGATCACCTCCCTTGATCCTGATGAGGGGACTTCGGTCTGGCACGGTAATCAACTATCTCCCAGATATAGAAGAACTGAGATCACCTCCCTTGATCCTGATGAGGGGACTTCTGGTCTGGCACTGCAAGAGTCAGACAGTGAATATTCTGACTAGGAACAGGAATAGAGGGTCCCTGCCTTCGGCCAGGAGGAGGAAAGGGATGATCGGGTATACTGGACTATGTGGATTCAATGGCCTAGCACATCAGACACACAGAAGTATAAGGCTTTGGTAGACACTGGTGCACAGTGTACGCTGGTGCCATCAGGGTATAGGGGCACTCCAGATGGGTTCCTGGAGTGACAGGGGGATGCCAAGAATTGTCTGTATTGGAGGCTGAGGTGAGCTTAACAGGGGACAAGTGGGAAAAGCACTCCATTGTGACCGGCCCAGAGGTCCCTTGTATCCTTGGCATAGACTACCTCAGGAGAGGGTACTTCAAGGACCCAAAGGGGTAACAATGCCCTTTTTGTGTCACCACTGTGAACACAGAGAAGACCAAACAGCTATCTACCCTGCCTGGCCTCTCAGATGATCCCTTCATTGTGGGACTACTGCGAGTTCAAGAACAGCAGGTGCCAATTGCTACCAGGACGGTGCACCGACAGCAATATCACACAAACTGAGACTCCCTGGCTCCCATCCATGAGCTGATTCATCAAGTGGAGAGCCAAGGAGTGATCAGCAAGACTCACTCCCGTTTGAATAGTCCCATATGGCCAGTGCAAAAGTCTGACAGAGGGTGGAGGTTAACAGTAGATTATCGTGGCCTGAACAAAGTGATGCCACCACTGAGTGCTGCTGTACCAGACATGTTAGAGCTCCAATATAGAGTCGAAGGCAGCCAAGTGGTATGCTACAATTGACATTGCTAATGCATTTTTTTCAATTCCTTTGGCAGCAGAGCGCAGGCCACAGTTCACTTTCACATGGAGGTGTGTCCAATACACCTGGAATCAAGTGCCCCAGGGGTGGAAGCACAGCCCTACCATTTGTCATTGACTAATCCAAACTACACTGGAAAAGCGTAATGCCCCTGAACATCTATGATACATCGACATCATCATGTGGTGCAAAAAGGCAGAAGAAGTATTTGAGAAGGGAAAAACAGTAATTCAAATTCTTCTGAAAGCTGGTTTTGCCATAAAAAAACCAAGGTCAAGGGACCTGCACAGGAGATTCAGTTCTTGGGAATAAGATGGCAGGATGGACACTGTCATGTGCCTCGTAATGCCCCTGAACATCTATGATACATCGACATCATCATGTGGTGCAAAAAGGCAGAAGAAGTATTTGAGAAGGGAAAAACAGTAATTCAAATTCTTCTGAAAGCTGGTTTTGCCATAAAAAAACCAAGGTCAAGGGACCTGCACAGGAGATTCAGTTCTTGGGAATAAGATGGCAGGATGGACACTGTCATGTGCCTATGTGATCAACAAGATAGCAACTATGTCTCCACCAGCTAACAAGAAGAAAACACAAGCTTTCGTAGGCCTTGTGGGATTCTGGAGAATGCATATTCCATCTTATAGTCAGCTTGTAAGCACTCTCTATCGAGTAACCTGAAAGAAGATGAGTGGTGCCTTGAGCAACAACAAGCCTTTGAGCATATCAAACAGGAAACAGCTCTTGTGGTAGCTCTTGGGCCTGTCCGGACAGGACCAGCTGTGCAAAATGTACTCTACACTGCAGCTGGGGAGCATGGTCTCATCTGGAGCCTTTGGCAGAAAACATCAGGAGAAACCCGAGGTTGACCATTAGGGTTTTGGAGCCGGGGGTATCGAGGATCAGAAGCCCACTACACCCCGACTGAAAAAGAGATCCTAGCAGCTTATGAGGGAGTTCAAGCTGCTTCAGAAGTTGTTGGTACAGAAGCATATCTCCTCCTGGCACTGCGATTGCCCATGCTACACTGGGTGTTCAAAGGAAACATACCCCCTACACATCACACAACCAGTGCTACATGGAGTAAGTGGGTAGAGTTAATCACACAATAAGCTCGACTGGGGAAACCCAACCACCCAGGAATCTTGCAAGAGATCATGGACTGGCCATAAGACAGAGATTTTGGAGCATTGCCTGAGGAGGTGGCTCATGCCCAAGATGCACCACCATATAATGAGTTATCAGAAGGTGAAAGGCATTAATGCTTTGTTTACTGATGGATCCAGTTGTGTGGTAGGAAAGCATCGGAAGTGGAAAATTGCTGTGTGGAGTCCCACACGACAAGTCATTGAAGCCACTGAAGGAGAAGGTGAGTCAAGTCAGTTTGCAGAAGTGAAAGCCATCCAACTAGCCCTAGAGATTGCTGACCGAGAAAAGTGGCCAGTACTCTATCTCTATACTGACTCCTGGATGATGGCTAACACCCTATGGGGGTGGCTACAGCAGTGGGAGAAGACCAATTGGCAGCACCGGAGTAAACCCATCTTGGACTGCTGCATTGTGGCAGGACATCTCTGCCTGGGTAGAAAACATGGCTCTAAAGGTATGTTGTGTAAATGCTTATGCCAAGGCAAGCGCTACATACCCACCATGGTGGAAGCAACTACTGGTTGGCTAGAAACATACCCTGTAAACCATGCCACTGCCTGAAACACCATCTTAGGCCTTGAAAGACAAATTTTGTGGCAACATGGTACCCCAGAAAGAATTGAATAAGACAGTGGGACTCATTTCCAAAATAACCTCATAAACTCCTGGGCAAAGAAACACAGCATTGAGTGGGTGTATCACATCCCCTATTACCCACAAGCTTCTGGAAAGACTGAGAGATATAATGGACTGTTAAAGACTATGCTGAGAGCATTGGGCAATGGGGCATGGAAGTACTGGGGTACAAATTTAGCAGAAGCCACTTGGCTGGTTAACACCAGAGGATCTGCTAACCGTCCTGGTCCTGCCCAAACAAAACCCCTACATACTGTGGGATGAGATAAAGTCCCCATAGTGGACACAGGGAAGTGGCTGGGGAAGGTGGCGTGGATTGCTCCTCCCATAGGAAAAGGCAAACCCATTCATGGGATTGTCTTTGCTCAAGGACCTGGGTGTACTTGGTGGGTGATGCAGAAGGAGGGGGAGACCCAGTGGGTGCCTCAAGGGGATTTAACTTTGGGGGAAAAATAATCTGTGATGTGAGTTGTATGTTGTAAGAAGTAATGTAGCAGGAATGACCTGAACTGAGGAAGAGAGAGTTTCACAAGGAACCAGACAAGTGCAACAATGACCCAAACCAAGCCAGTGTTGGTGCCCAACAATCAAACATACTGCTTCTCCTGTCCTGAGCACCCATCTTGACAGATGGGGCCAAAGTCATCGCCTGTTCTTATGAACATCTGGAGGAGTGGAGGAAGCCCATGGAACAGGAG
>NW_008796051.1:1039356-1079142 GCF_000699145.1 Aptenodytes forsteri | reverse complement strand
CTCCAACATTCCCCCCTCACCAGTAGGCTGGGGGTGGGCAAGATCTTGGAAGGGGACACAGCCAGGACAGCTGACCCAAACTGACCAAAGAGATATTCCGTACCATATGACGTCTGCTCAGCAATAAAGGCTAAGAGAAAGGAGGAGGAGGGGGAGCATTCTTTATTACGTTTGTCTTCCGGAGCAACCGCTATGTGTACTGAAGCCCTACTTCCTGGGAAGTGGCTGGACATCGCCTGCTGATGGGAAGTAGAGAATAAATATTTTGTTTTCCTTTGCTTCCGTGCGCAGCCTTTGCTTTTGCTTTATTAAACTGCCTTTATCTTGACCCACGACGTTTTTTTACCATCTTGTTTTCTCCCCCTGCCCCCATCCTGCTGAGGAGGGGAGTGATAGAGAGGCTTGGTGGGCACCTGGCATCCAGCCAAAGTCAACCCACCACAAAGTGATATATAATATTAATGTTCACATCCCTAGATATTTTTTTATTGAATCGTTTCTCTGGTCTTTGGTTCCCCTCTTTAGCAATATGTTGTCAGTGAAATATTAGAATGGCTAAAAGAAAAAAAAAAAAAGGGAATTCCTATACTTGCTGTACTCACTAGCAATATTAATTATCCTGTTTTATGCAAAAGCAGCAGACTCTCAGTGTCTCCAACGGCCATCGTAGCTATACAGACACTAAGAAGAGAAAGACATGGCCAACTGTGTGTTCCATTTTTGTCTTATGGAAAACCCTCGTATTATGAAGTGAGTGAACATGCAGTATCATTTGTATCTGGATATAGCTCTGTAGTGGTGACTGTAAGTGAAAAATAGACATATGTTTGTGACTGAAAATAATGAGCAAGGTTTTGACATCATTTATACTAATGAATGGATACTAATGGATTTAGAGCAACTCTGTGAACTTGTTCCAGTGTCATTCCAATGTCAATGTGGCATAATGTCTTCTGAAGGTGTTATCCTATCTTAAGGAAAGCATCACCATTTTTTCTGTCACATTTTTCTTTTCTAATTAAAAATATTACTAAAAAATTAGTAAACACTAGAGCTGGCTCAACTGCAAGTACCAAGTGTAAACTTAATTTCTGAGGTTTGTAAGGAAACTGGTGAAATGGGTGTGATTTCCACCATTTTAAAGAAAACCACTACTAAAGAAAAATATATCTTTAGGAAAAAATGTCAGGTTCTCTTTCGTTATCTATAAGAATAGAGATTCTTATTTGCATTATGGTTATCTTAAGCCACTGAATACATATGAAAGTTGTTTGTTTTACCAGTTTGTTTACCAGTTTGATCATTACCAGTTGATGGATTAACATACTCTTTAGTAGACTCTTGGTCTAAGACTTTTCTTTAAGAAAGGTTCTCCTGTTCTTCCACCGAAATCTCCTTTCACACATTTTCATTCGCATTTTTTTTCCTTCTCTAGGCACCACTAGATATCCCACTTGACATTTAATACTGTCTATCAGAAAAAAAAGTAGGTACTGTGTAAGCTAGAACTTAAATTGCAGTGAACTTTACAAAATTTCTTCATTCACTACAATATAATCATTTATTGCAGGGTTATTCATGCATCTTATGTATATTAATAGCACATTACATTAATAATATGTCCATTTGTCATGTCATTTGTCCATCAATCTTTACTTTATGCGATTTTCTTGTTGTAATAGTCACACTTTGCATTGATCATGTTGAGCTGAAATAAAATATCAAATAATAAAGCCTTAGCATTTGAAAATTATGGCTGTAATATCTTTAAATATCCTAAAGAGTGCACATTGTTTTAAAGTTCCTCAGTTAATTATGAAGTACAGCACTTCTGGAAACTTTCCTGGCTCCAGCTCCAAAACGTTATGCTCTACAACCAAAAACATTAACATTCGCTTCTCATTTTCATAGGCTCTTGTCACTTACCACTTCATTAAAACCAGCCTCATGAACTTTGAAGCATATCAGCTCTAAAAATGAAAACTCTTAAGTGAAACCAAAAATTTCCCTGAATGTACTTTCCTCCCAGTTGCACTGCCCTCCCTCAGTCAGAGGTAACACTCGTAGTGTTCACTTCTCTGTCTGCTTTTCCAGCAATGCCAATTTTCGGCACTCCTGGACCATTAGCAGTGAGTTTTCCATGGCATTTGTAAACATGTGGGTAACACACCATTCATTTCTTTGCTGATGTTTTGTCTCTGTCTCTGTTTGAATGTAGGCACTTGTGACAGAGTACAAACTCTTCCTATTCAGGGGTATATCAGAGAGTCCTGCATACTTCTCATGCTTCTGCAGTGGTAGCTGTCTCTGTCCTTTGACTCTCATCCTTTTCCCTGAGTTCCCACTTCTGTGGCCATTAAACACCTTACAGGACACTGGACAATGCAGATCTTACTCCTTGCCACATTCACCCACTAGGTTGATTATTGATTCTTCTCTGTCTCTTTCTGTGTAGCCCGGTGAGCCTGGCAGATTTGCAAGATTTGAAAACAAATTCTCTGTGCTCCTTCATCACTTTATCCATTCCACAGATGGATGCTCTTTGAAGAGATTCTCAGTTCACATAAAGATTTCTCAGGGTGTTTCTGTGCACATCTCTGCATGGACAGGGCAGTGCCATATCTCCCGTTGCATTTCCCAACCCAATGTGTATTGCCTCTGACAGGATTCATCTCCCCTTCTATCAAGATCAAGGCAGGATCAGGATCTCTACAGAGAAGATCAAGCCAGCATTGCTAGCTAAACTGCAGGAGCTGACCAAAAGGAAGATACATGTGGCAGGGGGTGTCTTTAACCTTCTTCATTACATCACCAGGGATTTAGAGGGAGGATCAATAACCCCAGCTCACCTCAAACTAAGCAGAGAGGAAGAGTGACCTAGCAGCTCCAAAGGGGTGTATGACTATTTGCCTTCTCCCAAGCAGCAAGAAGGTATGTGATAATCCATCTGTGTTTATGTCTGTTCTATGGGCTCTTTTCCCATAGTACACCCAGCCTCCCTTTACAATAAGTGTCCAAAATGGCTTCTTCTAAAAGTACATCTTTCCTGTACAGCTATTTATCCCAGTGTTTAGTGCAAACTCCTGAGACTTCTATACACTATAGTTCTGGCCAAGGTTTGAGAGTGTTTCTGTCCTGACCTACTTTATCCCAGGACATTGCTGCTCAGGAAAAGAAATTTGAGGCACTTCCTGAGATACCTACAAGCAAACAGAATTACTGAAGACCAATTTTTAAATTTTTACTTGTTTTTTTTGCTTTGGAATTTGTTTGGCTCAAGTATGTGTCTAATACATGTTCCAAGTCTAAAAGTTTAAGACTCTCTTCTTAGATACTTCCATGACCACAGTGAGCTTGTCCCACCAGTATCTCAGGTACCTATTTTTTCCCCTAAATTACCGTGCTGATGTCACTAAGCTACAGGCACAGAGCTCTTGCTTTCTTGATGCCTGTTGTTACAGCAGCCTAACACTGTCTACTTTCAATATCTTAATGTTGTGCAAGAGTTTACTGTTTAAATAACATGAATCAAAATGCACCTTTTGCAAGTAGTTAAAACCTAGGGTCTTTCTGTAACTCTTCTGCAACTGGCAGCTCCAGAGGCAATTCAAGCCCTAGGTGGACTGATGGACCCTCCGGAGATTCTAGCTCTTTCTACTGACCATAGAGGGAGCCAGGCAAGACTCAGGTGCTCACTTAGGTGAGCACCTACATTGAGTGAGCATCTACTTGCCCCATCTACAGTGGGATGGGGCAAGCCTAAGTTTTAGTCTGTCAGACTAATGTCTGAATGAGGATATATCTCCCTACAAAGAATGCTTCTGGGTGACTTATTTTTAGCCCAGAGAGGTGACACAAAACAAGTTTGCTTGTATGGAGATTGTTAGGCCACAATAGCAGGAGCATGTTTCTGAGCCCCTGCTGAAGGCAACCTGTTTAATGAGGGTACTTTGCAGTTTGTCTGCTTAGGAACTATGCCTACCCACATCCAGGTAGGGAAACACTCTTAAATACACAGTGTCATAAGTCAGCTAGTTACACAATCGTGAAAATGACACTCTATTTTCCACATTCATCCAGCTTGGAAGGACTATTATTTTGAGGACACAATCACCTCTAGCAATGAGAGTTTTGTCATTCTTGGAGTACTTCTAAAGGCAAATTTTAGCCTAGTATATCATATCCCCCGGTTTCCTCTGCTGAATGAGGATATATCTCCCTACAAAGAATGCTTCTGGGTGACTTATTTTTAGTCCAGGCTCTGACTGCTCCTCTGGAAGGACAGTCTCTCCCCACAGACCAGAGAGAGACGGGCACTGTTAGCTTTGCTGAATACTTCTGTTGTAATGTGAGGAAACAAATACAACCCAGAATGTCGGAACCTCTTTGGCACACAGGATTCATCATTTTACTCATATTTCCCTCCTTTGAAAATACAGTGTGGTGGTGGGTCTGTTCCAGTACATTAAAAGATGCACAATAAGCAGAATACAGAATCATGTCAAAGAAACACTTCTACCAAAGTGTGAGAATCTCATTTCAGCCCTGGGGTCACAGCCAGAGCATTGTCAGGATTTACAGCCCGATTTAGAGGGTGCATAAGTTTGAAGTTAACACCTGTACACAAAAGTCTATCCCCCAATAAAATGTTTGCAGGGCAACCTTGCTCAGGAACATCCTACCCATGGTTTTTCAAAACCAAACTCATCACAAAAGTAGGTTTTAGTCTCTTTTGTCCGAATACAACTCAGTCTCACTCATGAATTCACCTGTCTGAAAGCACAGCCCAGTCCTATACATTTTCCCTAAGGTCTCATTACCTTTAAATTACTTAATTTTTAAAAACACTCCTGGGTTTGAGTTTATTTGTAGTATTAGGTATTTACAGATTTACATTTACACACCTGTACTGCATATGTGTATATATGTATATGTACATACATATATACACACACATTTTTTTGTGTTTTGGACATCTCAGAGAGCAGTAGAAAGTGAAGCCGCAGCAAGGACTAGAGCTGATGAGTATCCTGGGCTGGGCTTTCTGCTTGCACGTTGAGGCCATCCCTATCTCTGAACTGTCCTGTGCACACTGGATTCATCTCAAAGATGGGGAGAGCTTGGGCAGAGACAACAGCCCAAGCACCACCTCTGCAAGTCCCATTTGCCACCCAGGTGGGCCAGAGTCCCATTGAATGTTTCATCAGGGACGGAAGGGTAGGAAATCTGAGCAAGAGTGGCACAAAAGTCATGAGAACATTGGTGAGACTGACCTATCTGCCTGAAGCTCCTGGGCTTTCCAGCAGGTGCGGTATGGGCACCTGCAGCAAGGTGTGTGAGAGAGGGGTCCGTTCCAAGTAAATTTCTAAGCCATTATTTAGAAGGTGCCTGGAAAGAAGCAGCTGAAGTTTAAAGTCCATCATAGCTGCAGCAGGTCGTTAAGGAAGCAGGGAATTTATTTGTGGAGGAAAGGTGGTATAAAGTTGTTAGAAACTGCTAGATATCATCTTAGAGGAAGACTTTTTTAACATCTTGGGTGAGGAAAAAACAGGGAAAAAGATGTGATTAATTATTTTATATGTGCTAGGTATTCACAATATTTGTTAAGAGTTCTGGAGCATTTTGTAAAGCCACACTTTAAAGGCAAAATGGAACACCACAGTAATGCTGGCTTGAAATGCCAAATTTATTGTATGTCTCCAATTCCATATGATGTCTGCTTCATTTATCACTGAAAAACCTCTTCCATCCTAAATTCAATTTCTCCAAATTCATTCTAGGCATGAAATTAAGCTGATTTCTTTCTCTTCTGTTGGTCACACAGGCATAGAGTCAAAAGAATTGGCTTTGATCTGTTGTGTCTTTCCTAAAGCCTATACAACCCTTTATGCTTCAAAGAATGGGTTGAAAACAGGAAGGAGACTTGAATAAGGAAAAATCTAGTAAAAGAGAAGCAAAATAAATTAAATTGCATTGAAGCTCTTATTTAAATTTGGAGGTTTTGGAGTTTGGTTGTGTTTGGAGTTTTTTTATTTGTTTTGGGGGAGTTTAAAGCAGAGGGAGAGAAAGATGGCATTAAAAGTGTGGAAATCTTGTCACTGCTGGAGAAAGAGGTAAAGAAATAAGGGAAAAGATAAGCACTGCAATAGAAAAGAGAAAGTTGGAGCAAGTTAACACTGTGAGAAGAGAATGAAAAGATACAGAAGAGAAAAATCACCCATTTTGACCTTTTTTAACTGACCACAGAACTCAGGGAGGTTGTTATGGTGAAGTCCTTCTCCATCACCAACAGCTGGTGCAGCCTGCTAGGACTGCTTATTTTTAGGTAGTGGTGGTATCTATATGGCCCTGAGCACCTAAATGCTTACGGCATACTGAAAACTGACTAACAGTAAGAGTCTCTCTCAGGCTTATGAGACAAGTAACGATGCATGATATGGAAGGTTAGGTTTTCTTGAATTCTGTTGATGGCATGAATTCCCTTTTACGGCATGAGAGTCCTTACTTTCTCAGGACAATATAGTAACAAGCAGTCCTGTGCGAAGTTTAGTACTTCTTGACAAAACTTTTCTGATCTATGTTGCTTATCCTCTTTTTTAGACATCAAGGGTTTTCTAGATGTGGAGTCTGCCAGGCTCCAAGCAAAGCTGACACAGGTATTTTGCACCATGTTTTGTGATTAGATTCGTATTCAGATATCAAACTTCCTCTTTGCTCAGCAACACCAGAAATAATTATTTGCTTAAATCCCTGCTTATGTGGGATTTTTTCTGTTTTTTTCATGTGTAACTGAGTGGTCAAGACTCAGGGCAGAACCTGCCTGCAAGCAGCCTTTTCAGTCTGCATTTTACAAAGCAAAGAATTTCAGGGAAAACATAATATCAGGGAGCCACTTTTTTTTTTTCTTTCTTTCTTTTTTTCCCCAAAAAATCTCATACAAGGACAATTCTGCATCCCCTCTGGTAAGGACAGCCAACATGGATAATCCTCCTTTGTCAGATTCATCATTTCAGAAGGACTCAATGTCAGCTCAGGTAGGATTCAGTGGCTGTTTTTCAGTACTGGGTCAGGAAACTCAAGAAGTGCTAAAGAGATCTGTAGAGTGGAGGCAGACTTGCATGCCTAGGGCAGACCAGATGAAGGAGAGGCCACAATTCACTCCAGGCCAGTGCTTCAGGCTCCTGGATCCTCACTGAGGACAGTCAATGCCAGTGGGAGTTCTTGGCCAGTTTTCATATGTCAGTCTTAATATGATGGTGATGGCTGGGTCTACTGGCATGTGTCCACTTGTGCACATACAAATTTACTTAAAAGTAATTCTTTTTATGTAAACAAAACCTCTCCAGATCTATCCTTTTGAAAGTAAGCTGTGTACAAGAACGGAAAGGGAAACCCAGTCACTAAAACAGAAAACAGCACAGAACTTGTCCTGAATGCATGTGTCACCACCCTTCAGTTTGTTAAGGATTTAAAACTTTATGGGGCTTTGCAAGACAAGACAATGACATAAACCCTTGCCGCCCTTTCCAAACAGAATGTTGCTTCTCATTAGCTGAGGACAATAGGATCAAAGATTAAAAGCAAAGCCATTGCCCAGTGTAAAAATGAGTGATTGTATACTTTCCATTGAAAAAATTTTGAGGAGGCCTGCTTCTCCATAGAAATGGTTTTGAACAGGGCATTTTTCGTTGGGGTAGCCATCGTGCTTTGATTCATTGTTGCAATAAGTTAACAAAGTGGACAGAAAAACAGAACTAAACTGGTAGGTGGTGTCTGTCTTTGTTGACGCCTGATATCAAGTCTGTTATCACCTTGAATACCTAGAGCTGCATATGACAAAACATGGCCTGTAGATATTCAGAACTGGGCAGAAATACAGCAGTTAGGAAGAAATGTTTGTTGGGGTTTTTTTTAATACAAACCAAAAAGGGCAGGAAAACTTTTCATACGTGCCTGAATCCTCAAACCTGCAAACATCATTGATTTACGCCGGGATGGCTGCAGCAGTTCCTGCCCCAGCTGTCCATCCACATACGCCACCCTGCTGCTGAGGCAGCTCAGCTGCTTGTGCGAGCAGCTGCACTACCCACGGCAGCACAGAGCTTTAAAGTGAGTGGAAACTGGTGCTGATTTACCCTCATGTGCTGGCTTGTAAACCATGACAGAGCGTCGACTGCTCCATAAGCAGCTGTGTTTTCTCTGGGGTGGCTGGCTGTCTTTAAGAGAGTGATGGGAGCTCTTCTAGCCATCCTTACACATAAGTCAGACCCTGAAGTTGGAAGTCATTAAAGGTCTTCTGTCCACTTCACCTTTTAGAGTCTTGGTTTTTCAGAAATTAGAAGCTTCCACCACACTGAGAAGCAGTGAAATTTAAGCCTGTGTGGCTCCGTGAAAAATCTTTACAAGTACCTAAGGTAGACTGAAAATCACTTGGGTTGAGAATTAGAGAGTTTGTTTTTGAAAATGGGGCTTAGGTTCCTGAGTTCCCACTGTACTTTAACAGATCATGGATTCAGCTGTAATATGTTAAATTCAATTGACTAAGAATTGGCTTTAAAATTTATTCCTGGCTTTAAAATAAAAATGAAGATTCAGATTGTTATTTTTTCAACCATTTATCTTCTTCTGTATGTCAGAAAGAATCTCAACATTTTACTTTTTTCTTTTGGGAAATATGTTTTTGAGAATATTTGTAAACTTTATCTGCAGCATGAGACAGTGGTTCTTTTATTGTTGGTTTGTTTTGTTTTTTTTTTAATTGGGTACACTTCAGCTTAACTTTGACCAGCGAGAAGCAAGTAGATCTGCCAAAGAAAATTCTACTCTCAGCAGCATAACACTTGAGTCAGTAAAACAATACTATCAAAAAATACTTAGAACTTCAGAATCACTAGTAAATGAATATTTTTCTCTGTGTTTTATTTCAGTACTGTGATTAATAGAGTTAGCTGTACTATGTAAAAGCCCCCATGAAAATGTCAGACATCTAAGAACAATGGATGTCAGGCTTCCCTGCTACTATCTTTCATCAAAAAATTGAGCTGAGATTTAAAAATCATTCCCTGAAATGAATGGTGGAATTGGACCAAATGTTCTTTCCCTTCTGCTGATTTCAACATTAGTTCCTACCTTGTTATTACATATGTTGCTTGTTACTTCTTTCTTCACAAATCCTTTCAGAAGCTTAAGAATATTTTACTTGCATATATGATTTCATGGAATCATCTCCAAATGGGTATCACTGACTTATATGTCCCAGACCAATTTTGAAAATGAGCATAGCTGATTAGCAACCAATATTCCATGCACTCTCAGAGAAACATTTCCAAGAGCTTCTAAATCATGTTGGCATTTTTAAATATTTGAACATATAAGAAGAAAGCAATATGCCACCCACCTAAGAAAAAAGGGAAAGGAAAAAAAAAAAAAAAGAGAACAGGCAAATGTGAGAACTAAAGGCACTAAAAATAAGATCAGAGGAATACTGGGGCAGAAGTTTGAAAAGTTACTGCCCTGAACTGTCATCTCCCTTCCTCTGCCGCGAGTTACTGCATTTAGCGTCCACTCAGCAAAAAAGAATGCATGTCTCAGCCAATTCAATACAAAATCCGGTGTCTTATTTTAAAAAGCCCATAAAAAGGGATTTTCACTACTACGCCAGATTTTGTTCCAAAGAGACTCAGGGTGTGACTTGAATTTCCTTCTGCTGGCATGGTGGGGTGGTGAAGGAGGAGAGAGGACTGAGAGCTCTTACTGAAGAGGCAAGGGACATTGGATAGAGTGGTCACCTCTTAAAGACTCCATCATGGTTTGACACAATGTGCCAGGGCTCATCTCAAGCTGTGCTGTGACACTCTCAGCAGTCTCTTGCTAAAGCTGGGGGGGTCTCAGCACCTTTTTTTTGCTGACTGGCAGGATTCATTAACCTTGTTGCAGGTTTCTGCCATTGGTTGGACAAGTATGTTCCTGGAAATGTACCCTGGTTGCTGAATTTAGAAGAGATGAATGATAGTGCAGCTCCAGCAAGATCAGGGTTAGGATTCATGGAGATGTGTACACAAGCACTGGTGAACACGACATTGTCTTCCGGCAGTGAACGTGTATCAGAGGAAGTGTAGAGGGGTCACTATTATGAAAATTGAGTCTCCAGGCCTTCTCGCTGAACAGTATCTCAGCCACCTGGGGTAAGTGAGTCAAGGAAGCTGGGAAGGTCTGATGGCCATTCATTGCAACCCTCCGGACAGCTTCCAATTTTGCTATCGATGTCCACGGAGGGAATTTCCACTGTCGTTTGTTAACAGGAAGTGAAAAAGGTCTCCTCCCACCCCACAAAAATCCCTTTGATCTTTAAAAGGCAGCACATGTGGTGTAACCACAAATGATTTCTCAGTTGGTGTAGGTCAGCAGCTCACAGGCTGCAGCCAGTCAGCCCCATTTCTCTTGGGCAGGTGTTTTGGCCAGCAGCTGGGATTCGGAGAGCACAGGGGGTGGCAGGGCTCACTCTCTCTGATGGTATCACTTTCCTTCTTTCACCTGGGATGGTGCCTGGGAGTGCCCTGGATCCTGCGTCTCTTGATGCCTGCGCTGTTCACACCTAGAGCAGCAGTAATCACCTTGCGCAACTGCAGGTAATGCCGAGTTTTTGGCCAGTCATCAGGTGCTACTGGTCTTTTTCTATCATCACTGTGCTATGCAGGTCTGCCAAGATTTATAACAGCATTGAAGAAGAAGGTGATTAATAACACACATCAGCAATCCCTTATAAAGAAGAGGAACAGCTATAACCTTTTCTCCTAAATTAAGGGGAAAGTTCTAAACTTCTTCTAAGTTGGAAACTAGTCAATAAAGTAAATCCTTAAGAATTTTACTCCTTCCCTACTTAATTCCCCTGTCTAGATTTGCTGAACGATAGCTTAATAATTTACTGCCTACCCACTCATTACTCTCTTTCTTTTTCCTAACACTCAGTAGAGTAGTGAAGTATTTATGATCTCCAGACTCTCCTTCCCCCAACATCCTTATTAATTTTTACATAAGTTAAAGTTACTAAACCTTTCTCATCATGTCTTCCAGTTGGAAAGAACAGTCAAACCTGTAGGTTTGACTCATCTCTTTGCACAACTAGCTCCCCTTGAACTAACTATTCCCTTGGATGGTCTGCAAGGTTCAGTTTTCAGAAAACAAAGTGAATTTACATGGGTCAGCTTTGTCAGTTATAGCCTTACGTTTTGGGTGTCACAGCAGTGTGGAGATACAGGCTAAGAATCACTACAGGAAAGATGAATGCATGATGAATAAGCCTGCTTGTCATGAATGCTCCAGAGCATTTAGCTTGTCTCTTGAACAAGGAGACATTGATTGTGAACCCTGAAGAGATTGCAGAAGTTCATTTCAGTTGAATTGAGCCCAGAATATTTTTGCTCCATTAAAGTATTTTTGTTTCAGGAAAATGTGCTTTGCCAGTGCTCCTACACAAGCTATGAAAAGGAAAATGGTATCAAAATTCTGGTAAAGCCCAGTTTTCTTGTATACGTTGTGCAGCTGACATTTAGTAATTGTTGAGCAGATTCATCCCACCTCATTTATAGAAAATGTATAGGAAAGGTATTATTTTAAATCCATTCATTATCAATAGTTGCCCATCACATGACTTCTCTGAATAAGTCACATTCTGCAAATCATATCAGACATGTTACTGCTCACTGCAAAGCGTCTTTATGTGTGCTACTGCTCACCTAAGTGACAGGGAGCTGAGTCTGTTTCCTGACTAATTGACAAACTTTATATATACAGGAATGACAAATAGCCAGTAGTGAATAATGGTAACTTGTTTGCTCACAAGTGTCAGTCCTGGACACTCTTATAAGTACAAATCACAATATTTCTGTACATGTAAAGAAAAACAAAAATGTCTGCATGGTGTCATGAGATGGATTTTACAAATGCATTTTTAAGTAGAATTGTAGAGATTAAAAAATACCCAGTGATTATGGCAACAGCTTGCTTTGTGAGCAAAGCTGTTGTAATCACTGTTCCCCCTCTATCTTCCTGCATTGCTTCAAGGAACTTGTTAACTTCTCCTTGGGTCAAAAGCATCATTTAACTTCAGTGGATCCAAGATTCTTCTGTCCCTCGTACACCAGTGTCATCCCTGATGAACAAAATGGTAATAATACGAGTTGTAAACCTCACAGGAAGTTTGCGGGGCAAAATACTTTAAACAATTGATATGTGCTTTTATATGCCATGTAAGTACCTACTTTAGATTATTCAACCAACTCTATTCAGTACAACAAAATAAGGAATCTTCCTGGAGCATTTGATTACCTGCAAGTACAAAGTAGTTTGAATAGATGTTTTGGCCTCAGTTGTAATCGAGCAACTGCTCTTATTCTGCAGTGTATGTAAGCTTAGACTTTCTTCAGTCAAGGGTAAGATATGTTTCTTCTCATGCTTATTGAAGGGTAAGAGCATCCCCACAGGTGGCTAACATAAAGCTACAGACACAGTAAGTTTGTATACTGTCTTATTTCGCAACAATCGTCTGTAAATCCAAGTCCAATGCTCCACTTCTAGGTGAGTAGGGCACCAAGATCTGGTCTTAAATAAGAGAGGTCCATGGTCTTTGAAATTCACGTAGCTCGGTTAGCTTCTCCTGTGTCCTCCTCCACTGTGCATTTCTGTTGTTTGACTTCTAGAGACCTAGGCTGAGATGAATGTCACCAATAAAAAGCTACTTGCTAAACTCTGTGTGACATCTGCTTTCATGACTTAAAAAAATAAAACTCTCAGGACTGTGTGACTAGGAAGAAATCATGTGTGAGGAAGTTTACACAGCGTGGCCCACATTACTCCTCAGCTCTCTAAGTGTTACCTGTATTTGGGGATGCCGCGGTTCAATTCTTTGAATGAAGAAAGCAAGCACCTTTCAAGCCAACATCTATAATTTCGCATTTATTGACTGGGCACCCATAGCAGGACAGCTTTGTCTCCTGGACATTTCACTGTCACAGCACTTTCTTTTTCCCCGTATTTCACTTGCCTGCCCTGCCTCCCATGCTCCCTCAGCCTGGTTTATTTGATTTATTGCGAAGTCACTGGGGAAGCTCAAGTTACAGCTTTGAAGTAAGCAGTGACTTCAGGGTCCTTGGCATGCACACACTTCCCCTGTCTAAGCCACATCAGGCGTTGCCCACTCTCAGAGAGGCCCTTCTTCTGAGTAAGGGAGCAGACTTTTGTAGCTCTTGATCTTTACAAATGAACTGTGGGCTATACATCAGGCTTTGGGTTTTCATCTGTTTGGTTCTTTGTATTTTCTGGTTCAAGGCATGCATAGCTATATTAGTTTACTTTAAAGTTTGCAAATTATCAGTGAGAAAAGTGAAAAAAACCAGAGCTACCGAAAGTTGAATTTTATGCATCTACACAAAGTTATCTAATTAACATCCTAAGCAATAATAAAAATAATTATACTATACAAAGCAGTGAATAAAATCCTGCTTTGGAAATTTTGCTTCTGTATTGACAGGCACATTTATTTTCAAATTTGCAAGTGTAACTTTCTAATAACATAGTTTTCTTATTCAGCTTACATGTGAGTGTTTTATTGGACTCTGCTCTCAGAAAACCAAAAGAAAGAAGTGCAACACTTGCAAAGTATTTTGATACACAAATCATCAGAGTGACATTACAAGAGATTTGCACAACACTGGACAGCAAGCATAGAATTACCATCATAACACATTTTTCCTGTGGTGAAGTGGTTGTTTTGGTAATGTTTTTTTTTCCTTTCTTTTACATGCATAGGCAAACCTTTCATCAATTGTGGTCAAATTTTGATAAACTTACTCACAATAAGTCATATACAAGCCTATTTTGTTGTCACTTCAGGTCCCATATGTGAATACTTTTTTCAGCCATATAAATATCTACAGGTTATATTTACATATATGAATTCTATCTTACTCTGAAAAAAGGTGTTGTAGCTTGCTTTTGTTTGTTTGTTTCTAGGAGTTAGATAAAATTCTAGGAGCTAGATAAACTTGCTTCATAGCCTTTCTAAGTCACTGGAACAGAACCCAACATTATTCTCTTGAAACCTTCTCTTGAACACTCAAAAACCTACTCCAGATTTTTCAGCTCTTTGTTACAGCAATCAAGATGTTTTAGATGACAAAATTATCTCTGCTGATGCTCTTCACAAAAGCAGAAGCACAATTAGTACCACTTTGCACCAGTTAGTCCAGGTATGATGTGATACACAAAGCAGCTGTAGGTTTGATTTATAACCAACTTCCAAGCTGGGTCAGAGTCTGTGCTGAGGAGAGATGGAAAAAGTGGAAGTACATCAGGTTGCAAGAAAACTACTCTGCTTTCCAGGTATAAACCTTAGTGTAGTTTAATTTAATAACTTCAAGAAATAGGCAGCGATATACTACTGAATTGCCTGCCTCTATATAGGTTTGGATATACAAATTTTAAGCTTTTCTCCATTGAAAATTATGAAAAATTTGGAAAATACTTACAAACATAGGCTAAGCTTCACCACTTCTAGCCAAATCATCAATGCTTCCTTGAGTATTTGTTTCTTATGGTGTACAAACTGCGTAAGGAATGCCAGAAATAGCAACATCTGACAAGAAGGCTTGAAAGCGCAAAATCTGAAGGGTGCTTTCCTGCCGTTCAGAGTGCTTGAACTTGATGTTCAAGTAAGGACTTAGAAAACTCTGCTGAAGTCAGCAGGCAGTTTGTCCTGAGTCCCAAGAACTGTGTCTGGCAGGAACTAGTCCACTGTCTAGCTTGTATGTTGTAAATCTGCTCTGTCTGTGGGATACCTTGCCTGAAATGTGCTTTACAAATGCCTATCTTTCTGGTTATTTGAATCTGCCAGGAAATCCTTAGCAATTAGGAAGTTTGTTGCTGAGAACTTGACATAATGTTGGAGCGATCATTTTGCTGTGCAGTGTATGATGCTCCCTTTAGGTTAACATTAGTCAAATAGCAATAAACCTGTGTGGAAAAGTCCAGGTAGCTTGGGTTTAGAAAAAAAGGTTGTTTGTTGTGCTCCAGATCCTACTTTTATTTTAAAATAGACATGACAGTGCAGGGACAAATGTGGCATTGTCTTCAGGAGAACTTTTCTGACAGAAACCTGCTGAGCATCTGGCCTCCGGGACAAAAAACGAGTCGACACACACATACACTCATGCCCACGGCATTCTGGTGTGCAAAGCTATTGCTTTCGGAGACAAGCAACTGATGCCTCTGGGAATCAGTTTCTGAGCCAGTAAAGGTTAATCGTGCCCCACTCCTTTAATTATTGAAGTACAGCCCAGCTGTGTGTCTGCAGGACCCATTCCAAACTAGTGCAGGAAATTATGCAATGGGCCATATAACTCCTCTGCACAGCAGTTTGAATGCCCCTGCTAATTTCAGTGTCTGTGGAACCTCCTGCATTTCCTCTGGTTTTTTCAGGACCTTCATAGGCACTGGTGAATTATACATGGGGACTAGCTAGTATGGCAAGCTAAAATGTAATAAAACGAGAAATAAAGCACTTGATTACTAGGGTGTAATGAAGGCATGAATAATGAAGGCTAGGGCGATACCTTTTGTATGTCTTCAAGATAGGTTTAATCCTGGAGAAATATTATTTTTCTCAAAAACAACTTATTAGTCTACTGTTAGTGTCCATCAAGCTCTATGGTTGATATTATTTTGAAAGCCAATAAAAATGATCATGTGGTCCTGTTCGACCTTCAAAATCTATGAATTTCTGAACTATCTGCTGTAGCAAGTGGTTCTACTGTTAAACCAATTCTAATTACTTATAATTATCTTCTCAGGTGAAAAATATTTGGTTATGTGTGAATCCATGTAACAAAACTATCTCCTGATATGTCCAACCTGATGCTGCAATACCCCTCCCTCAGTGCCTTTCAGGGTTGCTATCAAGGGCACACAGAAGAAAACCCGTGGGCTGCTTTTACTACAGCTGCCCAGCTTGGATCCCTGTGCCAAAAGGTTTGTAGGACAGAAGCTCTTTTCACTGAGGGAAAGCACGTGGTATTAATGACATGTGCAGTAATGCATTTTCAGTTCCAAAGCTATCCCAGAGGGAGGTGCTTCAGGGATTAATGGAAAGCAAAACACTGGTTATCTTGTTAAAATTTCATTTACAGTACTTCTTATCAGGACTTACAAATGTGAAAGTTATTTATATTTCTAGGATGTGTGATATTTCATTCTGTGAAGTGGTTGTACTTGTAAAATTTGCCTGCTTGAAGTAAAAAACAAAGGCCAACAAAGAGAAGAAGACCTCTTGATTTAATGATCGGGACTTCATCCTCAAGGATTGGCTAGGGTGGAGAAGGCAAGAAGGATTGTTCCTTTAGTTGAAAGGAAAGCACTAGTTAGTTCATTTGGTTTAACCCTGCATTTCTTGAGTACTCCAGAATAGTTCCCCAAGTTACATGGGTCAGCCAGAAGAAGAATAAAAGAAGCGTACAGCTGAGCTGCCTCTCATTTTCCCTGTTGTTTCCATGGGCAATCTCATATACCCTGTAATACCAGCTAAGAGAACATCACAAAGCATGCCCCAAAGCCTTAACACGTCAGCAGAGGACTATTTTCCATTGAACCTTGCTGTTGGCCTCAGGCTTCAATCTAGTAGAGGAAAGTATTTAAGATGATTTTTTTGTAATTAAAGATTTTACGAAGACTTTTCAACTTGACTCTTTTGGAAGTATACTACTGTTAGATGAGGAATGCAGGATATTCTAAATACTCACCAGTCGTCTTTAGACGGTGTCCAAAGGAGAAATCTGTCAAAAATCAGTATTTTCATGCAGATGGAAACAGTTTTTCTATGAAAAGACACAGAGGCCCAAGGGCATTCTCAGTAACAGGAAAATTATTTGCAGTCGGTCAGACAAGCTGTCTGACTCAGGTAATCTACAGTTCATCGGGTCATTTAGTTGAAACTGAAGTCCAAGATGAGACACTCTGTTCAGATTAAATGAATTGTAATGATTTTGTGTGCATGTGCATGGGCCTGCGTCTGTGTTTGTGTGTGTGAGAATCTGGGATTATTTGCTGTACGTGTACTAAGGTGTCTGCAAAGCTTTTGGACAGCAGCAAAGCAAACTCAAGAACAAAGCAGACATTTCATTCATCAATTTACTTTAAGGAAAAAAAAAGACAAACTATTTCAGGAAAGAAGACACAGATGTTCTACATTAAAAACCAAGGGAACTGGGAGAAATATTCCTTTAGCAGATGGACCAGTATCAAAATACCTAGCAGACTGGTATCCAAATACCTACTGATGAACAAAGTCACCAAATACCTCGCCTGAAAGAGGATGAGAGATGTGTTTAGCATTCCCGTTGGCGGTCACCAGTGGTTGTCCAAGTGTTTTCTCATTAGCAGGGCTGGGAGAGGAAAGACGTGCCTGGCCTTTACTTGACTCTGGAAGTAAAAGGAGGTGAAATTTTCAAAGGTTGTTTATACTGTAGGTCTAAACTGCATTTCCCCAGTGGAAACCCAAGCCGTGCTGTGTTAAGCTCTGTGCCAGCACAAGGTGGTAGACAATCCCTGTCCAGAGATTTCACTTCTAAATGAGAATTAAAAGCAAAGGGAGGGAAGGAGCTTTGTCCCAGTTGCCGTCCTCTAACTAACTCTCTTGTTCTCTCACAGATTAACCGGTGCCCTCGGCTACTTAGCGCAGGTGGTGAGACAAAGAAAAGTGTAAATATCGTATTAGGCTGGGTTGGAAACTACTCTGCAAGTAGAGTACAGCTTCTTCACCAAAAACGAATGATATGGCGTTCCCTCAGCAGCGCCCCATGCCAAGCCACAGACCAGGGCTGGTGTTGGCTTTTGCCACTGCCCTGGTAGCAAATTGCACCACACTGCTGTGTGTGTGGGAACAGGGCAAGTCCTTAAGCTTCAGCAATGTTGAGCTATTTTTCTCATCTCTCTCCTCTAGCCAGGCAGTCTCCCTGAACCACTGCCTACAAAAAGGTTCAGCAAATCTGTAGTTAATACCTACATGTGCTTCTGATTATCTCTTCCCCCTCCCCCCCCCGGTTCCACAAACTGCCTTGCGTGCAGCTCAGAGAGCGCAGTCAAAGGAAGTAAAGGGCTGTTTTAGGGAGCTGCTGATTTTCTCCAGTTGGCCCTGACTGTAACCAATAAACAATTCTTCTAAGTATATAACTTGTATGTAACTGGGCATTTCTTCCTGGACAGGAGACCAGCAGCAGTGGGAGAAAAAACTATGGTCATAGCAACAATGGCATCTCTTTAATCATCTCCTCCCATCCCTTAGTCCGAGAGCCATGAGAGTTTAAGCCCCTGCCTATAGACCACTGGCAAGGGCGTCATTTGGGAGCTCAGCCCTGAGCCCGAGCACGCATCCCCTTCTCACTCAAAGAACAGGGATTTTGCTTCACCACAGCATCAGGACACACTGCTTTCATCATGCCTTAAAAAATTCTTTAATATCTCTAGAGCTTTGCTTTATTTTCTCATGTGTACCTGTGAAGTCTCCACTTGACAGTTTGCCAGAGACAGCCTGCTCTCCACTGCATGTTTTCAGGAGTCACTGCTAGCCAGGAAGACCCACAATACACCTAAATCCTGACTAACAAAAAGCTACATTTAAAGACAGAAGTGGCATGGTATTCATGCATACGTTTTATGCTAGCTCTTTGGGAAGGGGTTTCTTTTCCCCAGGAAGGAAAAAATCAGCTTTGAGAATGAGGCAAGATTTGCCAAGAAAGCAAGATTGATGGGAAATTATTCTGTGCTTAAAACAAGCATTTTGAGAGCTGGGACAACAGTCAGAAGACTGGTGGTGGTGTGTTTGTATGCCCTGTATAATAAATTGCAAAACTGACAAAAAGCCAGTTAAAGGTCACGAATGCCAAAACACCATTTCCAGTCCTCTCCTTCTGCCACCTTGGGACCATGAGCTTGTGTTCAGGGAAATTAGTAGCTGGTCCTCATGTTGCAAGACCAGGGTCCAGGAAATATCCCTCATGGGCAGTCCCACCTCATCAGATGGGACTGCTTGGAGATAGCCTCCAACTAAAGCAGCACGTCTCCTTCCAGCTGGATGGAAGCTTTCCCCGTGTTGAAAAACACTTATTTGTATTATAACAGCATTTTATAATATATTATAGAAATACTTGGAGTCTCAGCCAACATAAGAACCTCACTGTATTGTTTGCATGGGGGGGAAGAGACTACCCTGTGGTGTTTAAAGCCTTCATACAAACAACACAAAATGCATTGGTCAGAGATCAGCAAACTCTTCTCGTAATATGCTGATAGCAATGGTTTCACCTGATATTTTGGGGAGAATTACAAGGAATTATATCAATAAGGATTCCTAATCCACATCATTAGTTTTCTGAATAGTATCATCCACCAACACCACAAGCTGCCTGGAAACTTCTGATAATCTTCCTTGAGAGAAAACAGCTGTTGAACAAAATGGAATTCTTTCTGGTTTTGTTTCAAAAAAAAAAAACAGCTGAAGTTTTGTTGTAAAACTGAAATACCCAAATCAAAAATTGTACTGGTTTACACTGAAAATAAGGCTTGTCAGGCATTTAATTTTTTTCTTGTTTATGACAGCAGAGGGGGAAGTCATTGCACATAATTTTTACAAAAGTAAGAATATTTGAAAAGCTTTGGCTCTGTTCAGAATTATACATGAACTTGTCTCTGTGAATTTTCAGAAAATAGCCATCTGCAAGTAACGTATTCCCTAGTGGTGCTTATGGCCCGTTTGTAGGGAAGAGATGGTGTGAACAGGAGCGATACAAGAGCAGACATACCCTCCTCCACTGCTTGCCCCTGTGTTTGCAGTCCTAGCACGCAGTGCTCAGCCCTGCCTTGCTCAAACCTTGCCGTGCACTGGAGCAGAGCTTCCAGACAGCCTCACAAAGGGCCCGCTGCAGCGTATCCCCATCTGCTGTTGATTACTGCATGAGATGTGCCAGCCTCATGTTGTCAGGGGCCAGCACCCTGGTGCTTCTTCTGCTCAACAATAATACCGGCCGATCTCCAAAGCTGTCAGGCATCCAGCCTCCAAGAGGGCTTGGAGGAATATTTCCTCTTTGAGGATACCGTGGGTCCGACGATGGATCCTTGAGAATGGCACTGGAAAACTTGCTAGTTTCTGATGGGGAATCAATACCCAGCAGAAGATCCCAGAGTTTATGGCATTGTCAAACTGTGTCACAACATTAGAATGAAGATAAAAGGCAAGTTGGCCCACATACCTGAAGTTTACCTGCAGCTTGGCAATGTATTTTCAAGAGCCCACATACCTCATGTGCAAGCCATTTAACATCGGCTGGAGTTATTTGGCAGCAAGGAATGGAAGGAAGAGGAAAAAGAATATTTCCAGCTTTGGAAAAATTATCTTTAATTACCTCTTTTGAGCCAAGTGATCAAGGATAGGAAACATTAATATGGGGGAAAAAGTCTTAGAGAGTTGCTTAAACAGTTACATTTACTTGATGGGGACTGGCAGTCATTCAAAGTTTGAGAAAATGTGTAGTGGTGGCTGATTCTGTTGTCAGTTGAGTGAGAACCTGAAGCATGACTGATAATGGGCTCAACCCTTCTAATTTAAAACACAGTCCATCTTGTTTGGGACACTGACCTGCCTGTGGCTTTCAGTCCTGTTTTTGTAGTTGATGAATTGCAAACAATGACTGGCTTTGCATAAAGCAACTGGAAATTGCACCGAGCCAGATACAAGCAGATTACATTGACTTTGCTCCTTGAATTCCTGGCTCCCCGCGGTGACCACGGTAGCGCTTGTCAGCAGCACAATTCTGAGGTTCTCCCTAGCTCTGCAGAGCTGAGAGAAAATTAATACTGGAGAGGTCAGGTTACAACAACAAACGAACATTCAAATTCTGTTAAATAGAAGAAGCCAGATCATTAAGAAAGACAGGCTGCTGTATTTAGTCTGAAGATGACATAAATAGTCAGTGCAGCATCTCATCTGTTAAACGCTGCCTTCATTTACAGTTCTGCTACAATTTCCTTTTTTCAGCAGTAGGTACTATAGTTTTGGTAGCATTACTGTTGGCAGAGATCTGTCAAATTTAAATACGAAAGCTGCTGGTCATCCTAATTATTAGAGTTGCCACAATCCAGCTGTTTATACACCATAAAGCAAGATGGGGACATTTTCAATAGCCATTGAGTCCTTGGAGCTTGGAAGAATTTGACACTTTCTACTATATCAGCAGAGACCTTCCAGATAAGAGCAGTTTCAAAACCTTGAGTGCCGTAAGGGAAAACGCAGTTGGTGAAGAAGCAGCACACTTTGTGTGGCATGATCTCCAGCAACTCATGTTGACCTCATTTTTAATATTTGTCTTTCCAATCATGTCCAACTTGTCTCAAGTTTTAACCTTCTGCTGTTATCAGGTGCAGAATCTACATTCTGAGGCAATGTGAAGTAAGTAGCTCATAAGCACTGGAGCTAATCTCCAGTAGCCTCCCTTTCAGACAATTTCTGTTTTGCACATTTTGACTTTTTGCCTAAATCCTATCAGAACTACTGTGCAGCTCATGCTGTATGAAATACTAACATCTACATGGAAGACAGGTATTTTGCACAACCTGTCTGCAGGGAAGCCTAAATCTAAGCATAAGCCTTGTTAGACGGACACACGAGACTCCAGGTGACAAAGAACCCTTAACAAATAAAACATGACCACTACTTAGTTTTTCTGGGCATGTGGATGCTCAGAACGACTGTTCACTGATGACTTCCCTCTGTCTGAGGGGTGGGGGTGGGTTGCTTATTTTCCCTTAAAGAGGGAATGAGTAGAGGTTTTTTGCTTCTACATGCTGCCTCTTTTCATCAAACCTGCAGGAATGGAGAGACACCCTTGATTTAATTCAGCTGAGGATGGACGACAGGCTTTAAAGCTGCTGGGGGAAAGAAACAGTCATCTAACTGTTGCCATCATGCACAGAGGGAAAGTATGTGATTGCATACACTCAAACAAACAAACAAACAAGATACTGGTTGTTGTGAATGCCTTTTACTTGTGCCAGGGTTGAATGTTGGAAGATGGAATTGGGGTTACCTCTGCCAGTGAGACCTGTACGCTACAGGAACAGTATTGTTCCTGCCCACTTTTTAATGGACATTAAGTGCACACAGGGAAACATTTCTTATGATACTTGATAGGACACCACTTAGCTCTTGGCCCCCATTATTCATCCCTGACATTGTGGTTTTAGGCAGCAACAAGAGCTGAGAAGACAGTATAACAAAGGTTTCTCAAGCATTCAGATTTTAAAACAAATTCACTTTGACTGTCTCCAGCTCCCCATTGTATTAGTAAATATTTTAAGCCCAGATTTGGCAAAGGACTTAGGGACAAGCCTAAAGCAAAGAGTATGTTTATTTCCTAATATCCTCAGTGCTTTTTAAACCTAACATGTTTACCATTAAGTATAGGCATGAACCCTCCATGAACGAGGGGCTTAGAACTTGCTCCAAAGCCTTGTAGAGTCAACAGAGTTACGTTGACATCCTTGGTTTCAAACTAGACCCTTAAAGAGCAAGCCTTGCTACTTCAGTGTGGAAATTTGCCAGGCAAAGACTTCAAACTGCATAACAAGCAAACTGCAAGTGACAAACAAATATTTTAGTATGAGTGATTTGCCTGGGTCTAATCAGGGGTATGTTTCAACGAGCGTGGTGGACCAGATCCTCATCTGTCTTTTATCAGATGGACTCCATGAACTTGAGAGGAGCTATTCATAACCAGGATAGCCAAAGAACTAATTCACTCTATCAGAAATATTACACATAATAGATTAGTTCTTTGAGTTCCTGAGCCTCCTTAGCTGAGTAATCAATGGAAAACTGTCTTTTTGTGTGTAAATATGGACAGCTATCTACACCTAATCAGTCCCCAATGCACAGCCCAGGACACTAGAACAACAAAAATCTCTGAGGTTCTCTGGAGAGCCTGGGGTTGGGGTGGCGGTAAGACTTTAAAAAGCACTCATTGTCCACTGGACTTCATTGTCCTCACAGCCTTCAAGAGGTGGAGCTAGACCAGAGCCCAGCATTTCTGGAAATCCAGTCCCTATATCCCACAAATCAATAAATAGATTACATTTTCCCATAGAGACAATCCACTAGAGTGCAGGCTTTATCCGCAACTAGAAGAAAAGAAACAATCAGGACCTATTCCAGCTCCTCTGTTGCATGTAGAGCAGCCAATAATTACCAAATGACCCTGCCTCCACAGCAGAGAGGAGAGGATGGAGGTGCAGTGTGCTTCTAGTTTCAGGGAGATGCTGCTGCTGGCAGGTCGTGCGGCTGCGCACATGGCTGCAAGCCAGAGAAAGAGACTCAGTACCCAGCCCACAGATCAGCATACCTCTCCCACAGTGTCCTCTCTGATTGAAGCATGTTGTTGCATGTTGTGCAACAGGGACCAGGTTTTGCGAGGGGTCCATCTCTGGGTCCAGCTCATTAATAATTCCCCTGCTCTTGTCCCCCTTGCCACAGCTCACGTGGGAGAGACTGTTAGCTATAGGTGTTGAAAGTTTGGATTACTATTAAAGCTTGTGAATATTTTTTGTCTGAAAGCATCTTTGAGAAATGCAGCTTTGCCAAAACTCACTGTTTTATGAAAGCACTTAAAATTCAGGAAAACATTCCTTTTTCCCATTTTAGAAAAGACAATGTAACCTTTCATTTCTCTTAACTTTTCAAAAAACAAAGAAAAATCTGCTTTTCATCTTTGTTCTTGTTTTCTTTCCGCCTTTTTAATACACTCTTCTCAGAAATTGAGGAAAGAGCATTGAAAACCAAGAAGGAGAGGGATGAGGATCAACAGAGAAAACCTCCCCCCCATTTTATTCTGATCTCTATCCTCTCACGAGAAAAGTGGCACAGCCTCCTACATGTTTTTAATTTGAGTCAGCTTCAAAGAAGTGTGCGCAGAACCCTTTGCATCTCCCTGCCCAAATGTACAGGAGCGGGCAGCACAGCTGTGCAGCCCCCCTGCCCGCCCTCTCCACCTCCACTGGAGCAGGGACCTGGCAGTGCCAACACTCCCGGCACCCCGTGTCCCTCCCAGGCACGTCAGGATGTCAATTCCCCACGCTGGTCCCCAGCCACAGCTCCTTTGCTACCCTATTCTCACTCTTCCTGATCCAGGCGGAGGAAGGCTCCTGAACTAAGCCCATCATGTTTTACGTAATCCCATCAGGCACATATATAGGGTAGCCTGCTTCTGCTCCCGCTGTCCTTGAGAAAAGGATGAGTGGGTTTGGATTGTATGCCCGTTAGCAGGACTTGCAGGTCTGCCAGACTCTTGTGTCTGGCAATTAGTAGCCCCAGAAACAATATAATGTTCTGGGGAGCAAAATACCATGTTTCACCTACAATTGTTTCCTGCCATGGTAAACTTCAAGGTGACCAGGGAGTCTGATTTAATAGAAGTCCCCAAGCTCATGGCAATGAAATCTTATTTTTCGTATGACAATGAACTAAGTACAAACAACCGTGGGTGAAGTACTTGAACGGGGCACAGTGACATGGCAACATTACCTCCATGCTTATGAAAGCAATGGACAACAGACTATCATTATGGGCAGTTTATGAGCTTGCCATGTAATTACAAAGTAATTTAATGTGATAGCTATTTCTGAGAGCACTAAGGAAATTGAAAAAAAAGGAATATGATCATCAGATCCAATTGGCAAAGATGCTGGTGACATGAAATCTTAGCCCCAAAAAGAGATGGTCTGTGAGAAGGCTATATCCACCGGTTTGTGGGTTTTTTCTCCTTTATTTTCATGTACAGAATGTATATATGTATTAACCATCAGTCAACCTCTTGGATTTTCTGTATTTTCCTTTGTTCCTTTACATCCCAAGTGCTTGCAGACCTTCCAGTATCTGCAAGTGTCCTGGGAGCTCTGGATCCAAGAGGCCACGCTGGTGAGGAAGGGGTTACTTTTCAAGAGGGAGACATGTGGTTGCAGATACAGGGTTAATAAATTACTTGCATCTAGCTTATTTGTATCACTAATTTCTCAACTGTTTTGCTCCTGCAACACTTTAGTGAATGCAGATGGTACCACTTACACATCAGCCCGCTGACCCATGTGAATTTGAAGCTCAGTGGATGGTAGCACTTAGACATGTAGTGGGCCGATTTGCGGGTGTGGAACTGGCAGCTAGATGTGAAGTGCTACCATTTGGCAGTCATTTCATGGAAACCCTGTTATTAACAAGCATGAGTGCACATCTGTTGTGTTAGGAACCATTCTTGGAGTCCTTTGCTAATTTCACACCTTGATTCTTTGAAATGGCCAAGATGGCATTCACATTTTGTAAAGTGTAGTCTCTGTTTGGTGGTGCCACTGCTCATTTCAGTCCTGGTAGGTAGATTTAAATAATTTCTTGGAAAAGGACCATTACTTGCAGTTTTGACAAAATCCATTCCCCCCACTAACATTCATTGACCACACCTGCTTGTTTTATTTCTCAATTTCCTCCTAGATTTCTGTCATCTGGTTTTCAAGACCATAGCTTTATGTTTGACTGTCAGTGATTCTTTTTTGTTGTCCTTCCACATAGTTACTGGACTCTTACAGCTCTTCCTTGCAGTAGTGGTCTAAAATGAAAACAAGAGTGTTTCTGTTTGGACTGATGACAGTGCTCGGGAACATTTTTTCTGAGGTCCAGTTTGGGCTTGACTTCTCTGCTCAAATCTTGCTTTGCAACTCCTTGATACAAGGCAGGGAGAAAAGCTTCTTCTGTCGACGGAAAAGAATGTCATAGGAGTGGACTTCGCCAAAATCTAATGATTTTCTGGCTGTCT
Source organism: Aptenodytes forsteri (assembly GCF_000699145.1). Lineage (NCBI taxonomy): Eukaryota > Metazoa > Chordata > Aves > Sphenisciformes > Spheniscidae > Aptenodytes > Aptenodytes forsteri. Next base: position 1,053,247 of record NW_008796051.1, on the reverse strand, counting down.
CTGATATTTAAACTTCTGGGTACAAATGTGACTTAGAGCTGTCTTAGGGCTGTTCCAAATAACCTAGTGTCTGGTTCGGACCTCAGGTAACCATAGTGTTAGGAAAAGACTACACTGAAAGTTGCCTTTGAACACGTCTAACTGCATTTAGTGTTCTGGCATAGCTGAGGACCTGTAAAAAAAGTATCTTAAAATTTACCTCAGACTGAAAGCCTACTGAAAATGACAATATTTTTGCCTGCTGTTTCTAGAGAAGTTCCTATGGTTACAATATGCATAAAGATATTTATTTGTATATCTTTATTCTACATTTGGCTGTGGGAAAAAATAATAAAAAAGGATAAGCTAGAAAGACTACATGTTACTTCTTTTTCTTTTTAACAGAAATTGCATTTCTGTCAAAGTCAATCTGGCTAACAACCATTTAAAACAGACATTTTTCCTGTATCCTGTAACAAGAATTCCATATAATGTCCAGTAGCTGCTTCTCAAGTTTGGACTTCCAGTGCCATTTTCTGTATTTCTGCTGTGCAGCTTTTTACTGGGGGTTCAGAAAAGCTAGCAGTTTCGTGTTTGCTGTGAACACAAAGTGGATGGATGGCTCTCCAAACCACCCTAGCTGAGTGCAGGTGACCAAGCAGGGGAAGCACCACCGCTGAGGGATGCACTGAGGGACTTGCACTGGGCTGTGCTTGGATGTGTGGTTGCAACATGAGGCTGGACAGGAGCAAAAAGGCTGCGTGTCTCTCCCTGCCCCTGCTCACTGCTGGTCCCACCACAAGTGCTGAGGGGTCTGGCAGTGGCCAGCCAAGCCCAGCAGCCATGGCCAGAGCCCTCCTGGCTGCCAAACCTGCTGTAAACACTGTGCACGCACCAGCAGAGACAGACCTTGGGAGAAAAGGGCAAAACTGCAGGTTGTGGGGAGGGTGACAGAGAGGGTTGGGGAACAGAGGGAGAAGGCAGAGCAGGAAAGCAGCTGGATGCCTTTTTGTTTTACTTTTTCAAATGGAGGACATTTGTTCTGTGCTCCCTCCTGCAATATAAGAGGGACTGCTGAGGTGCTGAAAGGGAAGAGGGAGGCATAAATAGAAAGGCAAAAGGGGTGTTTGAAAAAGAAAATGCAAACCAAGGAGGGAAAACGTGGAAATGTTTCAAAGCAAATCTCGCCCTAACTATGAGGAGCGGGCCTGTGAGTCTAAACATGCTCTGTAATTTGCTGTAGCTCATATCCTCTAATTTAGCCACTAGGTGTGTTTGTACAGAAATACGGAACTAAAAGCAATTCAGAGCATGTCAGGAAGTGAAGCTGAGTATGTGTTTCTTAGGACTTCTTGTCTGGTTGAAGTACACTTAACTACATGTTTTGGAATACAGGTCTGGCAAACAGCATAGCCAGAAAAAGGAAAAAAATATTATTTTTTCTTCAGAGCTCCTAGGTCATTAGTGAGCTCTGGTGGAAGTGTTAATGTATCGCTATTTCAGAAGTTTGTTCAGGAGCTGCCACCACAATGCAGCAATGGAACTGCTTGAAAAGCCAGAAAAAAAGGCACTTTTCAATTTAGGAATAGTCACAGGAGTATTGAAATATACCTGTAGGTGCAAAATCTGTGTTTATTGTATGATTTGCATTTTTGGCTGGCGCTTTTTTTTTTTTGCTCCTAAGCGGTAATTGATAGACTTCGTCATTGATCCTAGTATTTATAGTAGGCACAGCATCTGGAGACCAGTGAGGCTAAAGGCCTGATTATCCTGCATCTCCTTCTGCAATTAGGAGAATTGCAGGGGTGTGTGTTGGGGTAAGAGCCAAGGGGTCCTCTTGTCTGACACTGATTTTTCAGGGCTTGGCAGCATTTTCAATCAGCAGAGGTGTTAGTCTTCTGCTGCTGTCAGGGATTATTTGTATAAAGCCAGTGCCCTGGAGTCTCTTTCATGGGCTAGATCCACTCCATGTGCAATGCTGGATGAAACACATAGTAAAAATCAAGGTCAAGAGATAAAAATGGAAGTAAGAGATAAGAAGCCACAAATGGGCGCAAACAGGGAAAGATTACAAACAGCAAGACCACATCAGTCAGGATAATAAGCTGTGCTTTTGGTACCAATGACCTAACTCCCTCTCAGTCCCCTAGTTTTACCCCTCTCAGTATCATTTCCTCAACAGGTCAAACTTCACCTAAGATACCTCCTTCTCAAGACATTTCACCCACACGTGTTGCTGGTGCTTTCCATGTGGAAAAAAAAAACCAACCAGCCTTTAAAATAAGGTCACCCTCACTAGTCATCAGACATCTGAATTATCAAGCATGGTCAGTGCCCTAAATGTGGTTCATTAGAGCCCACACCTGGTTTAAAGAGATTGCACCTGAATCAGATACAAGCTTTCAATTGGCTTATTATTTGGGGGGACAGTTTGTGCCGGAGTGCTGTAGAGGCTTTTCATGTATCTATGCACACAGGTGTGGGATTTTTAATTTATAATAAATGTGGGGGTTTGTTTTGTTGTGGTTAGAGCTATTCTGTCACTTATTTTGTAATTTTGCTGGTGGTTGCGAGGGGACAATGTTAAATGTTGCAGCTTGTGAGAGGTTTTGAAGAATTTAAATCCAAAGCTTATTGAGGGGTTATCTGTTCAGTATATCAGATTAGACAGAAATGGATATATAATAGATATTTGTTGCTATAGTTAATAAATTAGTCCAAAGTTCATTGTTAATAATTAGCCTATGGTTTATAGACTGTAGTGTATACTTATATAGTTAATATATTAGTCTATACTTAATAAAAACCTGCCATAAATAACTGCCATGGTTATAGTATCTGTTAATGCCACAAGAACATCTGCAAATAATAAAGCAATTTATATAATGCTTATAAAAACTTTCATTTCCTTAATGTCTGGACCAAACATAGCCACCAGTCACCTCATGGTCTGGAATGGGGATATCCATTGTACACCCAAACACGCAAGCTTGTGAAGAGGACAGGTGAATAGAAAACTGATGTAGTTTCTGGCTGTTGTATCTAATTGTCAAAACCTCTCAACATGCTGAAAGGCAATTAGCTGCCATTGGGTATGTCCTGAAAATCTGTGGCGACCTCCTGACCATCAAAGTCACTAATTCATATTTAAGATCATGGGGTCACTTCTGTGGTCGCTTCCCTGGGCTTTTGATCAGGTTTCTGGGTGGAGTGGAGGTTGCTGCAACATGATGGATGTTCCTCGCCTCCCACAGTAGTGACAAACCTGGCAAACATTATGGTTAGGGGCGTAGGGTCTGAGCACGGTCATTAAAATGTAAAATTTTAAGTACTTCCATGCCAGCAGCAGAGACTAGTAGCAAAAATGTGACACTGTTAGCTTTGTTTCTGCCTCTGTGGATGTGGAGACACAAAAGGGAGAAAAAGGATTTATGCCCCGCTGAAGGCATAATCAGCACTAGTGCATCCAAGCAAACAGAAGTGAGCGGCAGAATTACTGCTTTGGTTTTCATCTGCACTCTTGTAAACAAGCCATCAGAGGGTCTATTTGCTGAAGATCTCCTATCAATATCATCCTGACAAGATGATATTGTCACAATAACAAGCACATACCCCAGCCTAAACCTGCACACCCGATGGGAAACAAAGCGCCGGGTCTCCCATGCGATACGTAGAATACAGCCTGGGAGAAACAAATGGTCTCCCCCTCCGGTTAACTGCAAGTCAGATGATCTGGTAAGTATGGCCTCCCCACCAATGCTTTCTTGTTGTCATGTTGGTCTGAGACAGGATTTTCCAGAGAGCTCCAGATCCCACACTCTGTTTTGCTTCACTGAGATTATGTTCTGCTATGAAACCACACTCCCTAAAGGATCATGAGTTTTCTATATTTAGGTCCCATCCTCATTAGAGGCAATGTTCCGATTTCCCTCCATTCTGGCTGAATTTCCCCTCTAACCTGTAGGCTTATGAAAGCAGGATGGCATAAAATATTTATGAAGTAATTAGTCCTGGCCAACACGGAGCTAAGGTGTCTAGCCCATCTTTTGGTGTGTTTGGTGTTCACCTCCACCTCCTCTGTATCCGATATTTGGAGGTGTGTGCTTATGCACTTGCTTCCCTGAAACTTGTCTCACACAGCCAGCCCCTTTTCTTTCTCATGTGTCACATCCCATGGGAAGTGGGATTCTGGCCAGCTCGCAGTAGGTCAGCGTGCCGAGTAGCTGCTTGTTGCGATTGCTCAAGGTAAACATGCTCCTGCGCTGTGCACAATTCTTCAATGAAACATCTGCAGCCTGGGGAAGAACATCCTGGTACTCAGTTCAGCCGTCACAGTACTCTGGCTGTTAAAAGTCATTTAGAATAACGGTGGCTACAGCTAAGGCTTGGATGAGGGCGAATATTTGGTCTGGCAGAGGATAGGAAGGAGCTATCGACCTCGGCACTGCTGTCATCCCAGGGAAGACCACCTCGCTAGGGGTCAGTGAGGGGATAATTTTTGGCAGGTGTTAACACAGTTAATCTGGGTATACTCATGAGGAGGGTTCATAAGGGTGGCTAAGCTGGGGCTGGAGTTAGGATCTGCCTTTTTTGTTGAGAAAAGGAAGGTCCAATTCCCAAGATACATCAGTCTTCTTAAAGCCAAGTTTTGATGTCTCAGCTTTCCTCTGGGACTCCTGGCTCAAAAACTGAAAGCTGAATCACACTGAGACCCTCTTGTCGGTATCACATCCACCCACCCAGAGCTGCAAAGGCCAGTTCTCTACACATCCCAATCTAGTAGCTGCTCTTCCCAATGAGCCCACAAGGAACTTCCCCCTGTTGGCACCTTCCCCATGTTTCCTGGGACTGAAAGGGGACTTGATTTACATTTGAGTTTCAAACTAAGCACATTGATATCAAAGCAACGGAAATCAGGCCCCAGTAAGTGGTTTATAAATGCAGACTAAGTGTTTTGAATCAAAATAGCTCTTTCAGTAAAGTTGGAGGGGTACGTCTGTCGTCCTTATCATTGTTAGTTTCTGTCTTGAAAACACTGAAAAGTCACTGACATTGAATCCACTCTGGGGATCATTAGAAAAAAAGCTTTCATTCCGGAATGAAACCCTTATCGGTAGGTTTTTCCCACTCTTTTTTGCATGATATTACTTGGAGAGGATAGTAATCTAAACGAGAAAGGTATGTACAGATTATCTCAGAGAAACGTCCCGTGGGTTGTGTTTATGACATTAAGGAAGGGATCCTCAGCTCATGCATGCTTTTCTCATCCCAGATGGAGAAGGCAAGGTTTGCTCTGCACAGCCTTTACAAACAGCCTTGGGACCGTTTCAGCCCGCTGAACAAAGAGCTTATGCAGAGGCATCCAGTGAGGACCAGATGTCTGACTCATAAAGTACTTAACTGAAATGACAAAGATATATGGGTATGGTGGATGTTTCTTTTAGCAAATGTGCTCATATCTCCAAGCTGGCAATGACTACATTTCCTTTCAATTCTGGAAGACCAGCGTCTTTTTGTAGTACTGGCGCATCTATTGGCTGCATCGGATGGCATAAAACAAACGATGTTACAAGAAAGAAGGAAGAAAAATGCAATGGCTTTTGAAATAAACCTTTTGTGTTACTGGGCATGTGTATACACACAGTACAGAAAAAGAGAAATAAGGCTTGAATAAAGATTTTGTATTATAATTCACCCAAACAGCAGAATTATTTAAAACTCAGTCTTGATCCAGGCTTGACTTTTACAAATGGCTCTTGGATATCTGATCAGCTGAACTAAAACCAGCACTGCTGTAACATAGGAGCTGACTCACTGAGGTGTACAAAGGAAGCACTGTGCCTCAGAGCAATCTTATCTTCTGTCTTCATCTGCCTGAAATGGCTGTGTAGGTGCAGTGATGTCATCCTGTTGACGTGACCAGGAACGGAAGTAAAAAATTTCCCAAAGGAAAAGGTTAGACTCGTATAAACTGAGCTGAAGAATGAAGTCCAAAAACACAGAGGTGCTTCTGCCTCTGTCTCCCATTGAAACCCCTAGGAGCTGGACATCAAGGTTTACTTGATGGATATGAGCCTAAATGCAGAAAGTCATGCTTGCAGCAGACCCACTGCCAACCTAGAGGGAAGATGTCTGCTGAACATGTGCAACAGGGTGCTGCCTCCAGGGCTGCACAGAAACCTGAATCTCCATTTCACAGAAAGATGTGGGACAGCAGTGGTCTTTATTTTACAGTTTTATCCAGAATGGAGGCAGATTTTCCCACATACTATGCCAACAGGAGAAGACTCTTCCACTGAGGGACATTATTTTCATCTCAAGCGGAAAGATGAGATCTACTCTTCCCCACATTAATGAACGAGCTGGGGAAAGCTTTGTTTCACTATACCAAACAAGACTATAAAGAGACTCACAACACGAAATCCTTAGTTCTGATCCAGAATTAAATTTCCTGTTCTCAAAACACTGTACACTTGATAAATTCTCCTTTTCAGTTTCAGCTTTTCAAAATGTAGAATTCAAACAGGCCTTTTTCCTTGAACTTGATTTACAAGAGAGCCTCCAAACAGAAAAGAATAAAAAACACTCAGTCATCACTGAAAAATCTTCCTTCAAGCAATGTTGCTATAAAAAAATCACTTTTTTTTAACAGCTATAGGCAACGCCACAACCTTTTCACTGTGGTTAAAAGCAGTTGGTAAACTGCACCTCACTGATGAAGTAACTGAAACTGTATAAATATTCCACAAATTACTCTTCACAATGAGACGTCTGTCTAAGCAAAAGCTTATGTTATTGTCCAGACAATATAGAGAACTTTCTAGCACTGACCTTAGAGAAGACATATTGCATAGCCCAAATCCAAACATGAGCATGCTAAGTGTAGTAAATGCAAGTAAACCAGGGGTGCTTTCCTTTCATTAGACTTTCTCCCTGACCTCTGGATGACAAGGGCATAGGAAAAGGAAGCAATTTTTCTTCTGTCCTGGGGGAAGGAACATTTGAAAGAGATTTCCTGTGACTGGACTACATCATCTCTCTGATGCCTGATCTGAAAATCTGGAAGACCACCTTTTCTTAGCATCCATTGCAAACACTTACTTGCTTTTTCCCTATGGAGTAACTTGTGTCAGATTCACAAAAGCTTTAGGTGAGTATTGCATGTAGCTGGATGGGATCAGTCAAAATATTTCAGTGTTTCAGAGAAATGTAATGGCTTACCGGGACAATTGTTCCAAATTCAATCCTTCTGATCTCCTTAAGTTTTAAACTATTTCCCATCTTTCTCTTACCAGGGGCTGTAAAGGTCACTTAATACAGTTTAATACCATATTTTCTTCAAGCGTTTGGTTGAAAATTTGAGAAAAGGATGCCTTTTCTATCCTATGATAGGTTTATATATTTAACGCCTCAGTCTGTGTCACTTTAAGTCATCGTATGCATCACAGAAATAACACTTCCTCTGTACTTCCAATCCTTTTGAGTTGTGGCCTGTTTAGTTATGTCAAGGCCATACATCAAACCCTTTGTTCTCAGAGTCACAGGTTCTCAAGGGGCAGTTGGCTATGGCCAGCAAGCCAGAAATCAGTGCTGGACCTCTCCAGACCTCTCTTTGTGGTGGTATCCACCTAAGAGCAATTCATGTTTCCACATTTCTTAGCAGAAGGCCTTCCTGATGTGCAGCAGAGCTTTCCTTTTGTTCTAGCTGGATGAATAGGATGCCTCAGCTTGCTTTCTTTGCCTTTTCACTTTGTGCAAGCTCCTGTACTGTAAGGAAGCACCCACCAAGAGTATCATGGTTTACATAAATGGTTTACATGGTTAACATAAACATTATGATGTTATATAGAGCCACAATTGCATGAAAAGCGACGCATTGAATGAGAATTGGAGGTACAAGTGTGGGAGAACAACAGACTCCTACACTAAGCAATTGACCAAAAATACATTGCTGAACTCTTTTAGATTTGGGGCTCTCAGATGTTGTGAGACTTATTCTGAGGCTAGGGTTGAGAACCTGGTTAGTCATCTGTCTCAGAGAGACATTTCTTACATTTATAGGTGATGCCGGACTATGGCTAGTATCAGGGTAGAATTTGGGATCAGTGTCAGGGTTTCAGGGAGGCAAACCAGTGAAGAAATAAAAGGTAATATGTTCACAGGGGTGCTAATTTTTTTTTCCTTTGTGCAAATTGGGAATGTTAAGCCGAAAGTTTCATGGCATTCAGAGACCTAGCGTTAAGACTAAAACTAGGACAGGGGTTGTAGCTCTGGTGGAGGGATCAGTCTGGGAAATATGGATGGGATATAGGGGAAAGAAGGACCTGAGAGCAGATTGCACTTGGGGCTGTTGCTTGAATGTGTCCTAAGAGTACATTAACATTTTGAGTTTCGTATTGTCACAAGTCCCTGGAGCTACTTTTAGGAGTTAGGGAGATGGGGAAAAACTAGAGGTATGACGAAATGGGGAATTCAGAAAGGATCAGCTGTGCTGTGCTGAGAGCTCGCATCAGCCTGGGTCCATATTTTCTTGTTCAGAAAATCACTGGTGTTACAGGACAATGACCAAGCATCTGAATGGGATTTAGGCAGCTAGAAATGAATGGTCACCACTGATGAAGATGTTCAGGACAAGTTTCCAAATGGAGCTGAGAGGAAGTAGGCATCAGTTACAGAGATGCTTTTAGGTCTTCTATTTTTAGTGGTCCATAAGCTAAGTCTGGGGATTATAATTAGGATTCAGGCTTCGAGAAATTGAAGAACTGAGGTGACAGAGGTGTTTAGAGTAATCCCCCAGTTACTTTTTTATCTTTCATGTATATACTGGGATTAGGGTCGAGAAAGGGACACTAAAAAGTTAAAGCAAAAAAGGGATTTAAAACTGCCAGATAATCTTGCTTTAGGACTGGTAGCAGTAACACTTGGTCCGACAATTACTTTTAAATCTGGGGTTCATGGGTGTTGCATGACCTAGATTGAGAACAGCATTAGGTGTTGGTTCAGGTAAATAATTGGGTAGAGGAAGAAATTCAAAATAGGTCACCAGATATGTTGAACGTTAGTATTACCACTATTCCCAAGCTATTTTTACCTGAGGTTCATAGGTATCAATGGCCTAGGGTCCAGATTTAGAGTATTGCTAGTGTTGGAATTAGCAGCATCATGATATTTGAAGGAAGAAATCAGGGAGGCAGTGTTAAGTTCTGCTTTAATGTCACTGAACTAGAGCTTCAGTTTCTAAAAATCCTCAACACAGGATGATGTTGAGGTTTGGGTTTCACAGAGGTCACCAGACCAGATCTATAACTGTAACTAAAACAAGGGCTGTGATTAAGGTTGAAGTTCATGCTGGGAGAAAAAAAATGGGGAAAAAAAAAAGGCTGAGAAAAGCCTTGTAGCCTAAGTTAGGACCTTGTGTGGGTTGCTGTGTATTTTTAGATCTTAGGTTTGTGGGGTGGGTGAGGCTGTGTCCTAGATTATTGGTGATACTCTGTTAGGAAAAGGAAAGGGAGAAAGCGAAGAGTGACCAAAGCCAAAATCAGAAAACATAAAGAGACAACGTTGAACAGCTTGTGGACAATGCTTGAATCTGGCCTGATGGCTATTCTGAAGCCTAACCCTGAGTACTCACCACCCTCCCAGTAGTCCCATGGGTCTTCCCAATTCCTTCCTGGTGCTAGTGGTCCGAGCAGGGACGGCCCTGGCCTCTGCTGAGGGACAAGTGTAGGGGAGCCAGGGAAGGGGAATTGTGCTGGAGTCACATAGCCTCCCAAGAGTGGGGATGAGTCTGGGGTCATGATCAACTGCAGCTCAAAACATGCCTTGAGATGGGCCTCTGCTGTCCTAAAGTTGCGCTAGCAGCACTGGCTCCTCCTATGGCTTCTCCAGCGCTTCAGTTTATCCCAGACCAAATCCTAGCCATAGGATCTAACTCCTGTTTCAGTGACACCCACTGACGCCAATGACTAAAAGCAAGTTGGTGGTGAATGCTGGGACCAGCTATGCTTTTAGGCTGGCTGGCTGTCCTAAATATACTCTTTACTAGTGCACCCCTCAAGTCTGGACCCTGCTGCTAGCCCTGGGTCTTAAACATAACCAAGTTACCCCTACAAGCATCTGGCCTAAAAGCAATAAGTAAACCCACATTAGAAGTGAACCACAAGGTAGGATGGCATCTGTGCTGAACCCACTTATAAACATAGCTTATGGGTCTCTCTTGGCCCTGACTGTAAGCCCCTCCTAATCCTCAGTTTAGCTCTGCCCTCCTGTGCCTGGAGACCCTCGGGAAGCCAGAGAGCTGGTCTTGCACCATGGCCTCATGTAGGTAGCAGCCTGCAGTGCATGTACTTTGTGATTCCCTCCACTCTTTCCCATAACCATGTGGCCTTAACAGTAATCCAAATGCTAAATGAGCCTCTTGATCCCCAAATATTTGTGGACTGAAAGTAGTAAGGAGACCAGCTGTTGCACTATTCCTTAATTCAGTCTAATGATGTATTCTCTGACTGATGAGTTCAGTCTAACTCCAGCTTAACATTTTACTTTGATTTCTGACCCTAGCTGTAAATTAGCTAGCCCAGCATTAATTTAAAGATATGTAAAAAGACCCAAAGACAACTGCTGAAGCAGCTTTTAATTTAATTCAATGGCCTTTAGGTGTGATATTGATGACACTTAGGATTTTTGTTTATCACAGTCTTAAACCAACACATAACTCTCATACTATCCCTAGATACAGATTTAGTCTCAAGACAGCTGGGAATCTCAAGCCTAAAAATACAACAAAGAGCCATTTGGACATTAGTCCTCAAATTCTCATTGTAGACCACTTACCACCTTTTTGTTGCCAGAGCCTTTTAATAAGCAGAAAAACATTTTGAACTCCAGAGTTAATTTAATGCAAACAAAGAATTCAATATGTAAAAAGGGATTAAAACAAATGCTGGGAAAAGCACCCCACTGTGCCTGGTGGCCCATTTCTCCTAATCAGAAACCTGCTTGAAACTGAATGCTGGTTAGGGATCCAAGCTTTGCCAAATGAATGACAAATTTAAAACTAATACTGAGACCCATGTTGTGATCAGTCACAAATTTCCCTCTTTAACATCTTCATGCTTTACGGAAACATTAGACCCTATCTGGGTCTCATAACATAAGAAAACAGTAAGGTTAAAGTATTGCAGGCACTCTTGTTGGAAACAGGCTGGATCTCAGGACCAAGTCTATCTAGGATAATGTGCTTGTATGGTCGTAGAAAGCAGGAGAGGCAAGGCTGGGATTTGCAACATGAGAGGAAGCACAGAAAGGCTGTAAAGTGTGAGATTTCTTTTCATAACAAGTGGCACGAGGGAAGGATCACGGCTGATTGTGAGTACCTGAGACCCAGGATGGGTGAAAGGCCATTGTTGCTTCAATAAGCTTTGAAGGAAGCTTCTAAGTCCTCAAGGGGGGGGAAAAAGCAACTCAAAAAGCCAAGCCCACAAGGTGCATCCCAAGAAGAGATGCAGGAGCTAGGGGAAGGAGCAGGACCCGGCAGTAGGGGGTCATTCAGCCCCTGTGCTCCTTGCTCCCATTCCCATCCAACAAAACCAGTGCATCCACCACTGAGCCCTGTGTGATGGCCAGCTCACGTCGCCCTTCTGCAGGGGAGTCGCACGCTGTGGGCTGCTGCTGTGGGTGATGCATGCTGTGAGCAGGCACTCTCTGCATCCCCATAACAAACCGCATTCCCGGCTGGATTACTCATACTCCACTGGCTGCTGTTTTTCTTCATGTGCACTAATTTGCAAGCTGTTAAACAAGAGACACAAAGCTCTCTGTAAAAATAAGTCACGTGTGTTGCCCTGTCAAGCCATTGGGCTTGCCAAAACCAGGATCTTCCTGCCATCACAATGGAGTTTTTAAAGCTCCATCCATTACAAAATAAAAAAGAAAAAAAAGGGAAAAAAGAAAAAAAGAAAAAAACTTAACCCATTCCCCCCACACCAAAACCTGTGGTACCAAGTAATAAGGATGAGGTTAGTATATAGCAAAATATCCTGTGACAATTCTGTGAAATACCGAAGTACTGTCCTTCAACGTGACATTTCATTTCCAACACAAGCAGATGTTTCTTACCACTCTTAACTCCCTTCTCTTCCAGCTAAGCTGCATGTGGAAAGGCAACTCTATTTTATACAGAATATTATTTTTGCCGAGCAGCGTCTCTCCCTTTCATCTTCTGGGCCGAATATGAACTAAACCCTGGGTTCAGAGAGCAGATAAGTGTTGACTCAAAACAGATGCCAAACTGGCCAGCTGCTGATGTTCACCCAGGACTTCAGACTCAGGACATCCAGCACCTCTGCCTTTCCATGAACTGCACGTCCTTCCTGAGCTCAGGACTCTGGATGTCTTTTGGGAAAAACATTTCAGGTTCAGCAGTCTGAGAAAGGGTGCGGGGTGAGGTATTCCCCGAGGCAGGCTAATCTTAAAGGGAAGCCAGGGAATGCGAGCTTGCAAAAAAGATGCTGTTGGAATATTTCTGTTAAAAAGCGAAAGTTTGCACCATGACAATCCCTTGATAACAGGGCAAAGCCAGGCAATTTGGCTGTGAGCGCTGCTGGGAGAGTAGAGAAGTGACTCATAGTGGGCAGAAGGGGAGAAGTGGGGCAGGTCAGAGGTTATCCTGAGCCACACCTGGGAGATTTCACTTTGGGGTGGAGGAACAACCTCGAGGCAGGGGCAGCCCTGCCATCCCTGTGTATGGAGCTAGATTTCACTAGATTTTTGTGGGGAAATCATATGTTAACCAAATAGAAAAGCTTAAACAAACAGAAAAGCTTTTGCTTTCCACTTTGCTGTCATCCTGCACCAGGAGACTGCAAGACCAGAGGTGTGGTGGGAGCATTGGGTCTAGGCAGCAGGACTGGTGCTGTTTTTCCCACCTAAGCTAGGGTGAGTGCAGGCAGTAAAAGTCTCAGTCTGCTTTGCTCCGGACTGTTATGTACTGCCTCTGTGCTGACTGAATAACATCACAAAATTACTTTTACGGGTGGTGGTCCCAAGCCTTTGCAAAGTCAGATGTGTGCCTGTTGCGTAGCACTGAAGCCTCTCTCGTTTTCTGCGTGGCCATCATCCCTTCTGCAGCACAACTGAACAGGAATACCAGCTAGAAACAGGCAAGGTCACGAGTGATTTATTGTTCCTTCCTGTGGCACTGCACCCTAACTACTGGGACCAGCAAGGGAGCATGCTGACAAGGTCTCCATCATGAGCATGTTCTGGAGAGCCAGAGCTTGCTGTTTCAAGTGAACATGGGCCAGATCACAACCACAGGCAGAATTCATCTGAAATTTGAGAGGATGTTTGCATAATCTTGATGAGAGATTCAGCTGCAGGAAAACTGAAGGTCTAGCTTGGATCCAAAGTGTGCATGTGAAAACCTTCACTGGCATTATCGGATAACCAGACAAAACAGCACCATTGGTTTAGTTTCACTCCTGCCAGATGAGCGTGGGCCGGTGCTCCTCCTAGCAAGGTGAAGCTGCTGTTGAGCAGGCATTTCAACCCAAGCAATGGAGTAATAGTCTGCTTTGAGAGTTGTTTTAATTAACATTAATGTTTTTGGCCTTCACTCTATCTATGAGATTTATTTGTTCTTTTATAAGGTAAGGACATTAGTTCTAACTATGAGATCCATGTAGTACAACACTCTGTATACCTTATTAGCCCTGGTTTTTGGACATAATAGTTAGTTTCAGCTACTGCAGCTCTGCCTCCATTGGTTATGGTGAAGTTACACCAGGAATGAACTTGAGTCAGTGTTTTTAGTAATATCTCTAATATTCCTGTATTATTTGGACGGCTGGGGCTGGAGGGATAATACTAGACGTTTCATTTTCTCATTGATAATTATTTCATAGCTTTCCTT
>NW_008796051.1:1022080-1039280 GCF_000699145.1 Aptenodytes forsteri | reverse complement strand
CCCCCGCCACTTCTCTCTCTCCCTCAGAGATTTTGGAGGAAGGAGGAATCATCTAGGCGATGCCACTGCATGCCTGCAGTATCCCTGCTACCGTCCTGGTGAGTCAGGCAGACTGCTCCTCTGGCTCTGCTGCAGATGTATGTGATCTTGGGAGAATCACACACTCCTTGCCGTTGCTACTTAATTCCTGTTTTGCAAATCTGGGCTTTAGGTAGCCTTGGTGTTCGTTAATAAAAATGTTTAAAGATTCCCCTTGTTGGACGGACTGTCCCGCAGCTACTCTTTCTCCCAAGAGAAGCTTTTCCTTATCTCCAGTATCTATGACAGGGGTCATCTTCCCCGCTGCCAAATAACAGACAACAATAACTTGTTTTCTAGGAACAGAGGAGCCTGGAGGAAGTGCTTGTGTATTTCTTAGAAATCTGATAACGGGATTAGCTTCTAAGCATGAAAATACATATGACCTTAAATGTCGTTGTGGAATATCTCACGGATATTAAACACAACTGCTGACCCCAGTATGTAAGTATTCAAAGGGTTACATATGGGGCATGACCTTTCTTGGGAGCAGTTGTGCAGGTTGCTTTGTAGTTCCTGTGTTGCTTATTGAAAGTCTGGATGTGTAACTAAAATATAGCAATAGATTCTTGGAGAAAAGACAGTATTACTAAATTACTACTATTTTAGTCATGAGACTAAAACAGTCTCATGAACATAGCTAAAATACCTTGGCAAGGCAGAAGATCTGTGCCTGAACATCTTCCCATCATATACATCTTTTTTTTTGTTCGGAGCAAAAGCCCGAGTACATGCGTCCACACACATATACACACATAAACATTTAATGCTATTTCATCTTGAAATAATAGCAAACATGCTATTGATGTCAATGGGAAGATGATCAAACCTGCTATTAGGAAGAGGAAATGCTTTACAAGTAGAAAAATTAAAACGTACTTGTTCGTTTCACTTCTCATTTTGCTTGTTTGTGAATGTGATGTCTGAGGTAATGAGCTCTGTGCCACTATATAGAAGTGTCTATCACTTCAGCTTCCTGTATGTCCAGGTGTATCTGAAATATGCACATTTCCAGGCAGATTTTGCTGTCACAGAGAACAGTAGTGAAACTTCTGTTAATAGGAACAGGAGCAAGATCAGTGATGTCTTAGTATTTTGCGATGTACAATGTACAGGGTCTGAAAGAAAATAACTCTTCATTACAGCTGTGAATCTGGACATCATGCAGGCAATGGAGGCTCAAAACTGCAGCCATTCTTTTGTGTTTAAACACTGGTCATGGACAACCACTCCAGAGAAAATGCAGCCTTTTTAGGAGAAGATTGGAGAAAAAGGGTTTTGTCTGAAGCTTGCCCTTTGGTCCCCAGAGGATGATTCTGAGAATGGTTATGAGCTTTAGGGTCTTCTTCCAAAACTGGTCCGGAAAAAGGTTGATCATCAGTTGTTTGGATCTGATAGCATTTGTCTGACATTGCATAAATTCTTGGGCAGCTGACAAAATGCCATGGCTCAAAATAGAAATCAAATGGTTCAACAAGATGGTCTGTTCCCCATAACTTCTTTTACAGGGCAGTCAGCAGTAACCCCTGAGAAACCCACTTCGTTGAACTGCGTACCTCTCCTAGAGCCAGTTTACATTTAGGACTCTGGCCCATGTCTAGATTACACTTCTCTTAGCAGGATGGTTTACTTACAAAAACAGAAAACCTGTCTTTAGGGAGATTCAGCGTGACTTTCCAAGCCAGGTTTCCTGAAGCTGCAGAATAATGATGATGCATAAAATATGCCTGTCCATTATTAAGCTCGTATGTGATCTCTGATCTCCCGCTCAAGTCTCTTACAAGGGAGAGCTGGATGTGGGTGTGTTTGCAGAGCTCAGACACTTGAACCTGACCTATCCATGCCCTGGGGAGGCTGTCGGGAGCCTCCCAAGGCATCTGGAACTTCCAGAGGGAAAATATCAGTTTTGTAAAAACAGAAAAAAGGATTGTTATTTCTCAGCTGTTCTTTAGCTTATTTACCATCTTTAGCTTATTTACCATCTCTAGCTTATTTACCGTCTGCAAGGGCAGAAAACTTCCTTTTTTCTTATTTTCCTTATCTTGCAAATTCTCCTACTATTTTTTTCTCCTATGTTACTTTTTCACTCTTAGACTTGGCAGTTTTTTTGCCTGTGGACAATTAAAATTGATATGTATACTTCTGTTCTGAAAACTGCCTGTTTCAAACATGAGAAATACAGGAAAAATGAACATTTAGACATAAAATAGCCATTACATTTTTTCCATTTTCAAAACAATGTTTAAAGGAATTTTTTAACTCATTCAGTTTTGAAAAAGGATTCTCCCATCCTCTACAGACTCTCCCTCTCCAATGCCAAATTCAAGGTAGCAATCCACAAAGTCTGTATCTTATGCCTGAAAGATCCTCATTTTCATAGGTGAGACAAAAGAAAATTAACGTTCTTCCTTTTGGCTGTTCAGTGCATTCCCATATATATTAAACATATGTGTGGCATGTCCCACTGGTCGGCTCTCTTTCACAAAATCATGTGCGTTTGTATCCACTGTTAACTATGTGTTACCTCAGCATGACTTTGCTGATGATTAACAAGGCTTGCTGGGATGGATGTTACCTTTTATTAGACAAACTGATCCAGTACTGACCAAAAACCAGATCAGGTGACAGGCACACAAGCCTTTCTGTATATCTGAAACAGGAACAGCAGACTGGAAGCTAAATGCATGTGGAAATGAATTTAATCATTCCCTTTCCATAATTAAAGACATTTTGTGCCTGTGGCACAGGACAATGTCAAGAAAGTTATAGGACCTTTAATACCTGGGAGAGGACACAGAAAGAGAAAGAATTAGCTTTTGCCTCTAGATAGTCATTCCTGAAGTGGGGAAGACTGTATTTTGTTGATAATTTTAATACAGCTTTAAGAAGAAAAATAGTGTAACACATTCTCCCTGGGTCAGTCCAGTGGCTTCTGTGCTCTAAAACACATTTGTTTTAAAAGAGAAGCTGAAAAAACACAAGTCAATCAGATAATGTCTCCGGATAGATCATGTAGGTAGGAAATGGATCATTAGTCATCATTATTCAATGATCTTTGCAGGATACTCCTTTCCTTTCTTCATGCAGGCTGCAGGTTTCATATGGCACGTTCACTTCTGCACCAGCCCAGGGACGGCATTCCTGCGGGCTAATCGGAACCAGCTGCTTGCCTACAAAAAAGGACAGAAGGAAGACGTCACGAAAGTTAGATTTTTGCAGCCAGAGGAGACATCCCTTTAGGGATAGGGATGGCTTTGCCAGCGATATTAACCTCCCATTTGTCATTAAAACTACTGCATTATTTTTTTTTTCCTGGGCATCTACAAGGTCTAGTGGTCCTATTTCTGTGAAGAATGAGTGCATTTAAGCTCTTTTTGGCAAACAGCAATGGCTTTTTTCCCTCCAGAAAAGCAAACCAGTTGAACTGCAGTCAGAGGCCTGATTTTATGCCAGCATTTTTAGGAGAGCTTGAAGGAGGTGTTAATAGTGAGAGAAGACACTTCAAACTAAACAGATTCAGTTGGGGGACAAATCCCTCAAATTTCCTACTTGGAGCTCAGGAGGCCTTAGCAGGAACATGCATTGACCTCTTCACTTTGTGAAAGATGGAGCCGAACAAGAGCCACAAGATAATTAGAAAATATTACCTGGGTTCTCCTGCAGACAACTAGGGGTGCTTAATTTCAAGAAGAGAAGGTGCAATGGCACATAAACCTTCAAACAACTTACAAATAGTACAACAATCAGTTGTTTTGTGCATGTGGTAAGGAGTGAGATAATTTTCATTTTCATCCAAAAACTCGAGAGATGAAGTCCGCCCCGGTAGGCAGAACAGGGGACCTAGCAAAGCTGACAGAGGGACTCCTGGAGGCAGTAGGAAGGAAACTGTGGTTTCACCACTTTGTAGAAAAGGAACTGCAATGCCACTGTGGTATTTTCATGCAGTAACTTCTTGGAGCTTGCAGAGGGCGGTACAAAGGGCCGGAGTGTTTACAGCAAGTGAAGGTGCAGTTGATTGGGCTGAAAACCCACATCTTGGAAAGGTGGGGAGAGACCCAGGGTCTGAGGAGAGTGGGGAGAAATGCCCAAGGGTGGAGGCAACCTGAGCTGCAGCTGGGAAGCAGGAGGAGGGAGAGGTGGCCAACATTGCCTTGCCTGTACAGAGGAGAGCACAGTGAGCCCCAAGCAGCTCTTGAGCACCAGGTGGGGTCCCTGTTGGTCAGGGCTGGGCTAGGAACCTGTAGACTGTCTCAGAGCTGGAGAGTGAGTGCGTGCCTGCCTCTGAGGCCACAAAGTTGTGGTTAGCATCATGAAACACTTGCAGTTGCCCACAGTATAAACTGTGAGGTTTTCCAGAGCTGGGCTGTTGCTGGGTTGCATCCTGCAACTTCACTCTGTGAAGGTGACTGGTCACTTCAATCAGTAGCTCACTATGGTGGCCTCCTTTTTTGTTAGCTGCTTACCTTGTGTCCTTACAAGCAATTCCAGGTTTTAACGAAGAATTATCACTAGTGTGCAGATTTCTTTAAAACTATACTGTATTATCAGAGTCCTTAATGTTACGACATCCATTCAGAAATCTCAGGAAACTCCTAGACAAAACTTTCAGTGATGTGGAATTATAACTGAATTGAACGTTTCTAATAGCTTCAAAAACCTCTGTCCTGGGCATTTTCAGCAAGTTGCAATCAGAAATTACTTCAGCCTTATGACTCCTACCTGGCCAGGGTTCCTATGAGTTTCACCCCAAATTCAGCTTTAGACAAGCACAAAATCCCATGGGAAAGCTTTGTAAACACCAAGCCACACCTAATTTTTTTTTTTTTTTATTTTCAAAATACAAAACAGGAGCTTATGCTTTGAAAAGAGCATGAGCTACGTCTCCAACAACAGGCTCGTGTTTGACCCAAGTGAGACGCTGCTTCTGAACTTCAGCAAAAGCATTCATCAATTTTAGATTGCGTGGCAGCCCAAAGTCAGGATATTTTTGTATCGTCTCTGGTTTTCCCTTAAACATTTCTTACTCACCTAAATTGCACAGTTTTATATCAATCTGTAAATCAACTGTGTAACATTTTAGAACTTCTCTGTTGCCTTTGTGTGTTTCACATGTAGCATGGGGGTTGGTTAGCAGAGGTGACAATTGTGAATGTCTTGGTTATAATAATGTCATACTTATTAAAAAGGCAAAAGGTGATTTAGGTATAGAAGGGCAGAGGCCTGCAAATATTATCTGTTTTTTTTTTTTTTAATCTCAGCAATGCAAGCAGGAGCTTATGCTTTGAAAAGAGCATGAGCTACGTCTCCAACAACAGGCTCGTGTTTGACCCAAGTGAGACGCTGCTTCTGAACTTCAGCAAAAGCATTCATCAATTTTAGATTGCGTGGCAGCCCAAAGTCAGGATATTTTTGTATCGTCTCTGGTTTTCCCTTAAACATTTCTTACTCACCTAAATTGCACAGTTTTATATCAATCTGTAAATCAACTGTGTAACATTTTAGAACTTCTCTGTTGCCTTTGTGTGTTTCACATGTAGCATGGGGGTTGGTTAGCAGAGGTGACAATTGTGAATGTCTTGGTTATAATAATGTCATACTTATTAAAAAGGCAAAAGGTGATTTAGGTATAGAAGGGCAGAGGCCTGCAAATATTATCTGCAATCTAAGCAAGGAGTGAATCAAATCAATTACTATCATTGCTAGATGGCCCAAATATCTTCTCAATATCATTGGGGTCTGTCCATAGTTTCCCTGCAACAGATCATGAAACCATAGACGATATCAAAGCGGAGTATAGGGGTTTGCAGAGTTCTTACAGCCAGAAGTGGGTCAGTGGTCAAAGAGCCAGGAGATGCTGACATGGGACTTATGTGTTACTACTAAATTAATGATATCGCCAAGAAATGGGAGACTGGACATGAGTAATGCCCAATGAAATCATTGAAAGTATCTGCCGGGCTGACTGACGTAGGCTATATCAGTAGTCTGCAGTGCCTTGCAGCATGTCTCTTCCTTTGAAGAAAGTAAGGAGACTATCTTTGTTGACCTAAAATATCTATGCCAGCAGCATTTTGATGCTGAATGCGTATGTTAATAAAAGGAAAAGTCTTCAGCCTGATCTCACCTCCATGACATGTCCCACCATAGGAGATCCCCTGGGTACTTGTTGATGTTGCAGGTGTGCTCCAGCACAAGGGCAGAACGATCGTGATAACGCGCAAGCCTCCCCTGGGAGGCACCAAGACGTCTTATCTGCGCTAACCTCAAACTTGAAAAGTCTGCCTGATAGCTCTTGAGGAAGGAAACAATGAAGGAAATAGAGCTAAATATTCAAGGGGGAATGCACTAGATAGGAATTTCAGAAGTGGTTCAAAGCATGTTCCAACTACAATGGAAGTTTTAGAAGGAAATGAATTAAAATAACTGCTCTAGCATTCTTTAGATAGTCTGCATTATTTGAGAAAGGATACATTGAAACTATTTATTTTAATTAAAAATAATAAGATTCCAGAGAAAGAAAAGCAAAACTTATAGCATCAGCAAAAAATGGAAAAATATAGGGAGGAGGGAGAAAGCCCAGCTGAAGTTTAATATACAGCATAGCCTAGGGCTTGATTGTATTCATGGAAGACTGAAGATAATATAATGTGTGTAATAACTGTTTAAGGGTTTCATAAAATAGTGATTTTGGAATAAAAAATAATGTAATTGTAGAAATGCAATAAAACCTTGGAGATCACTTATCTATGCGCTTGAACTGCTGAATGCAATGATTTTTTTTTTCATATTTGGGCCCCACTGTACCCCAAGTGCCCAGAAATATTTGCTATGTTTTCCTTGTTATTACCAGTGTAATCCCTGCTTATGCCTTGTGCTTTTGTGTCCCTTGGATGTTTAGAACATTGCTGCTGACTGCCTTGTGACCGGCAGGGAGGTCACGCTTCCAGATCCACAGGTGACAGCTCCCACTTGTCCTGCTCATCACCCCTTTGGATGCATCATTTCATAAGTGGATAATGGGGTGGTGGTGCTCCTCAGGGCTGGCTCATGACCTTTCTGAAGACAACAGATGTTATACCACCACCCTGGGTGCAAGGGATGTGATATTGGGCTGTGTCTGTGTGGTTAAAACATCTGCCAGTGTTTTTTACAACGGTATTGGTAAATCCAGCAGAACGGAGAGATACTTTCTTCTCCACCTCACACAGAAGACTTTGGTGTGTCTGGGGTTACTGTTTATCTTTCTAGTGAGGAATAGTCCCAGTCATGGGATCAGACCTCCCTGTGCTTGATGGTAATTTCCCACTCAAGCAAAGGCATTTCTGGCACTGTGACCAAAGGAAAATCCCAGCCCAGGAGTACCCGCAGCCCAAGGTGGACATGGAACAAGTGCTTGGCAAATTAGGTTGCCCATCATGACACAAAACCCTGGGAATAAAAAAAAAAAATTTAAAAGATTGCAATTAAGAGTTGCAACAGTTTCCTAGAAGCTGGTGGCTCGTGACTGGAGCCCAGCAGTGGATGATGGGGTTGTCAATCACATACCTTCTCCCGCAAAAGCCACTGGCTGCCAACAAGGCATGTTACCTTTCCTGGTGGCAGTGTGGTCTCAGCCTCCCCCCACACACACCTTTTCTTTCATTAATGCTCAAGTGGCATGGGGTAAATTGTGCAACAGGCTGCTCCCTTGGCCAGGAGCCTGCACCTCACATCACTTAACCGAGGCTCATGTGGGCGGGTACCTCTCCAGCCATTTCTGCACTGAAAAGGAGAGGAGCCAACTCTTACCTCACACCAGGAGTCTGGAAAACATCTCTTCCATCCTCCCCATTAACTACTTGGAAGGAGACATGCTGCAGCTAATAGCTTGAGGTAATTCACCTAATTCACAGCTGGCTTGGAGGCGTTGTGATTGTGGGGGATGGAAGATCCGTGTTTGAACCCAAAAGCTGTAGAGGAATCTTTAACGGCATGATTTATGTAGAAGGCTGCATCAATACTTTGTGGTGCAGAATGACCTCAGATCATGACATCAGGAACCCCTCAAAATTGCAGGAAAAAATCCAGGCTTCAGGCTGGGTGACCTAAATTAAAGCATCTTTGCAGATTGACCCCACAAAACGCATACTGTGCAGGGTGAGCTGTATAGGAATGTGCTGTAGCCTCATAGGAAGGACCCTCTTAACTGTGAGTGACTACAGGCAGGGACACTAGAAGGCAGGTAAAGCAAATATCAGTTGATGTGTTCCTTTGGTCTCCCCCAGTTTTTCAAGTGTCACCCCATCCGACCTGCTGCAGTAGTCATCATTCCAAAACACCCCAAAATCCTGAGTGAGAGCCTCAGGATGGCTGGATTCAGCTTAGGAGAAAACACCCTGAACAACTTTGGTACTACGTAGTGGCTTCCCTTCTCTTTATTTTACAGTTACTAACCCTGTAGCAATCGCTTTACTAGCATTTTTAAGCTTTATTCCACCAGGATGAACAGCAGAAGCTCTGGAAAAAAGCATTTCCTGGAGCTTCATTCATGTTCATTCATTCAGTGTAGCCTCAAGCAAAAAGATGAATGAGACACAGGATGAGCAAGAGAAATACAACTATTTGATGGAAAAAATACAGAAAAAAACCCCAACATTAACGTCAAACTGATATTTCTCTTTCCATTTTCAATCTGAATTTTGGAGAACATTTATTAACTACTTTTGCCCACCCCTGCATGTCATTATGAAGGCTACAATGGCAGCAGCAATACATGGTCTTGTGCTACAGCTGTCTGTGGAGTTCACGAAAAACTTCATGGGCAGAGATGGGCTCACAGCTGAGTGTTGTGCTCCAGAAAAGGTGGCAAACTTGCCTTTTGTGATGATGGGCAATTGGTTCAGGGTCATAGTGCCACAGTGTACTTCTGGTGAAATTACACCAATTTAACCAAATCTATTTCTTATTGTGTTAAAACAGGTACAATACCTCTTTGAGATATTTAACTTTTCTTAAGAGTGGTACAAATAGATTTGGATCTAAAATGAGCCCTAAAAAGGATGTAGTCTCAGTTGGGATTCTTTCTTAGGATGTGAACTAGGAACCGCTGAATTTTCTGAAAAAACTTCTTATTGACTCTGTTGAGTTTTGATTAAATAGTTGCAGGACTGGCATGAGATAGATGTCTCCTGATTTCTGGTGCTCCTATTAGTTTGTATTCAGCATGAGATAGTCAGGCTGGGAAATTGATGAAGTGCTCTAGTTGCACGTGCAAAATTAAAGGACACTTTTTGGAATGCTGAATTTGGTGGTAAATTCCTCTGAAAGCTTTGGCTTACACAAAGACTGTCATGATTATTTTATTACTCAATGCCAGGTTTGCTATTCCCTTAGCCCATTTGATCTTAATGAGATCCACATTGCAAAAACCCCATGCAGTCTGTAGGGAATATATACAACCTTGCATGTTTATTTAATGTTGCTTACTTCACGACCACTTAGGATGAGGAGAAAGAAGAAGGCCTGGTTCCTGCATGTGCAAAAGTAAAGGCAGATACAAGCTGTGTCAGGAAATTAGGGGCACACTTGGAATTAATTAGTTTCTGTATTGCTTTGAGAATATTATATGCTGGGCTTGAGGAGTGCTGCTGATGTCATCTGCCGTGAAAGCACAGCTGGAGCGCAGCGTGAAGGCAGCAAATCCCTGAGACAGAATCACACTCTTGGTATTTCAGCCGCAGCCACGTGCAGTTTTCTGGGAACTGACGCTGTCTTACAGACAAGGAAGTCGGTCTGGAAGCAGAGATGTAGATCTGTCCCCATAAGCAGGAGGGATTCCTGCCCAAAGGGGTGGCCTTCAGAGCTGGTGTGGCACGGCCATCCGCTGGCTCCCACACACTCAGCCAAGCCACGGTCATTTGGATCTGCCTGCACTTGCACACCTCTGCATAAAAAATGATGAATATTTCTTGCATCAGGGTTACAGAGATGTCTCCATACCTGAGGGGTACGGAGGTCCCTGCAAAGCACCTGGAGCAATAGGATGAGGCGGGCAAAAGGCAAGAAGGTGAGGAATGACAGTCCCAATTTATGGACAGGAAGGGAAGGCTTTGACTGAAATGATATCACTCCAAGTCCTGCAGATTGCCTTAAACCACAGACTGGGAACTGAGCTCCAAGTGGTGGTCAAATCCCTGCTCGGCATGTAAATCCTGAACCAAGCACCTTCTCTGTTAGGGTAGCTCCTAACCAAAGAGTAAAGAGAAAGACCTGGTTGAAATGAAAGCTGCCTGTACTCTGATTTTCCTGATGCTGTCATAGTTTAAAACTTGGAAAAAGAGAAAAAGGGACTGGTTTTAGGTCAGGCAGGGCTCAGTATAAATCAGAATAAAATAGGCTCTACATTTGTTCAGGGCAAAATTACAACTGTAAGTGCAGATCGGTTTTCCCCAGTGTTGCCTCACATCTTGTTGATGAACAGCATATACCTTTCCACTAGCTCCCTTCTGTTGTAACACTGCTGTTTCCTGGTTCGTTGTCACGTGAATCCCATCTGTGTAACACTGGATTCTTCTAATCCCAATGCAAACAAGAAGGTTTTGCCCAGGAATCTATCCAGAATGAAGTGGTCTTTGCAGAAGTGGGGGCAATTTCCTCCTGCTTCAGCCCTTTTGTCTTCTGGATCTTGGGTTAAGCATTCTCCATACTATAATGCAAAATGCTGTTAAATTCATGATATTGCAGCTCGTATTTATAGAGTTAAGCTTCCCCTTTCCCCATTCCTTAATAAAAGAGCAGCATTTCATCTGCATTTACAGCTCAGTAACTCCAATGTCATCTTTCAGTTGAAGTTTGGCTGCACTGTGAATTGTTTTGCTCTCTTTCTTTTCCTGCACAGCTGGAAACGAATCCCTCTCCAGTCCTTTTTGGGATGGGGTGAAGAGTGGAGAGAGAGAAAAAAGAAAATCTGGCAAGGAAAATGCTTGTTCTAGATAAAGTGAAATAAGTTGAAGTTAAACAAGGCAGTGTCACCTCCTCAGGGATAAGCTGACACTGGCGACAACACTGGAGCAGCAGCTAAAGTGGGGGGGTGTGTGTGTATAAGCTAGAAATGCTCAGCAGTTTGGGCACAGGTCTTTGAAACACACACATGCTCCCAGTGCCCTAAAGTGGGGGTACAGAGAGAAAGTGCCCTGATGTTTCATGCAAACTATGGCTGACCCCTCGTTTGCGTTTATTAGAGGTGCTGAAGCTGTGTCTGGGTGTAGTAGTGCAGTCACTTTCCTCTCTCCCTGGGAACAGGGAAAAAATTACAGCCCTTACAAGGCATTTGACACAACTGCAAATGATGAGAGCATGCCACTTAAAGTGAAGCTGCGATGCATAAGGCTCCCCCTGAACCACAGCTTGATACTGCAAACAACTCAGACTGTGACTCAGACCCATGTCTCCTCCCCATCACCACCATTAGGGCTGCAGGACAGCTCTGCAGGCAGTGGCAGACAGTCACCTTCTCCCCTGCATTTCATGACGCTTGCAGAGGAAGAAAGGTCAGACCGTGAAGCCAGTGAGGTTTTGTTGGGGTTTTGCTTTTGGAAAGTATGCTGTGGATTTCTGTCGGGCTTGCAGTTTTTCCACAAGTCATTTCAACAGCCTGCCTGCTGCCTACTTCCACCAGACTGCTCATTGCAGACATAAGCTTGAACATGTATTCTGCTACCAGCTCAGGAAACCTAAAGCTTCCTACAAAGATTTTAAACCTGCAAGCAGCAGAAGCCAAACCAGAAAGCCAGAAGCACTGGCCTATTATGCTGAATCTGTTTAGAGTAATGCTACATGACACCAGTTGTGAAGCTTCATGAAGATTAGCCACCCATCTCCTAATTGTTTTGAAATTCTTCATTCTCCCTGCAAGAGAATTCACCTCTGCAAGGGCTGACAGGAAGAAGTGTGAGGAGCCACAAAGAAGGACAGGCAGGCTGCATGGAGTTTCTTTTTAAACAGCAAAATGGGGAAAACCTGTCATTTGTGCAAGGCAGGATACAGTAATTAACAGGAAACCCTAAGGCTCTAGAGAGCCAAAAAAATACCAAATCAGACTTTTAGATACAAAACCATGCTATTTTCTTCTGTTTGGCAGCATACTACATTCTCATCAGGACAAACAGTATCATATATGTAAATAGCCATAGTGTTGATCTGAAGCTAAATAGGAAAGTGTATTACAGCTGTTCGCTCATGCAGCAGGTCTTTAGATTGGGATAGTCTTCCCTGCAGTGAATACTTGCTTTTGGATCATGCAGTCTTGCTCTGAGTGTATGATGCTTCCTGAGCCTGTTGGGGGGAATGGCACAAAAAGAAAAGAAAAGCAAAAGAACAGAGTATGACCAAGAGTCAAACACAAAAGGTCAGTCTAGAAGTGCTGAATTTTGCCCTGTCCCTCCTGTTGGGGCCATTCCAAGTGTTGAAGGGAGAATTCGAAAGTTTATAAGTCAGAGGCTTTCCATCCTTCTTATTTAGACATTCACAAAGGATCTAATTGATTTAACATTATTTACTTAAAAACACACACCAAGCAATACTGGCACAGCTCTCTATGTGGACAAGACCTACAAAAAGGAGGGAAGAAGAACGTGAGCTGTAAATATTAGTCTTTAATTAGATTTCCCACAATACAAAATCCTTTAATGGTCAAAGAGGAGGGGGAATCAGGGAGATCTTGACAGGGACTGAGATTCTCACTTCAGTTGACCAGGCCACCAGGATGTATTGCACCGTACAATTCTTTCTTGTCCTTCGTTAAAGAATATGCCTCACTCCATCCCACTGTGCTCTTTAATACCCCCAAATGAGCCATCTACCATTGTCATAGCATTTTAGTAGCTTGCCTCACCTGCTTCAATATTCTTATGCCAAATTCTGCCTGTGCACCTCGATGGGAGTGGCAGTGGGAAAACCCTCACAAATAGGACAAGGCAAGGGAGAGAGTTGCAGACATCTCCCAGCACCTGCAGCTTTGCATCTGTAGATGATCTCTTCACCCTGGGGTGCTGGTGCCGCTGAAGGACTTTGCTAGAAGTTTTTTCTCTTTGTAACAGCCCCATTCACTCATGTTGTCTAACTTTAAAGCGTCATTCATAATTTCGTCTACATTCTCACAGTTATTTTTTCCTGAACAGATTTACTTCCCTTTTTCCCAGAGCTCTCACACAAACCACTGTCTCCCATTCGCAAGCAGACCAACATGCCCACAAGGCAGTATAGTCATATAATGATAATCATAACTTAGAAGAAATCTGGCAATCACTGGCAAGCCTGTGATAGCTGTCTCCTGAATGTCATCCCAGTAGGAAAGGATAGGTACTTGCTTCAGTGACCTATGTGTAACTGCCCCACCTTTTATTTAGGGCCAGAAGAAACAAATTTACACTGCACTGCAGAACATAAAAATGGCACCAGGTGATGGGTTTTTTTATTCTTTCCCCATGGTCTTAGAATCCTCACTGTATTCGCAAGAGTGCTTCAGTGGTTTTACAGGCGAAACTGTTTGGCAGTCACAAAAGCAGAAAATAAGTGGCGTCACCCATTTGTGTGTGCAAGGAAATATTTTTTCTGGCAGCAACTGCATTTCCAGTTTGCCGTCACTGTACCAGTGCCACCAGGTTCATTTCCAGTAGAGGGCAGAAATCGACACGAGGTTCACCAAGCACAAGTTTGATGTACTTAGGTTTTGCCAGAGCTGCTCAACAGAGATGGACCCAGACCAAGATTTTGCATCCAAAGGAGATGAGAGAGTTCAGTGCTGTATATGAAGCTAAATTCAGAGCTCACTGCAGTAGCAATGCTCTAATGAAAAATTCTGCATCTGAACACCACCAGCCTTTGGGGATATTGGGGTCTCAATATCTTGATCCCTGTCATTCAAGCCTCTCTCAGCTGTACAGTTTCTTGTTTCCAGAGATGTGAAAAGCCATTATTTTTGAAAGCGCGCTTCTCATTATGCTTAACGTACTTTTAATTTCTTAGACTTAATGCCATTATATGGTCTCCATAGCGTACTGTTCAATGCCACCTTTGAGGGCTATGCTACTGGTAGCATCTAGATCATGGCAAGACTCAGGAAATACAGAAGGAATTTTATTTTTGAAAATAGTATCTGTGCAAAGCAGGTAATGCAGGGGCACAAGCATTTTTCATGCAAACACCACCTCCCAGAAAGTGAAGTTACAATACATATGTGAGAAACTCTAGTTTGGGAATGAGCTGTATTCTGAAACCTCTATTCTTTCTCTCCTTTCCCCATAGGATCTTTTTTCCATGTATCTTTGCCACCATCTCCTGCCTACTGGTGGTGACCCTGTCAGCCTTGCACCAGAAGGACCAAAAAACCCCACAGAAGATGCTATTCCTACCTCCCAGGACTAGCTGGTGGCCTCAGAGAGGCTCAAGATCCTCATAAGGTAGCTAATTCTCTCATCCTGCTCTGAAGAACATTTCTGCTATAATCTGGTTGAAAAATACGCACAAAAGGGAACATGTAACTTGTAAGTATTACCTCAAGAAGCATGACTCTATAAGTATTTTATATTCTTAAAGATTATCATCATTTTCTAAAAGTTCAGCTGTTGTTCTTAATATTGTGTGTAACCTAGAGTCCTGTAGCCTTTAGTTTTACCTTCCCTGTGACCTCGGCCTTGTAGGTCTCCTTTCACAAGAGCACTCTCTTGTTTAGGCTTGGCAGAATATGGGACAGAAGACTAACCAACACATTTGCTTTGCAACTTTAATTTGGTGAAAGTCTTAAATGCATCCATCTCTGGTAATGTTGGCTAATGAGAAAATCATTAGCTGAATACTTTTAGCAGCTGAGGCAAGAAAATGCCTTCAGCCAGCAAGAAGGAAAAAAAACTAAAATGTAGCTTAGTGTCTAAAAAAATGAAGGAAAGGAACATTTTTCTATTCCAGAATATACACTGGATTCCTTGGGGAAAATAAGGAGGAATAAATAAAACACCTTTCAATAAAACCTCTTATTTCTTTATATTTATAATAGCTTTTTGTTACTTGCACTCACACAGCTACTCACTATAGCAGCCATTACCCTCACGTATAAAGAGGGGAACCGTGGTTCAACAAGACACCTCGGAAGGAAGTCTGGGACAGAGGTTGTCCTTCAGTTGTCTTTCTACAGCCAAAAGCTTATTTCTGACAAGCTTGATTGGCAGTGGGATGCAGGCTGAGGACTGCGTCTTCTGAAATATTTTGCGGACCTGTGGCCCTGGGGACAGCTGCCTTTTGGAAAGGGCCATGCACTGACAGGCAGGGAAGACACTGCTCCCTCACATCACACACCCTCTATCCTTACCCACGGCTTATAGCTCTCAGCCACTGCAGCCTCTAGTTTTACCAGGAAAACTGCTTCCCCTCCCACCAAGTCAAGCAGTTAGAGGCGAGTGGGGAGGAACACTTTGCCCACACCAACTATCCTTTTTTATTCTACTGGTCTGTATGGTTGAGAGCAAGGGTTCAAGGTTGCAGCTGCAAGCGTGCCTGCCCTGAGAGGAGGGACCACAGAAGCAAAACTGATACAGGAACTGATAACTAACGTGACCCGAGCCCTTGAGGGCTCAGATGCACACACAAAGCTGCTTTGTGTGGTGCAAAGTCTCACCCTGCAGCATAGCTCTATGTGTGGGAAGTCCACAGTGGCCTTGCAATAACCACACGCAATTGCTTGGTCATACCTCATTTTGCAAATGTAAGCAATTTTTGCTCTCTGGTGCTAGTAAGCAAATGAGATGGCAGGTGATTTACCAGATGATGCTAGCACATTTGGAAACTTGAAATAGCTTAGAGTCAGAAAATGTACAAAATTCATGGGATTGGGCTAAAGAAGACAGTTGCGTGATGTTCTATCTCTATCTACTGGACTCAAAGCCTTACTTCCTTCCTCTCATAGTGACTGTTAATACATTAGGTTATATGTGCTCAATATCCTATGCATAATTACTTCCTTCCCTGGTCCACACCATGTGCCAAACTGGTCTGTCCAAAATTCACACTTGAGTTCTGCTGCCTGCTCCCCTTGCTTCTCTGTCCCTGCTGAAGTATTTCACCCATACTCTGGGCTTTCTCCTGAACATGGGTCTGAGTCCATGGCAGCCTCCACCTGAGCAGGGAGTCCACTGGGGTTTGGTCCTACGCCCATGGGCTGCCTACCTGGCTCTAGGAGTCTGTCAGCACAGGTTATTTACAGGAGAGCAGCCTGTTGTTTCAGGGTTGCAGGAACAAGAGGGAGTGCTCACTTTCGTTGTGACAGCCCACCTCCTAGGACAATTAATACTGCAGTAATGACAAGTGTAAGGGTGAGCTTCTCACAGTGCTGGATTGATCTTTAGTAGGGACAGGCTTGATGACAGCAACCTCAAGATGTCTGAAATACCACAGGGATCCTCTAATGGGATTCAGGAATGCCTTTATCCTCATTTACTGGCTACAAGTGGAAAGACATATGATTTTAATTTTAGCTAGGTCTCCACCATTTCAGAGTGATATTTACAAGAGTATAAACTGACAGAACAGCTCTGCAGAACAACAGCTTATTGAAATACCCCACAGCATAGAAAATGCCACAATATAGGACTGTCATCGTTTAACCCCATCCAGCAACTAAGCACCACAAAGCCATTCGCTCACCCCCGGTGGGATGTTGTCCTGGTTTTGGCAGGGATAGAGTTAATTTCCTTCCTAGTAGCTGGTACAGTGCTGTGGTTTGGATTTAGGATGAGAACAATGTTGATAACACACCGATGTTTTAGTTGTTGCTAAGTAGTGCTTACACTAGTCAAGGACTTTTCAGCTTCCCACGCTCTAGCGACTGAGAAGGCTGGAGGTGCACAAGAAGCTGGGAGGGGGCACAGCCAGGACAGCTGACCCCAACTGACCAAAGGGACATTCCATACCACGTGACGTCATGCTCACTATATAAACTGAGGGGAGTTGGCCGGGGGGTGGTGACCGCTGCTTGGGAACTGGCTGGGCATCGGTCGGCAGGTGGTGAGCAATTGCACTGTGTATCACTTATTTTGTACATTCTTTTATCACTATTATTATTATTATTATTATTATTTTCCCTTCCTTTTCT
>NW_008796051.1:1020048-1021685 GCF_000699145.1 Aptenodytes forsteri | reverse complement strand
GTGCACCCCCAGCCTGCTCGCTGGTGGGGTGGGGTGAGAAGCAGAAAAGGCCTTGACGCTGTGTAAGCACTGCTCAGCAGTAACTAAAACATCCCTGTGTTATCAACACTGTTTTCAGCACAAATCCAAAACATAGCCCCATGCTAGCTACTATGAAGAAAATTAACTCTATCCCAGCCAAAATCAGCACAAGGACCTACCAAATAACCCTGATAGAATAGACAAAACCAACCACAGAATGGTTTAGTGCTTAATACATGTGCTTTCATATATTTTTTTCTGGCTGTTTAGGTGGATTTGTGCCTCTCCCCCAACCAGCCAGTGGAAGGTAATTGCTGGACTAGGCATGTACAAGTCTTTATTTAAAAAAACACATAAGTTGTTTTTCCTTTGATCATTTTGTTGGATCCTATAACAGATATTTTATTTATTTATTTATTTATTTATTATCTTTCTTTTTCTGTTTTATCAGGTGTTCTTGTAGGGTTGCCATGGGATTTGAGCAGCATTTGTTATTCACATTTCATGTGGCCAAAGAAATGATAGGATATGTTGAGGAAAGTGGTCCTACTATTGCAAACCTGCAGATTTCTGAGTACAGTAATGACGAGAAGAGAAGTAGAAAGTAAATCAGTAGGATTAAGAGGAGGATCCCAGTTTGGAACACATTAGGCTTATTGCATTAGCAGAACAACTATGGTGACGTGTCAGGAGGCCTAGAGAAACCTCCAGGGACAGTTCAGCATTGGAATAGCTCTTGGTGTTCAGAGCACCAAGGATACCAAATGCTTTGTGAGTTAGTCCTGTTAGCCAGGATTAAGGCGCGGAAGGGAAAGAGCCTAAGCCCCACCAGACATTTTTCAGATGTTATTTAATTTTATTTTTTTAACTGGCTGTGTTTTGTCTATGTAGCCAAAAGCTACAAAACCAACAAAGATGGTTTTTAAATAACATTTTGACAGTACCGGTCAGGTCCCTCACTGTAGGGGCTTCAGCCTTTCAGTCATGGCTGTTACCTCTGACTGTGTAAATATGGTATGGCTTGCTTGTTAGGGACTAAACTCTATTGTTTTCTAAATAAATTCTGCATGCTCCAAACCTGACACTGGAGGAACCCAGAGCTTCAGGGAGAAGAGGAGGCTCAGTCTGAAAGCTCACACTGGAGTTGTATGATATGGGACTTTGCCTCTGGCTGCTATCTTGTTGTTTGGAAAGATATTTAATTGTCCTTAAGCATTTTATTGTGAAGAATATCTTGAAACTGTGACGGAAGAAAAAGAACATAGCAGGAGGAAACTTTGTTCATGCATCCTTTCAGCAGCCCAGTGTTTTGTAAAAAAAGAAAGCAAATAAGGGTAAGGGGTTTTTACTGGTCTTGAATTGCAAAGAGCTCCTCTTCTATGCCCAAAGCCAGCCTTGCCAGCACACAGTTCTTTCTTACCTCATGCATATACCTGGAAAGGTATATATGCCTCAGTCTTTAACAGGCAGACCAGTTATCCTCAGGGTACTCGGCCCCCCGAGCTGGAAGACAGGGACGACGAGCAGGATGAACCCCCCGTAATCCAAGAGGAAGCAGTCAATGACCTGCTACGCCACCTGGATGCTCACAAGTCTATGGGGCCGGATGGGATCCA
>NW_008796051.1:990885-1018692 GCF_000699145.1 Aptenodytes forsteri | reverse complement strand
AGATGTGTAGATGAGGCACTTAGGGACATGGTTTAGTGGGCATGGTGGTGTTGGGTTGACAGTTGGACTCGATGATCTTAGAGGTCTTTTCCAACCTCAATGATTCTATGATTCTATGATTCTAAGAGGAAAAGAAGTATCTATCAACCCTTTGACACTTTTTCAACAAAGTACCACCCCATCCTATCCCAGGCTTGGCCACTGCAGCAAAACCTGACCTGATGCATGCTCGGTCACTGCATGCTGTTGCAGTGGTTCTGAGTCTCCATGAAGTACCTAGAGAAGGTGACACGTGGATTGTACGTGGGCAAGGTGCTCCCCTATGTCGTGGACTTGTCAGGCAGGGCTTTTACTCCCCAGCACTCCCACTCTTGCCTGTGCGAGAGGGGCAGTGGTACTGCTCCGGTGCATGAGGGGTTGTGAGTTGAGTGACATTACATGCATAAAAGCACTCAGGCCCTGTGGTGACAGAGGTCACAGCGCTTCAGACAGGTCAGCTGAGCTGAAAATCTTAAGGGAAATCTTGCCTCAGAGAGACTGATAGGGATAAATACATGAACGGCTCCAATTTACTTAGATATGTGCAGTACCTAAAGTCATATCCCTACCTAAAAAGCAGAGGACAAAGCAACAAAATATTCTTTGATGTGTGACATCACTTCTTAGCTCAGAGTTATAACTCCACGGGAGGCTCACTGTGTGAGCGTTGGTTATGCTTTTGTTTTGTTTGAATGTGGAGGTTGTGAATGTCCTGCCTTGTGCGCACTGGTACACATGTGAGCATTCAGGAATATACCCGTGTTCCCAGGAACGCTGTGACTTCTCCAGCAGAGCTGGTGGATCCCAGCCCACTCCCAGTAACCCCGTTCAGCAGGCAGCATGTAAGTATAGCAGTGATGCCGGAGGATTTGCTTTCTGGCAGTACTGAGTTACTTTCACTTCACATTGAGGCAAATTTACCTTCCCAAAGTGCTACTGAAAAAGTCAACAGAGGAGTCAGGGGTTGTGTTAGCTTATGCTCTTTCAAAGCATTATTTGGCAGAGCATAGCACTGAGCAGATAGTTGCCTCCCTGAGCCCAATAGTACTGAACGTCAAACAGGAAAAGATAACTGAGGTTGACTGAACACAGTTTTCTGTTTGCCATATTGGTACTGCTTTGGTCAAGATAATGCTCTGTCTCAGCGGTTAAATTGCTGTGTTAACTGAACACCAGCCACTGCTAAAAAACCCAAAGACAAATTCACTTTAAGCTTTCACTACTCCAAGTGTTGATTTTAGCCATAGCAATCTGGTACCAAGTGAGACCATCAAATGAAGGCACAATCATCAGCAGCTCCAGAGATATCTTTGCAGTGCTTATGATAATGGTTCACTGGGTGCAGGGAGCTGACTGCAGAACAGGCTCCTGCAGCAGTTAATGGGTGGATTGCCAAAGGAGACCACTGGGTAAAAACCAACAAAATTACACGGAGAAGCTGCTCCTTTAGGGTCCTTCCTCTGTGCCTGGTCACAAAGCTGCAGGGCACAGTACTGCCAGGGTCCCTCCTGCTGTCTGTCCCTGAAAGTCACTCATTGAGTTCATTTGTCCGAGACAGGGGGCACCTAGATCTAGAAAATAGGGAACAATTACTTGTGCTGGCACAAATTTCTTTGTAACCATGGAAAAGTGACTCAAGTCTCAACGCAGCAGTGTAGGATCTTATAAGTGTGTAGGAGAATAAATCCACTAAATGCTCAGGCGCTGTAGCAGTGGAAATGCAAAGAAGAGTCGCAACAGAAATGGCCATCACCCATGAGAACACCACCGCCAAAGTACAGCAGGTCTAGATCAAAGTAAGGGAGCAGCTGGAAAGCAAATCCCAATGTAGTTTTAAGCATAGTAATTCCAGAAGATGTTAACAAGAAAATTTATAAAAGCTGTTCCATGCATTATCTCCACAAGACCAGCGTTTATGGATATAGCATTATGTTTACGGCTTACTAAAATAGAAGCTATACAGTGAGAATTAGGCTTCAATTGGATAATGGACCTCAGGTGTACTGAGGACTGCATCCATGAGGTTTCTTAGGGAGAAAATGGGGATTCTTCTTCCACAGGGTATGTAGATAACACCCAGGAGGCTCAGGCTTGGAGGCAGAGGAACAAGAAGAGCTCCCCAGCTACAACTAACCACAGAACAAAATGACATTTGTGAGGATAAGCACAAAACACAAAAATTGGGGTAAACATAGATCCATCCTTCCTAGGAAAAAAAAAAGAGTAACAAATTAAGTAAAGCCACTTGTGCTAAGAGAAATCAATAATAGTGATTAGACAATGAAAAACCTCCCCTCATTGGGAAAAATATTCTTCTGTCCTCAGGCTCACTGCATGCTGAGCTCCTCACCAGCAGGTACACTGAGACCCCTGTTTCCTTTCAGCAAAAGGGAAAGATACAGCTGTAAAAAGACTAGTGATCTTTCTTAATATTTAAAAGCTTCTAGGAATTTAATTACTAAGATTCTTTTCCTTCTGTATACAAAATTATATTTCCCAGCTATTTTTTCATTATTAGTATTCAGTAACTGTATTCATTCTGTTGTGTTCTCCAATTATCTTTTTCAGTAAAGATCTCTCAAAATCAGTTCTTTAGAAGTCAATCTCAGAGTATTTTTGGGACAAGTGACATTAGGTTTCTCAGTGAAATGATGAGGATGTCATTACTTAGGGTATGGCTGGAATTAAGATTAGTTTGCAGCTTGCAAAGGTCGGGACTGTAGACCAACAATAACTGTGCCACTACAAAGCAGATCCAAATTAAGTTTATGAGAGCAGCCACTAGATTTTGCAATGAAAAAATTACAGATTTTGTTCTAAACTCTATCTCTGGCTCTAGAACAAGCATAAATTTAGGAATAGAGTTCAGGAAACAGCAATCAGCATGCCAGTCAGGAGACTGCACAGAACAAGCTCAGGAGAGTAACTCTTAGGTCTTATAATAATAAAATTAGGAACTATAGTAGGAACTCCCTTTGAAAGATTCAGCATTAAGTAAGTTTAACATTATAGCAGAAGAGAGTGTGCCAAATAAATGTAGTATGAAGCTGCTCAATTTCAAAAAAGGAACTGCAAAAAATGAAGCAAACTGTAAAGCAAATGAAAATATCTAAGGCAGAAAAAAAAATAAGAAGCCTACAAGTGGCCAGGGAGCTTTTAAAAAATAGTGTGTGGTAGAAGCCAAAGTAAATTGTGTGCCACAACTCAAAAAGAAAACAAAGCAAACCAAGCCTTTCATAGTTCACAGTCTGTAGAAGTTAAGGAGCTTTCAAAAGGAAAACATAGGTATTTAAAAAATTGAAAGGTTCCTTAAATGAGAACAACAGGAAAGTTTCAAAAAGGGAACAGGGCAAATTCACAGATGACGGGTCTGTCAATGGCCTCTATAAGGCATAGGGAAGTGCTCTCAAACATCCCTGACACAAGCAGATATACTGGGGGAATAGTACTGCAAAGTACTGGGAGAATGGACTGCAAAGTGGGATAAGCATGCAAATTGCATGCTTTCCCCAATTATGCCACTGTTCAAGACCAAAAACTGGATTAGGTGAACCACTGGCCTGAGCTGGTAGCATATTCCTTAAATTCTTATCTTACTTTAATTTAGGTTTAAGTTCTCGCTGTATTAAAACCTACTGAATGTAACAAAAAAAAAACAATGGGAAATAAATAGAGATATTTTTCCATGGTAGAAGTGCGCCCCTAGGAATAATACTAAGTCTTACTCTGGTAGCTAGTAAGGCTGGGGTGAGAAAACTTGTTCCTTAAAGCGAAAGTTAAAGACAAATAGCAACAATGGCCTTTTGAGATGCCCCCAAGCCCCACCCCAAAAAAATTTATTACTGTAGATTTCTTTCCTAGAGTTTCTGAGAAACTTCTCATAGTTTTCTGTCTGTGAATATGGACAAGGGTTAAGATAAGGGTTATCTTAATTAAATATAACCCTCAAAGTACTGGGAGAATGGACTGCAAAGTGGGATAAGCATGCAAATTGCATGCTTTCCCCAATTATGCCACTGTTCAAGACCAAAAACTGGATTAGGTGAACCACTGGCCTGAGCTGGTAGCATATTCCTTAAATTCTTATCTTACTTTAATTTAGGTTTAAGTTCTCGCTGTATTAAAACCTACTGAATGTAACAAAAAAAAAACAATGGGAAATAAATAGAGATATTTTTCCATGGTAGAAGTGCGCCCCTAGGAATAATACTAAGTCTTACTCTGGTAGCTAGTAAGGCTGGGGTGAGAAAACTTGTTCCTTAAAGCGAAAGTTAAAGACAAATAGCAACAATGGCCTTTTGAGATGCCCCCAAGCCCCACCCCAAAAAAATTTATTACTGTAGATTTCTTTCCTAGAGTTTCTGAGAAACTTCTCATAGTTTTCTGTCTGTGAATATGGACAAGGGTTAAGATAAGGGTTATCTTAATTAATATATATAACCCTTATTAATTAATATAACCTATATTAATTAATAACCCTTAATTAATTAATATAACCCTTAATAAAAGGGTTATATTCAGTGAAGCTGAAGCAAGGGATGTATTCACTGTGGCATTTTGAGCTGCCCTGAGTAAATTTAGGTCAACAGCTGTTTGCTTTGTTGGTGATAAAATTGGGAATGTCATTTTATGGGTATCACTGAGGCAAGTCTGAGCCTAAACAAGGTGTTGGGGTTTGACATCATGCTTGAGAAATGTTTGCCAGGGAAAAGCAGACTCCAGATTAATTTAGGAAAGGGACAATAGCCACAGAACTTCTCAGTGACAAAATTAGGAAAGCCTTCCCCACGAGGTTCCTTAATCTACTCGTGGCCCAAGGATAGGGTTGGAGTGAGAGTGCAATAAAACAGAAGTCTAAACTCTAAAGGTAAATTATAAGTGGCATTTGCAAGTGTAGGCCACAGTAAACGTAGACCTCTGGCCTAAGGGTCCTTCAAGTAGGACAGTTAGAAACTTCATTCTGCAGGCTACCACTTCAACCCATGCAGTGCTGAGCTTGGGATTAATTTTTTTATCTAGTACAGTGGGATCTAAAGAGCTATAGCAGCAATATGGAGCAAGCAATGAATTCAGGACAGTAGGTTTTAGCATCCAAGAGACAGAAATACAAGTTCCATGGGGTATCACTGAGATAAGTCTAAGTCTAGGGTTAGTCCAGGTACATTAAAGCAGAAGCAGAATAACAATAGTAAGGATGTCATGGGAAGGCAGACCCTTAGGTTAAGGGTTTGGGATGAGAGATAAAACTGATCTATTAAGAAGAAATTAGTCTGTCAAACTCATTTTGTTGGCTAGTCCTCAAACTACATTTAGAGTAAGTTATTTCTTGGTATCGTAGCTTTGAATTTGAGTTTCCATTTAAGTTATAAAAAATTAAAGAATGTATTTTAAGAAAGCCACAAGGTTAAGCTGTGGCAGCTTCCAAGGTGATGTATCTATGTCTGAGAATGAGCTATTTGCCATGAGGGATCTAGGAAAGTGAAAACTCACAAAGCAGAAAAATATTCTTTTTAAAAACATGTCTGG
Source organism: Aptenodytes forsteri (assembly GCF_000699145.1). Lineage (NCBI taxonomy): Eukaryota > Metazoa > Chordata > Aves > Sphenisciformes > Spheniscidae > Aptenodytes > Aptenodytes forsteri. The sequence continues at coordinate 1,013,127 of NW_008796051.1, read as the reverse complement.
GACACAGGGATTGCTGTGGAGCACCCCATGGACACACTATGTACTCCCCATCAAGAACTCTCCACACAGCTTCTCTAGGACTTGAAGCAGTACTTTTAAAGTGCGGCCAGAGGGATGGTGGTGCCTAACTCCACAAGGACAAAACTTGCCCTTAGTGAGGTACATCCTTGATAGTGGGAAAATGCTACACAGCTTCATAATGGAAAAAAAATGGCAAAATTCCCAAAAGACCTGGCTCTAGTATTTGCTTTAACTTTCCTAAAGCTGTCTTCCCGCTCCAAAGCAAACATGATTGAGATGGTTATGATGTGTCTGCACACAATTTGCAGAGCAAAGTGCTTTCAGTTGCCTCTGCCAATCTGTAACTGCAAAAGGTTACCTTACCTTTACATTTAGCTAAGACATGAAAGCTCTGTTGCACCACTCTGCAAGCCAACCTTATTATTTTTATAAGTGAAACAAAAGGAAAAATGAGATATCTATAACATTCAGTATAGATGTAAGTATACTAGAGGATGGGAATGCTTAGAGATTCATAATTTACCTTTATGGTTTGTATGAGTGGAGAATACTGGTATCCTCATCTTTAAATAGAGGGAAGCCTGGACAGGCCACAGATTCCAGCATGCCATCTTTCATACAGCCTTCTATTTTGACCCAAAAGTTTTGGTGTAGGCTTTGCATTTCTTCTGTACTTGTTTCCCAACCTCTTCATTGTAGTGTGACTGCAACAACTTATTGAGATCCATCTTGAAAGCACTGGTATGAAACATGCAAAGAACTTAACTTTCTACTGGATTCACATACTCTCAACAACTCTGCAATTATGTCCTTTACCATGTGACACAGCAGGTTAAAACCCCAGATTTTTTTAGTTCCTGAAGCCCTTGTTTTCTCTCATTGTTTCGCTCCAGCAAAAAGTGGAAGTTTTTACCCCTTATCAACATCAGCATCAAGAAACTGACCCATTCTCTTTAACTAATGCCTTTATTTGGCACAATTTGATTTTTTTTTTGTTGAAAATTATTCTCCCCTTGGCTGCATGGGGAATGTGATTTGGATCATCAGAGTCATTTTTTCTTGGTATTGAGGGAAAACTTCCATCTAGAGATTAGGATGGAGGGGCCATATCTCCAATTTAAGGAAGAGTTCCCCTGACAATTTACCCCTAGTATCCATTTGAGTCCAGACTAGTCCAAAGGGGGGCTGGTTTTGTAGAAGCTATTTCTGTTGAAAAGGTTTGGGCCAATACACACAGGGCAAGAGAATTTGAATTGAACTGATTTTTATTTTCTAAAAAAAATCCCTTGTTTTTTGCAAGGGTTTTTGCAAAAGCATCTGATGTGACTGGAACGTTAGCTATAAACTTTTAGGGCTAAATGGGGAGCAAAGAAAGATTCTAGAATATATTAGTCATGAAGCTGCTCAGTTGTAGATTGTGAGTGGGTATATTGGTGAGGCTGTTATTTTCATACTAACAGTTTTCTCAGCACTCTCTCTCTGAAGCATTTCTTAGATAGAGGCTGCAACTATGTTCCTAGCGTACCTCAGACTCTGCAAGACTTTAAATTAATTTTGGAGGAAGAGGACCCAGGGAAGTAAAGAAGCATTTGGACTTCTAATAGGAAGAAGAAACTAAATGTACTCAAAGCAGAGACCTCCCTTGCTGGAAATCTGGAATTCTTCCAGGGTTTCCCAAATCTTTTTATTAACTTCAAGACAGGGATATGAAGACGGAGAAGGGAGTTGTTTCCATTAGATAGGAGCACTTTGTGCTTCCAGCCAAATTAGCCTTATAGAAAAGCCCAACAAGGAAGGATTTGTATGCATCATCCCTAACCCAATTCTGCAGACTTAAGCATCTGGATGTTTTAGTGCTTTTTGAAACACAACTCAAATGTGTTGAGGCTGCAGATTACTCCAAGCCGTACATAAATCTGTGCTGAAGTCAGAGGGAAACCTGCTGCATTCACCTGTTGTGCAATTGCTCCTTGTCCTCACTGAACTATGCAGCAGCAGGACGTTAAATGGTATGAAAAGCACTTGTGGAACTGTGATTTGTTACACTCGTTACCTCTGACCTGCTCATAATTCAGTGCTGAAGGCATACAGCTCACTCTACTCATGACCCACCCATGCGGCACAAGTCTTCTCTGCTCTGTGTTTTACTTGCATGCATCTCTGATTTTCTCAGTACTTCAAAAATGTTGTTGACCAGATGCAAAATATCAGAATATCACAGTTCCTACAAGACACCTCATCCCCTACCAAGGAATCAGAGTCTGAAGATTATCCCATCCTTTCTTTGCTCAGATTGTGGCTTTACTCTAGAACATGAAAAATGTGTCATCTTCATTCCTCCCTGTTCTGTTCCTGGTCTGAACTTAGAGTCATGTCTGGATGCTTTACCGACAAAATTATTATTTTTTGTTGGCTTTCATTCTAGCCAGCACTCAAGAGCCACCCGGGGTAACTGAGAAGGAGCCATCTTCAATTATTTTCTCTACTTTGCTGCACAATAGAAGTAGTGTACATTAGCCAACATTTTGTTACTTTGCTCATGAAATCAATCAGATTCATACCAAAGTGACTGCATCATTGAGACAAACAATATCCAGAGAAACAGACTTCTAACTTTTTTGTGCATGAAAAAAATTTGGGCTTGTTTTCTTCTTCTCGTTTCTGAGAATACTGAGACAATTTTGGCTCTTTAAAATACTATCCTTCTTAGCTGATGAAAGGAAGAAAAAGGGATGGCTTCTTTGCTGGAGGAAAATGACAGATGACATAAAGAAGGACATGCAGCACTCTGCTGGGTACAACCGTTCTTCATGCTAACAACTGGCAGTCTCTTCCTAACCTTCCCAGTTTTTGACTGAGTATAGACAATATTGCTAAGGCACTTGGGCAGTTTTCACATTTTCCTGGTGTCTTGGAATCCTGTTTCAATTCAGTCATTGCACAAAGTTTCCTTGTGAAACTGTTGTGCAGAAGCAGCTGAGGTCATGTGAGTACATAAGAAATAGTTTTGCATGCATGCAATAGGCAAAGCTTTGCTCTTTGAGCTGAAGATCAAGGAAGAAAGAAAGGAACAGCTTGCTTCTTCAAGCACAGGATGAGCCAGAGACATAAAATAATTCTGTGTACACTTTATGTTCAGTGCAGAGTCATGAGTGGCAAAGAGTGGTCCACAGTGGACTCCTGTGGTGCTGTTTGCATGAAGGACAAGCAGAAGGAATCTTTATATGACTTCTGCTTGCAAACTGGAAGGAGTTTTTCCTTTAAGAAACTGGGTATTGGAAGATACAAGGAGAGGCTGAGCGATTCAGAGCATATTCTGTTCTAACCAAGAGTTTCCTTCCACTACTGAGTGATTAAATACAATGGTTAAATATGGCAACCCAACTGCTTGGGGTTCTAAGGATTGCAAGGATTTAATTAACTTTGGGATAATCAGTTACATAACTGCAATGTATAAGTGAAAATTAGCCCTTGGCAAAAAGCAGTGGAGCAAAGCAGGAGGACTTCCCTTTCTTTCTCCCTCTGCTGCATAACCTTTCACAAAGTGACAAAACCCAAGGCCAAGGAAATGTTCATTAGAAAACTTACTTGCCTTTCCTTGTGATTCCATGTTTGTCCCACTGAAGCCAATCTGTGGCTTATAGCTGTTGGCAATGCAAATGGTTGCAATGGCAGCTTTGCCTGTTCAGCGTGAGCAGAGCTTGCATTCCTAGGCACGGCCCCACTATTCCCGCAGGGTCTGCTATCTGTATCACAACAAGCTGAGAGAGGAAAAATATCCATCACAGCAGAACAGCCCCCCCCAGTTCCACATGTTCACCACGTGTTTCCCTGCCTCACCCTTTGAAGACTCTACTGGGAGCATCTGTAAATGTTTCCTGTCCATATTGGAGGAGGCAGTGGACTCTCACATCCTTGAGTCAACCTCTGCAAACTCTGCAAGAATCTCAACCAGCTGCTGACTTAGACCTCTAGTGGTAAGCAGCACCAGCAGAAGGGTTGAGATAACCTTTCCCCAAAACTATGGACCTTGTTACAAATTCCAGTGTGTTGATAAGGAATTAACTACCCCAGTACACTGAAGTGATTGCAAAATGAATATGAGAAGCTGAGAATCACATCCCAAATCTGCTCTGGAGAATTACCAAAAAGTCACTCAGAAATGCCACCTTGCAAGATGGATGGGAAAAGGAGTGGAATGGATGCAAAAGGAGTGCATCCATGCCAGCAGTGCTCTGTAGCCTAGCTGGCTGAAAGGCAGTGAAGGAGAGGCTGAAGAGCCACTGTGAAGGTAAGGCAGCTCACCTGTCAGTTGCTTGTGGTGAAGAAATCAGGGAGGTGTGTTTATGAGAGTGTCCTCCAGGAGAAGCAGCACGCTCCCATTGTTTCTGATGGAGCAATGCAGACAACAGAGTCAACTAACAATAGCTGCAATTTAAGTCTCATTTGGATCTGGTGATATTTTATAAGCAGAAAATGAGTCTGCCATGTGAATAAGAAGGAGTTACAGGACTCCCCACAAAGGTAGCAACATGAAGCGTGCTGCTGCTATGAGATAAATACATCCAGCCTGCTGTCAGGTGCACAGAGAAAAAGAGGACAGCAAGGAGTAACTTGCATGTGTTATTCTGGTGGTGGTCTGCTCCCAGCTTTTCCTAGAGGTCTTTTAAAGCATTCAGGAACTTAGTTCTGCACGTGTGGTGCAGTCAACTGGAGGTTGCACAGTGGTTTACACCCTTCAGGGAACTACTAGCTGTGTTGAGCACATGAAATAGGTGTGATCACAGGTTACAGCCATGGCACAACAACTGCGTCCCATCACCTGGCCAGAAAGGCTGTAAATTTTAGTATGGTTATTTTTATATCTTCCAAAGAACAATCTATGTAGGGTGCGTGTACTTTGAGCAGCCATGCAGATACCTAGCCTTTCTTTCTTTTTGTGAGAACTCCTGAGACCTTGGACACTGTGACACATTGTGGCAATGAGCTGTACCTAGGGACATTTGTGCTGTCAAAAGTGGAGAGGCAGTGTGTCCTCGTAAATGATGCTCAGTCTGGGAACAGGTCTCTTTGGCTTTGCTTTCTCCTTAGCCGATGATTTTGTCTCTTCTGAAGATGAGGTCGGGTATCTGTCCTCCCTGGGAAAAATTCTTCTTAAAGGTTTCTCCTACACACCCTCCTTTCCTTGTGCCTCTGGGAGACTGCTATGTCAAGCTGAGTGAATACTGCAGATATCTTTCTGTTCTTAATTTCTTAATTGTGGTTTCTGTTAGCTGTTACTGTACTAGTCAGGTAAAATTTTTATCTTCTTGATGTTGTCTGTTGAGAAGCCAGTTTTTAAGGATAATCTCTTTGGCGTAATTGAATCTGAGCTCTGCTTGACCTGTTTTTTCTTTTTCAGGTGTTCTGCTTTTATTCCTCACTCCTTGGAGGTGTTGTTCAGTAGCATGTCAGCAATGAAGTCTCAGTCATCTCAGCAACTATTGCCAATCTACACTCACTAGGATTTGTATTGTCAGTGCACACGTTCATGGTCCATCCATGGCAAGTCCTAATATCAGTGGAAGGGAAATGCAGCCACGTTTTGTAGGAGTGTTCATGCCAAATCACTGTTTACTCTTTCTCTGATACAGCACTTCACTCTTCTCTTCCTTATTGTTATTAATAACAGCAGCCAAGCTTCTCTGGGACCAAAAGACACCCCATAGCAAAGATTTCTTCAAGCTATTTTAGGAGATTTGAAAGCCAGTGATTTGTTTTGCATACATCTACAATGGGCTAAGTGCATGTATCTGGTCTACACAGGGCTGAGCTTATATCCAGACTGTTCCCAAAACTTTCCATCCACTGCTTCTTTTACCCCATGGGGTGCAGCACTTGCAGAAAACTTTTCAGATTAAATACAGCTCGTAACTTGTTTCAAGACATCATTGTTCCTGCAATCCTGTTTTGGGGCATTTTGACAACAATTTTGTGTTTCCAGTGTGCTGGAGGGATCTCTTTTCTTTCTCAGGCATTGCTGCTGAGCTTTGCCATGGTTTCTTTTAAGTGGTGGATGTCACATCTCGTTAGCATTACTGCTAGGACTTTTTTGACTGCTGCTCTATTGTTTTTCATCTTCTCAGTTGCAGCTTGTATTTCTGACATTTCTATTGGAGTGATATTAATGATATCTTGGCTAAGTCCCCATATTTCATTGGATGTTGTATTAAGGTGGAACTAACTGTTTGGAAGTCCTGTGCCTTTTACTTTTTTTTTTCTTTTCTGTTTTGTTCTACACAAATCTGAGGATGTTTTCCATCTTTGCTTTCAATTGGCCCATTTCTTCTTTTGCAGATTGTCACTTGGCAGAAGGCTCTGCATTTCCCCACTTGACTGCCATTTCTGCTTCAATCATTACATCTTCACTTACCTTTTTTGCATTGTTTTTCCCTGCTCTGACTGCTTCCTTGGGCACTTCCTCCCCACCCCCAGTTTTTCACTGAGCTTTGCAAGAGTTTTCTTTGTGGTGCTTTTCTTTCCTAAGAAGTTTACCACACCTCAGCTTCTCCCATTCTTGCTCATTGGGTCGATATCGAGCTGTTCCCCATGCAGCTTGAATTGCGTTGTCTCTGGATAATGTCAATTATTCTTCCAGTGTGCCTTTTCTCCTTCCTCTCAAATCTATTCCTCAGTAAAGTAGGAGCTTCTCACAGCACTCTCTTTCTTTTCCAGTACATGCTCTGCCTTATGTTACTGCATCTACGCTGCATTTTCCATGGAGTTTTCCCCCAGCCTCTAGAGGTTTAGGTGCTGTTTCAGAAGAAAAGTTGGCGTCATAAAGGTGTGTCCATACACTCAGTCTAAGGAGGTGGTTAGCATGGCACAGATCTGCTAGCACCTCCTTTGTCACTGTGCCAAGCAGGTTAAGTTAGTGCCCTTTATATTGTAGGAACAAGAAGGTATAACTTAGAACAAATCTGAATGTTGATACTTAAGCATCTGATCAAGCATTTTCCACGCCTGTGTCCTGTGGAGATGTTTTTGGAGGTTAATTTCAGACTGACCTGTCCCAGTGCAATCCTCATGCAGTCACACCTGGCTGGTGTGCTACTCCTAGCCCCCTTCAGCTGTATTTTTAAAGACCAAAGGGGGCAGGAGGATCTGACCCTTAAGGTTTTTTTCTGATTTTTCTTTGCAGGAGCCTAGCTGCAGTGTTAGGTCAGCCCTCTCTGCCACACAAAACTGCTTAAAATAAAATCACATATTTCTGAGAACTGACTGTTCCTCTTATTGTGACTGTAGGAACAACAGTGCAACATGATCTTCTTTGTCACAGAAATTATAATGCCTTCTGGCTGAAGGACAGGAGTTCTGTTTCTGCTTAATGGCTCCTCCTGCCAACTTTATTTGTGCTGAGTAGTGTCTTGCTCGGCAGATTCTGCTCTTGAAACCAAAAAAGGAACCTCAGAATGCGGAAGGGCAAAAGGATTGGTCCCACTGTTATATATTTATTCCTAAAGCTTTTGTCAAGATTGCTGGGCAATCTGTGCAAACCTTAAAAAAATAAAACAAAACAAAACAAAACAAAACAAAACAAAACAAAACAAAACAAAACAAAACAAAACAAAACAAAACAAAACAAAACAAAACAAAACAAAACAAAACAAAACAAAACAAAACAAAACAAAACAAAACAAAACAAAACAAAACAAAACAAAACAAAACAAAACAAAACAAAACAAAACAAAACAAAACAAAACAAAACAAAACAAAACAAAACAAAACAAAACAAAACAAAACAAAACAAAACAAAACAAAACAAAACAAAACAAAACAAAACAAAACAAAACAAAACAAAACAAAACAAAACAAAACAAAACAAAACAAAACAAAACAAAACAAAACAAAACAAAACAAAACAAAACAAAACAAAACAAAACAAAACAAAACAAAACAAAACAAAACAAAACAAAACAAAACAAAACAAAACAAAACAAAACAAAACAAAACAAAACAAAACAAAACAAAACAAAACAAAACAAAACAAAACAAAACAAAATAAAATAAAATAAAATAAAATAATAACCACACCAGAAACCAGAAACTAGAGCATTAGGAATCTGTTCCATTAGGAACTCAGCAGGAAGGTGAAAAGTTTAAACAACTGAAAAACAGAATGATAGACAACAGTTGGAGATTATGGTGCAAATGCATATGTACAAAAATATTAATGGAGTACGTTGTCAAAGACATAATACCTCTAGCTCAGCCGTATGTAAACAGGCACAGCTCCAGGGGAATAAACCAAAGTTCACCCACTTAAACTCTGAAGTCATCTTCGTGTGTGTCTGTACATGTAATCTAGGTTTGAGAAAGGAGAGACGTTACTTGTGCATGTTTTGATATATATCAAACATAAAGCCTTTGGGTTTCTTTCTTAAGGTATATTTTTATTTCCTTTAATCAGAGCTGAGCAAATTTTGCATGAGCCTAGTTTCTTCATTCTGGCACTTGGGAGCTCCAGAGTCCTGTTTTCAATTCTTAGCTCCGACAGCAATTACATGCACAACTCTGAGCAAATCACTAAATCCCTCATTTCTTAATGAAGAATATAACTCTTCCTTCCCTCCTGCTCTCTGCAGGTCTTGCTTATTTAGATGGCAAGCTATAGAGACTATGAATTTCTGGTCTAGCATATACATACCTGGCACAATACCGTCTTGATCCCCACGGGTGGAGCCTGGGAGGCAGGACAGAGAACAGGAGGTGCTGCTGCAGTGGAAATAATTTCCAGATCCACCAGTAAAGGACTGGGATGCAGTGAAGGGCAAGCAAGCAGGTGAGCAAGAGACAAGCACTTGAGTAGCCATGAGTCACAAGAGTTTTCACGCACCCTATTGTTCACTTCAGTACAAGGCAAGTGCTACACAGCTTAAGATTAAACAAAAGAGCAGAGATGTGTAATTACTTCCTGGTGTTTTTTTCAACCTAGACACAAACCCTTTACCACTGCTATGGCTAGTTTTTATTTATGCATTTATTTGTTGTAAAGGAATAATGGCTTTCCCACCCATGCTGATGATGCTCCGTTCTGGCAAGGTCAGTACAAGTTGCTTCTGTCCTGTGCACACCTCTCAAGGCCGTAAGAAGGTGGTCTTGTCTGTAAACCACCCAGAAGAACTTATTACAGGTGATATTCAGTATGACAGAGATGTTTATCAGACTTAGCTTAGAAGTCTTTTACACAGCCTAAACTGACTGGCATTTTTAAGTAGACACAGATAAAGAGACAGAGGTCTGTGACTATATGAACTTTGAAAGGAAGAGACCCAAATAAGGAGGAGGAATGTGTGTCCTTGTGTGTGTGCATTTCTGCTTCAAGCAGTCACCTCAAACTCTGAATGCCAGCCCGCCTTTTTTTCGCTTAAATGCTCAGGTACACTAATCATGTGTTGAACAAATCTTAATGTGAAATCTAAAATCAGTCATGGCTACAGGACAAAACATGTCTTTCACTGCTGGCAGGAGATATTGGGTGGTTCTTTTCCAAATTTATGACATCACTGACGACTCTAGTCTTTAAAAAAATGAAAGAGAAATATGCTTGCTTTTAAAAGATTCATCATAGGGGAGGTTTTCAGGTACAGGGGAAACTTTAAAAAAAAAAAAATACAACTCATCTGTCTGCCCCCTTATTCCTGTAGCATATAGATGACTGTAAGATGGAGACAGCCACAGTCCTTGGACTAAATGGAAATTTTGTCTGTTCTCCAGATAACGTTGTTTGCAAGAGGAAACAATGAAACCCATGGGATGATATTGCAGACAAAAGGCTTTTTATTATTATTTTATTATGCTGGATATTTGTTTTTGCAAAATTCAGTTTTCTTCCTGTCTTTTTACAAATCTCTGCTTTATAATCTCAGAACATCATACAGCCTTCCAAGATTTCTGCTGTATGCCCAGTCTTTTCGCTTTGTGTAATTCAATCAAATGTATCTCCTTAGCACAGTTTTTCTGAATGGCAGCAGCCAAACTAACAGTGGTGAAGTTAGAAGAGGGTTTGATAACCGGGTTTGGATCTTTGGTGTTCCCTCTCCCCAGTCCTAAGCCATCCGTATCTCACGCACTTTGTGGAAAAGAGGAGGAGGGACGTTTAAAGTTAGGCTGTTTTCAGATTTGCTGCAGGGTAGAAGAGGGACTTTATGGGTTACAGCTGTGCTTACTTGATGGTTTCCTGGCTTTTTACAGTTCTGCCGCCCGCGAGCCATCAAGTCTGCCATTGCACAGCGGCGGGTGGAGCTTTTACAGAGCAGCTCCAAGCTGTGACATGATCATTTTAAAATCCCGGCATGGGCTTCATTTTGTTGTTGGAGATTGGCCTCCTTTTGTCACAGAGGCCCCTATTTCACCCCCTTGTTCTGCACCCCTGCACCGCATGTACTGTCTTCTGCATCGCTGAAAGCCAGGTGTGACATTTCCACTGCCAGTTAGCAAAGCAAGGCAAGTCTCATGGCTATGATGTCATCAAGGAGGTCTAATTCATGTCTGTGACATTACGGCAGTGAAATGCAAGTTTACAGAGAACTTAAGTGAAACCAGGACAATGTCTGCATCAATAAGAGTGGGTAGCAAGGCATGTGGTTAGTAGTAATGATACTCGATGCCAGTGTACTTTTATGTCACTTGAAACTCAAACCCAGGAGTCACATGCTTCCAACAGCCCAAGATGTATGGGGTGGCAGTGTATCAACCACATTTTTGTTTGGGTTTTTTTAACTATTACACTCATGGGTTCCACACAAAACTGATGTTTCACTCTTCTAGAGACTGTCAAAACCCGGTCTCTGCCCCAAAGAGTTTACCCTACTGTTGCTTTCACCAAGTTTTGCATTGATTCTTTTAAATGGAGCATTTGAAAGGAGCATAAAAGGCATTGTATCTTTTTTTGACTGCAGAGATTAATCTCAGAGTTTTTCAAAGCTCCCCTCTGCACCCCACACCCTGAGGCACTCTGTTCTCAGTTTCACACTCCTTGAAACCTCTGACCCTGAGCTCCTCCAGAAATCTTGGGAGCTGGTCTGGATTGCAGCAGGTGCCTACCTCACGGACAGACCGCAGAGTTGCACATGCCACTCTCTTGTCCCACTTCTCCTTCTTCCAGTCCTGTCTCCATCACTCCTAGTTGATGGGAGTTTCTAAGGATGGTGATTTTTTAGAAGACGTGCTTTTTTTACAGGCAATCCCTCATTATCTGCCTGAAGATAATCCTCCTCCAGACCAAATCCATGTGTGGGTAGAAGGGAAGCAGATTTATTGTTCTTGGTAGTCTCTGGGAGGCAGAGTGGAAACTAGAATGGGATGGGAGAGGGAGAGGCATATTCTCATCGCGCCAAGGATGCTGAAACGAGCTCTTCCTGCTCTGCACAGGGAGCATCCTTACTCTTAGAGAAAATCTGCTATTTCTTGTACCTAGAATCTTCTTGTACTTCCAGTAATGTAAAGCAAATAAATCTTCGGCATAACAAAGCCCAAGCTCCTGAGTCAGTAGGAAGCAGAATGGGGAAGTCCTGCTGCCTTTCATTCTTAAACTTCATCGCAGGCAGCACGAGAATTTGTTCTGCTGAATGAGCAGCGTGAGGAGGGTTGCAATTTGAGAGGCAGCACTGCGTGCAATCCTTGCTTGACTGACTGACCAAAAGAGCATCTGGAAACCACCCGCCCCCAGTCACAAGGAGTGCATTGCTCCAGGCTTCCCAGGAATGTGCTAAAATACAAGGGTGTATTCCTATTTTGAAGATGAGGGATTTTGTTGTGTCACACTTCTTTCAAGCACTAATGGGAGTCACAGGCAGAGCTACCTAGGCGTGCAGACAGTGGTATGGACCACTTCATGTAGAGCTGCTTAACTTAGGTTAGCCCTTTCCTGACACTGAGAACTTGATTTTGACCTCAACCATTAACTCATCATTGCCTACACGACCTGTGTATTTTGGGGCAGTAACTGATTTCTGGACTTCACAGAAGATACACGTGTTACTTTGTGAATGACTTTACAGAGGTTCTTCTTGTTAGGTATTAGCTCTCCACAAAATAGAATCTTTCACTTACTGCAAATAAAAACTTGGCTGAATCACACTAGGGACGAAGAACAGGTCACAGTTCAAAAGGCAAAAGAGATCAATAGGGTCCAGAAGTGTTTGGCTGAGAATATATCCTTCAATGCAACAAATTTAAAAGCTATCCTAGCAAGGAAGGTGTAATAAATCGTGGTATTTGAAAGGCTTAGCACATTATACAGATTGTTATTTAAAATGTGGAGACTATAAATGATACCAGTACTCTCATAAAATTTTTTAACCATTTTGCCTCAGGATTTTTCAGATTTCTCACACAATAGGTAACTTCACTTACTCAGTGCTTATGGGACCACGTAAACTCACCTTATCTGAGTTGCAAGAAGATTTTCTGTCATGCACCTGGGTTTACCCTTGGCTGGGAAGAACCCAAGGTGAGGAGTGGATTTCACTTGGCTCATCCACCTGTTCATAACCCTCAAATGTGCCTTGAAGAAGAAAGATTGATTCTTGGCATTCACATAATGGGACTCCTTCTTTCTTGTCCTTGCAATCTGGAATTTTCAAACACATTTTTTACTGTGTGTCAGAAAGTAAGATACACTGCTGGGATGACGGATCTGTGACCGTAAAGCAAGTGCCTCAAAATGGTACCCAGAAGATTTTGTCTGAAAAGGAGGTAGATTTCTGGTCTTTTTCAGGCTATGAATCTTGTCCTATAGATGCCAGCTGAATGGAAAGAGGCACAGTGACACTTCTGTTTCCAGTGATTCAAGCATTACGCCACCTGAGTCAGGAGTCATTTCTATGACCAGTAGGTTGTGTCAAACCCCTGGCTTAAGAAGTTCTTCCCGACTAGCAACAACTCCATGGCCTTCAGCAGAAAACAGTCCAGACAGGCCAGATTTTTAAAGCCTCTACTTTAAGTAGCTTAAGTATGTGGCAGCAAGCGCATTCAATTCAACAGTAAGGCTCCCAGTATATAAAGCTGAACAGCCTTGCACCCTAACCTACTTCTTCCTGCTCAACCTCAACATTTTACAACTTTCATGACAGTTTTTCCTGAGAAGGAAAAAAACAAATAGTTTCAATGTATCCTTGTAGGCTGTAGGTGCTAAAGACCAAATTTCTGGTCGAGCATTTTAATAATGTGTTTTTTCTAACTCCACCAAATGCTTCTTCAGTTCCCATTAACCTTCACAGGGTGCACGGACCTACCTCAAAGAAAGAAAAAGTCGTTGTTTTCAGCCTTCGTGCACAGCTGGTGAGATGGAGACTGAATTTTGGCTCAGGGTCTTCTATGAAGAGGTTCCAGGACAATTTTAATACATTGGTCTCAGGTGGTATGCTTATAGTTTTCCTATTGCCTCTTATTAGGTTGCATCCACCTAATGATATATTTGAATGGTGTATGTTCCTCTTCATTACCTATACTATCAAATAATTAAAAACCCACATTTTTTTAAAATTACCATTATTCAACTGATTTTAAGCTCAAATACTCAATTGCAGGTCAGTCTCCTAACTCCTATGAGGAAAAAATTAGTGCCTATTTTAATCACTCACTGTTAAATTTCCAATTGTTAATTCAGTCCCCAGAGTAGTGGGTATCTTCCTCTATTCTGCTGTGTTGAATAGTAGTAGTAGGCAAAACCATACAGCACAGACTGTTTCTAATTACACTCTCATGTTTCCTCCTAATGAACAAAAAAACTCCTTTCTGTGTATTGCCTGTTAACCTCTGGAAAGGTCAGTGCCTCGCTCCTGCAATGCAGCACACTTTTTTCCCTTCCATTTAACACAGTTATTGCTTTCTGGAAGGCATGATGTTTCTTGCCCAGGCTGATGCAGAATCAGACTGGCCCTTTTCATTCAACTTATATATCTGAAGGCTCAGGGAAAAGTAATTAATTCTGACCTTAAGTGTAATACTTGCCACAGACATTGCCTTGGCTACTCATCCTTTGTGTGCAAAATTGATGACTGGTAAAGCATGTTTTCTGTAAAAACATCTACATACTCTTGGCTTGAAGATCTTAAGCCATGGTAGAGCAAGGACTTGAATTCAGGTATTGCTAGTCCTGAACCGACATCTATTACTTCCATCAACAAAACTATAGGAATCAGCAACTCATATTATTCTGCTTACCAGACAGCAAAGGTGGGCTTTCTCTTCTTTCTGTCATGGGCCAAAAAAACCAGTTTTGTGTCAGGGAATTTCAACCAATTTAATTTATTGCCAATTAACAAGCTTCTAGTTACTGATTCTGGTATTGAGAAATAAAAACACATAAAAAACCACTTAGAGAAACATCTCAGCTTTGCTCCTGACATCTCTCCTCCTCCCTTTTTGCTCTCTTTGCCGCACTCACTCAGCCCTTTCAGTGATGCGGCGGCTGGCACAGGGGACTGGGTTGATGCATTGTTGTTCCTTTACTTTTGCTCTTCTCGTTTCTGATTCCACTGCCCTGGCATGGGGTCCTCCACAGGCTGCTGTCCCATAAGAGCTGTACACCCTCCTGAGCCTCCTCCCTGCCCCTGCTCGGTCAACTCTTTGCTTTGCCCTGCCTGGGAGGTTTTTGCTCCTGAAAGCAAAAATTAAAAACCAAAATCTGATGTGGCCCCACACTGGTTTTATGACACAGCTCAAAAGCCAGAACTGGAGCTATTTCTGGTTTCTCTCAGTGCTGAGGAGGCCACCATCAGGGCGAGCACGTCTCCAAAGAGTTACCATGGAAATTACCAGACCTCCCTCTGCACTTTGGACACCCTCTTCCTACTAAAAGAAATGAGAACTGGACATCCAGAAATCTTTGAAAACCACGGTCCAAGCCAGCCAACTTCCGGCAGCTGCTCAAAAAAGCAGATATGACTTCAGGGAAGGTGTGATCATCTGTTAAAAATATGGGGTTAGACTTTCATCAGGTTTAAAGTGGCTTTAGTTGATGAGGTCAAGGGGTCTGCTCTCCCACTCCACTGGCATTAAACAAATAGCTTTCTACTTGTTTTTTATTGTAGCCCTTACTCTGCCTGCCCCGTGAAGGCAGCACAAAGGAACTACAAGAACATTTGCAAACAAATGCTGCAAATATTACATGTGGGTTTGTGAACACAAACAGCGATTCAACCCTAAAAGGCAACAGATAGTAGCAGGCAACCAGGCCTTCAATTATTAACTAACAAGGCTGACCTGACCCCAAGTCTTTCCTCCATGCTTGCGTGAGGCGGAGAGGGGGCATTTCACTGAGTGTGCAGCATCAGCCTCATCGGAAAGCGGTGTTGTGGCAGCCAGCCAGCAGAGCACTTGTCAGGGTGCAGAGGCTGGGTTTCTAGATTACGTGGGCTTTGCTCCTGTGGAGGTGAGCAAAGCTTTGAGATGTTTCCATCACCCTGGCTCACTCTCCTTTGGTGGGGAACTGGATCCAAACCTATGCAGAATCATAGAATCATAGAATAGTTTGGGTTGGAAGGGACTTTTAGAAGTCATCTAGTCCAACCCCCCCTGCAATGAGCAGGAAAACCTTCAACTAGATCAGGTTGCTCAGAGCCCTGTTTCCATCTGAGATGCCCCACAGCATCCTGTACCCCTATTCCAGAAAGACACATGAGGGTTTCCCACAGCTCCCCTGTGCACCCAATGCCTGTAGGCCGGGTCTCAGATACCCCATAGTGTCCCAGGTGGAAAGAGAAATGGAATGGTGGGGTGAATCCCATCCTTACAGCCTGGTTTCCAGGCTGGAGGTCAGCCCCTGCCTTAAGTATCCCTGAGACACAATGCTGGAAGTCCAGGAGGAGCAAACCGCACAGAGCAGCCCAGGAAAAACCTGTGTTCTGCTGAGTGAAAAGGGGTCCCTAGAAAAAAGGGCTGCCAGCTCTGCTACCTGGTATCCCTGCCTCTCCCCATCCCAGCTTGCCTTTGTACTCCTGCATTCATGCTAAGGAGGGTGGACACCAAAATCTCCCTCTACCATCTGACCTCTGCTTCTCTCTCATTGTGGCTCTGCCCCAAAAAGCTGCATCAGAGATAACTAATCCCTACCAACACCAGGTGAGGTTTGTGGGAACTAGGTGAAAAAGGGTGCGCAGGGGCCCCAGGAAACAGAAGAAAGCAGAGCATGTCTCCAAGGGTCTTGTAAGCAGTCTGCATCCACACTCCTGTACTATCCTTCTTTTTCCCAGTTTTCTTTATTTTATTTTACTTTATTTTTAGCTTGCTTAATAAGTACAACCTTCAAAGAACTGAAATGGAAGTAAAAGAAGAAATAAGAGACCTGGCTTCACTGCTGGCACTAGGGATTGGAGCCCCTCCAGCATCTCAAAGGTAGGTGTACAGCTGAAGCCCAGCTTTGGTAGGAAGCCTTTGCTTGCTGCTAACCTAATATTTAGGATTCTTTTTTTTTTCTTTTTCCAGGCTCCCTGTCCATAAGTTCTGTTCAGACACGGGGATCAGAGACGAGCCACAGAGGACAGAGATATGTTTGTGACCTAATGACACCAGGTCTGTCTGTGACAAAGGCTGGCTGCAGGGCCATGGTGGAGATGCAGCCAATGTTGGAGTCGAGTGTTGGAGCTGAGAGCGAGTTTACAGAGGAGGTGTGTAAGCCAGAAAAATGAATGTGCCTGTGGTGACATACACAAGAAGTAGATTCCTAGACTGCTCATTAATTAAACCTGGAGACCAGGAAGATTATTGTGATAGGAATTATGTTTAATGAAGGAGGCGTGTGCTCTGGGGGAAGAGTGTATCTCCCAGTGCCTGACATCGTTCCTGTATTTTCACATATCTGGAAGGAATTTCTCCCTATATACACACACCTATGAGGTTTTTTGTCCTGCATATTCATCACTGGGTAACCCCATTGACTCTGACAGAGTGTCACCTGGAATGAATTTTCCTCTGCCTTAGAAGAATATATTGTGCATGGGTCCTGCCTACATTATTTAAATGGCAGCACTAAGAAAACAGTATGAAATGTGTTCATCAGCCTGACTGCCAGGGGTGTTGCACACCTGCAGGTCCCATTTAAGGCCAGTGGAAAGCGGAGGCTGAGAGGCATCTCCTCTTTTGCATTCTGAGGACTGAATAATTTATCGGGAGGTTATTGAAGGTTTTTAATGGTGCAATCAAATCATTATAAGCAAAAAGCTACAAAATCAAATTCAGAACAATGAAAACATCAGTTCATTAATGGAACAGTTCCAGCCATCTGGCATTCATATGTTCCACATTGGGGCTGTTATTGTGCAGACATAAATGACCCAATCTTACCTTCAAGCAAGAGCTTTCATTAACTAAATATATCCACATTCTTTACTGTTCAGCTAATATTACAGGTCCTATCCTGTGTTTTGGAAGGGGCTTTTTTTCAATTTTGTTCCGTTAAAGCTTCAGTCCCACACCACTTCTCCTTTGGGGGCATGCGTGTTCCTCATCCCACTGTGGACACAGCACCTCTTGGAAAAGTTCTAGTGGTTCATGGTGCAGAAGCTTTGGAAGAGAGAAAAAGGGCAAATTACATTTCAGTGAAAATAACAACACTTAGACACTAATGATAAATACTGTAGCTCGAATGAAATGCAATTCTAATGTAGGACAGTTTTTCACTTGCCATGATTTAATTTTTTCAAATGATAGCTCCTGCAACTCTTCAAAGATCTGACATTTAAACAGACCAAACTGATGGGCAAAGTTATGTACAGTACAGAGGCATCCATCAGACTTTTTCCAAGCATTTTTTTTTTTATCCTGTAAAGGATTATGGCATTCAATTTATTGGTGGAGAAATATCATTCAGTTCCAGGTGAAAGGGCACAGACAGGATAAATTATGTATTTTAGATGCTGTCTGTTAGCTAATGATCTCTGTTGGGGCAGGATTTTACATTCGCTGGACCTCACAGCGGGACCCAGAGGGGCAGGTGCTGGAGAGGTGTGTTAAAGCAGTGCACCCACCAGCTGCTGGTGTGCTTGCTGGGGGTAAAGCTCTCCCTTGTCTCCCTGTATTGTCATGAGAAGGGGGATTTCAGTCCTTGTATGGCAGACTGGGGCCCTACGTTTGATGAAGAGAGAAATCAGAACAACACTTACTGTTCAGTCTTCCCTCAACACCCTACAAACAAATGCTGTTTCTTAGAGAACCTGGAAAACAAAATGCTGACCGAGTAGCAGTGTCCCAGCGGCTACCTGGTCTTTTAGGCATCTTGCATAAATGCACAGCTTCCCTAAAACAGCGGCAGTGACCCAGCCCTAGGCTCCAACCCAGGTGCACCTCAGAGCCGAAGGACAGATGCCACGTGAGGCTGTTCAACGCTGCTGCCCTCCCATGGGAGACGCATGTCCCCAGCCTCCCCCCCAGCGTCCCCATGCTTTCCCTGTGTGGAACCTGCAGTCATCCCTATCTCTGTCCCTACCCCAAAGCTCATAGCTCTCCCTCGCTGTCTTGCCTCCTCCATGATGGTGAAGCCACGACAGTCAGCTTCCTGGCCTCCCCTCCTAAAAGGCAGCCTCCTGCCCCTGTGCCCCCACCAAAGAAGCACCATACACCACACAGCCACCGACTCTTGTGTGCTCCAGCTCCTGATGCTACGTGGGTCGTAAGATTAACGGTAAAGCTGAGGCTTATGGTCCTGTATGAGTTATTACTGGATCTGCCAGTAATGCATTGAGCTCCTTTGCATTTCTGACAATAACTTGTCTGAAGCATCTTACAAACCCTGGTGCAAACATCTCAGGGCAACATGGACAGTGCAAGTGCCAGGACAAACCCAAAGCCCCTCTCACAAATTGCCGACGCACTGGTCAGTTGGACACATGCTGCTCTCATTTCTGGCATTAGGCTGCTCTAAACAGCCTGACCTGACCCAGATCTTGCCACGGAGACTATGGGGAGCAACCACCTCCTCTGGTTTTGTGGGTACATCCCTAACCTTCAATATGCTTAGGCACCCGTGGGCACCCACTTTTCCTTCAATCATGGCCTTGCAGTCCTGCTGTTAGGGGCTGGGCGTGGGCAGAAAGACATGAAAAGCCAAAGCTTGGCTTGCAGGAGCAGTACGGTGGTGGTTGCTTTTCAGCAACCAGCTATGCTGCAGAAGGATAAGGGTGAGCTCAGGTCCAAGGAGCATGAGGCCGAGCCAGGGAGAAAGAGACTCTGCATGGAAAAATCTGCTTTGTGCCTTGACAGCTTTCCAGGTTTTGGAGGAGTTAATGGTTCGTAGGACATCATGCACTGCTGCTGTAAATACATAGCAGGAGGCCAGAGGAGACTGAACAAGGGCAGTAGCACTGTAAAGGAACAAAGATGTCGTGGCTTTACAGATAGGCCTGCTTTCTTTCTGTGGGACTTCTAATGTGTCTGAAGTTGCTCTGGAGAACAGTGTGTTTTCCGACTGTGGGTAATGTTGTTATTTGCTTAGACTCCTCTGCATCCTGTTCTGAACAGATCCCCTACACGTGAGCACTGGGCTTTGGATAGTCCGTATATAACAAATGAGCAAAAAGTCAAGCTCCAGAGAGTGCTTTATTCTGCATGCGTTGCTGGAGCTGTTCTTCATAACATAACACGTGCTTTAGCAATGCACTACGGATGGTGGTGTTTTAGGAAATTGGAACATACTTAAAAGCTGATCAATAAAAAGTGTACACTGAAAATATTTTTCAAGTTCTCTAATTATTCCTAGCACAGTTAATGCTGAAGCGTGCCTTTTTTTTTTCCCCACTAAGACACTATTAATTGTGGTCTCATCTAACACTTCCTTCAAAGCATCCACCGCACTGAAAGATTCGGCACATTTCCAATCTGAAATGAAATTATCCATTGTTAAAAGAACACCACAGTATGTTGCATAGAGAAGTGACAGAGTGAAGAGACATCTTAACTGTAAAATCCCTGAATTTTTATTTTCTAATTAAAAACACCAGGGGTACTTTCCAGGCCCAGACTGAAGAGGAATTAGATGTCTGACTTTTCTGGGTCTGTATGACTAATCTTGCAGACATTCAGTTGAAACTGTATGAACACTGAGAATTAAATATAAATGTATCAATGTGTGTACATGTTCAGCATACTTATGATTTGAATCAATTCACAAAATCGAGCACATGGAATTTACATGGTTTGTTCTGGAAACAGACGTTTTTCCAGACGGAAGGATGTGAAAACTACTTCCCTATCTAATGCGATTCAGTACAGCTGTGTGTGATTACACAAACACGTTTCAGACTGCGGAGCAGCACAGCCAAGTCTCATAGAAGTTACATTCATTAAACTTTGTCAGACCACGTGATCTCCCCTGGACCTTCAATATTTGCCTGTTTCTAAGACTTACTGAAGATCCCCTATATTTTCTAGTTTGAGCAAGAGTGGAGGACTGAGAATTAATTATACTAGCCTTGAATAAATGACAGGTCACTGTTTCAGGGCTGAGCAAGCATGTCTGAAGTCACTAACAGAAATCAAAGCAACTGAAAACACATTGCTGCTTTAACTACATCAGTTCACTGAAGGTGGACTCAGAAATACTGGGTTTTTTTAATATGTGTGTCATCATTTTGCCTTCATATAATTCCATCTCATGCACAGATCAGCCTTTCCCTGTGAGCACAGGACTGCTATTTTCCTTCAAGCGTCAGTAGCTAGAGTCACTACTGAGAAGGTCCTAACCAGCAAATCTGAGTAACCGTACCAGGTGAGACGTTTTTATGGAGGCTAGGCAGTGGTAATTCCCAATTTGCAGATGCAGTAGCTCTTCCCACCAAGCATCTTCATACCTGCACCGTCCCACTGAAACACACTCCTGCATGCTTGGGTGGTAGGTCCCACCACGGAGATGTAAGTCCTGTCAGCTCATCCTTTGCTTAAAGCTTTGATTATTTTTAAGTTAATCTTGGTTGTTATAGTGGTATCTGGGCAACTGGCTGAGCATGGGACAGGAATTGTAGACGTGCAGGCAGTTCCTGTCCCAAAAAGCTGAGTAAAATCCTGTTTATTATGAAGCTACATAAGAAAAACATATTGCCATAGCAATGGAGGAATCATTTTTACATTCTGAAGACCTGCTTTTCAACCAGTGGGTCATGCAAGTCCCCCCATTTCTACCACCAGGGGAGGACACCTGCAGTTTTGAGCACAGTTGTGACCCTGCAGTTGCTGTCCAGACTGGATGCAGTCAATGGGAAACTGTTAAGACCTGTCATAGTACTAAGTGTATGGATGCTAAACCAGATATTAGAGCTTGTAACAGAACATGCTTCTTGATCACCCCTTGCAAACACTTGGTAGCTTGCTTTGAAAACAGGTAGAAGATGAAATCAAGCATTTTCCAAAGTTAACAGCCTGCTTAATACTTAACAAGACTTTTCAGCATGCTGAAGCCTAGTCTCCATGCTAAATCACAGTGTTGAGTAGAAAAACAAGATCCGGTGCTGCGTGGGGACAAAACATATGTCTTCTTGAAATACATATACATACACATACATAACCACTTCTGATACACAAAAAAAGCATTTGACTGCTTCCTAAAGGGAAAGAGCTTCTAACCAGCCATGACAGCAAGAGATCTGCTCACACTGATGCAGAAAGCCTTTCTAATAACAGTACCTGTGATACAGCAGGTACTGTCAGTAGCTATGGAAGCCAATGTCATCACTGTGTTGACGGTACATAAGCAAAGATTTGACTTGAGGACAACTGTCTCTGCTGCTTTCTGGTTCCTCGAGAAACACAAGGAGTGCTTTAAATGGGCTTGGTCTTCCATCATGGGCCTTTGTACTGCTGGAGGCATTGCTGGCTTGTATAGCTGTAAGTAATCTCTCTAGAAATCTCTCTACAGGGGTGTAGAAACGCCTAGCCATTTCAGCCGCTGAACACAAAGTGCTGTGCAGCATACACTGTCTTTTCACACGATGCATGCACATGCAAAAGTGGCCTCTAGATGCTACTGCAATCCAACTAAATCAGACTATTTCGGTGCGGGGGGGGGGGGGGGGGGAGAAGAAGTAATTTGAACCTGGTTTTGCATAATAAAATAACTCTTCTAAGTCTGGAAAAGTATCCGTTGTGCAACCCTGCCGCTTTCCAACTATAAGGGTTCGGTGAACCTACAGATTGATTCTTCCTGTAACAGGCGCTCCCAAACGGTTCTTGCCCTCATCGGCAAGAGGT